>NW_027639058.1:24789-340330 GCF_951394365.1 Tetrao urogallus | reverse complement strand
GGTGGCTTTGCAGGCGCTGTGGGGTTGGAGCTGCGCGATCCTTGAGGTCCCAACCCAAACCATGCTGTGAGCTCGTGGACAAGCAGGGCGGTGGGGTTGGGATGTTTGTTCGCTTTGGGGCTCTTTGCTGGGGAAATCAGGCTCCATTTAAAGAAAAATAAATCACAGAATCACAGCATTGCTTGGGTTGGGAGCTCAGGGATGGCGAAGCTGCGACCCCACAGCGCCTGCAAAGCCACCAACCTGCCCACGTCTCACAGCAGCCCAGGCTGCCCAGGGCCCCATCCAGCCTGGCCTCCAAACCCTCCAGGGATGAACGGGGCATCGCAGCCTCTCTGGGCAGCTGTTCAGCCCCTCACCGCTCTCCCAGCACACAACTTCCCTGACCCCCAGCCTCCAGCTGCCCTCCCTCCGCTTCCAGCCATTCCCTGCTCTCATTTCCCCTTCCCAAGCGCTGCCTCCCCTCCTGTTTTGGGGCTCCCTTTAGGTACCGAAGGCTGCAATCAGGTCCCCCCAAAGCACCTGAACGCTTTGTACATGGGCCGGTACCAGCAGACGAAGGAGCAGGGCGTGTAAAGCAGAGCCCAGAGGATGGAGAGACCGAAACCAGAACCTGAGGAGGGATCCACGCAGAACCAGGCCAGCGAGGACAAGAAGTTGAGGAGCAGAGCAACTGTGCTGGCTGAGAGAAAGGAGCTCGGTTGGGCGACCCAAGCAAGGCTTGGAGCAGAACCGCCCCCCCTGAGGCCCCCATCCCGCAGACCGACCCATCCAGAGGTAATACATGGCAGTGACCGTCTTCTGGAAGTCAGCGGGGATCTCCACGGGGATGTCCTGATAGAAACACGGCTTCACCGGGCAGCAGGAGGGCAGGGGGGGCCAATTGTTGGCTCGGGCTGCGAGTGGAAGCGGTGAGAAGGAAGAAAAGGGACGGAAAGAGGGAAGGGAAGGGCGAGGAGCTGCGGCCGCTCACCGGCGCCGCCCCCCAGGGCCGCGTTCTGCAGCTCCCGCTCCCTCCGGTCCAATTCCTCCGCCTTCCGGTTCAGTTCCTCCTGCCGTTTCAGCAGCTCGGCCGTGGCTGCCGCAGCCGAGGCCTACGAGAGAGTTACGGGGCTCGGTTTCCATCTTCCTCTTCCCCCCCCTCCCCGCCTCCGCGGCCGCCGGTTCCGTACCTGCGTCCCGTAGGAGCCGTAGTTCCGCGGCTCGGTTGGGCTCGGTCTCCTCGGGGGTTGCGCGGTTCCCGGCGGCGGCGGAGGCGCAGTTTCGGGCGGAGCGCGGTACGGCGGCGGCGGCTGCGGACGGAGCGAGAAGAGAGCGGTGAACGGCCGGGGAGCACCGGACGGACCGGGAAACGGCCCCGGAGCGCCGGAGCGTTCAGCTCCATCCGGGCGCGATCCTCACCGCGCCGCTCTCGAAGGGATTATAGGCGTCCAGCGCCGCGCTGTCGGGGCCGGGCCGGTGCTGCACCACGGCGGGGTCCTGCAAGAGACGCGGCGGGAGCTCAGACGGGGAGCTCGGACCGGGAGCCGATACTGAGAACTGATACCGGGAGCTCGCACCGGGCCCGGAGCCGCGGAGCCGCGGAGCAGCGCAGCTCACGCACCTGGAAGGGGTTATCCGGGAGCACCGCGGGGCCGCCATGTTGGGCCATGGCCGCACCGGGACCGGGAGCGGAACCGCCGCCGAGTCCGCCGCGCCGCCCCGCCCCGCGCCTCCGATTGGCCGCCGCCCCCACGACGTCACCGGCGCCGCTCGGGGCTCCCGAGAGCCGCACCGCAGGGGGCTGTGCGCATGCGCGGGGCCGGAACGAAAGCGGCGACCACCCGGCGCGACCACGTGCTCGGAGTCACGTGGCGGCGCGCACGCTCTCCCCCCGACTTCCGGTCTCTCTGCAGTTTCCTCAGCGCGCGGCCCGCTGGGAGCGCGGCTCCACGGCAATGCCGTCTCCATGGCAACGGCGCGCCGGGGCCTGCACGGAAACCGCGGGCCGCCAGGCCTGCACTGCAAGGGCCGGGCTGAGCACGGAGCCGCTCTGCCGCTCGGTACTGCGGGTATCCAAGGCTCCAGCCCTGGACGCAGTGCTGCAGACGGGGCCTCAGAGAGCAGAGCACAGAGGGACCATCGCCTCCCTGGCCCTGCTGCCCCCCCTCTGCTGATGGCGCCCAGGATCCCGTTTGCTTTCCCAGCTGCAATCACACCCTGCTGGTTCAGCTTTTCACCCCTGGGGATCCCCGGCTCCTTCTGTGCAGGGCTGCTCACAACGGCTGCTCCTTCCAGTCTGCATCAATGCCTGGCATTCCTGCGGCCCAAGGGGCAAACTTCACTGTGTTGAACCTCACCAGGCTCCCCCAGGCCCACCTTTCACTGCTGTCGAGGTCCCCCTGAATGGCAGCCCTTCCTTCCACCCTCCATCCACACCTTTCAGCTTGGTGGCACCTGCAAACTTGCCGAGGATGCACTCGATTCTGTCATTGACGTCACTGATAAAAGAGCGCTGCTCCCAAGACAGAGCCCTGGGGGATTCCTCTCCTTACCAGCCTCCACCAGGACAAAACCTGGCAGCTCCTGGAGCAGCAGCGCTCAGCCCCGCAGCCCCTCAGCAGCAGCACAGCTCAGCCCGCAGCTGCCTCCATCCCCAGCTCAAAACACTGCTCAGCCTTTGGCCGACGGAGCCCCATGCAGACACAGCTCTGATCCTCCACTGCAGACCGACCAGCAGCAGCTCGGGGCAGAGCAATTAAAAGCTGCGCATTCAGGATTTGGACGCTGCGCTGCACTTTGTGTTTTGGTTCTTATATTGGGACAGACAGACTGCAGCTCCCTGCGACTCCCACTGGGAGACTGGGGCAGGGTTGGGTACAGGCAGCAAAGCTGTGATGCTGCGGCTCACAGCTCCCACTTCAAGATCATACGTGCATCAAAACGAGCTGCTGTCACCCCCTGCCTCCCTCCACAACCCCACGCAGAACCAGGGCTGCCTTTTATCCCTCTGCGTGCTGGCAAACAGGACGGAGGCAGATGGAGCAGCAGCGCAGCCCTACAATCCTGCAGAGCAGACCGCGACATTCTGCCCCCATAGAGCCCCGCTGCCCCTCCGCGCACGGCCCTGCAGGTTTCTTCACTTCATATTTATTTCCCCCACAAAGAACTGTACAAAATCCTTATAAAACTCTGGTGTGAGGATGGGCTGTGACAGCGATCCAAAAAAATAACTCCCATGCAGTCCCACCAGTTTCATAACTTACACGGAAACAGAGAAGCTACAGAGAGCTGCGAGTCCTGGGTTCTGTACACTGAGGGGCGCAGGGTTGAGCAGGAGACAAAGCAACACGTGAACCAAAGTATTTACAGTATGGACATGCAGACCTCCCCTCGCCCCCCTGGCAATGTTGGCAGCAGGAGGTGGGGCCTGCAGTGCTCAGAGGCCGATATAGAATATGAGCTATTTACAGTATCTCACATATTAACAGCTTTACAAACACGTCCGGGGAGGTTTGTATGTATCAAAAAAAAAAAGAAAGGAAGAAAGAAAGGAAGAAAAAAAGCACCAAATGTCTGAATAGAAATCGCACGGGCCTCCACGGGGGCTAAAATCTGAGGGCAGGATGGCACCTGTGGCGTCACCGGCTGATGTCTCTGCTAGAGTCCCACATCTTTGTGCTCGGCTCCATCTCCAGCACGTCAAAAAACGGGTGCTTGAGGGCTTCAGCCAGGCTGATGCGTTTGGACGGCTCGTACTCCAGCATGCTCTCGATGAGGTCGAAAAGGCGGTGGTGGTCCTCAGCCTCAGAGGTCAGGTAGCGCTGGGGAGGGAGGAGGGGGAGGTCAGGGCGACGACGCTGCTCCCCGTGCTGCTCACGGCGCGCTGCGCGGGGCTGAACGCTAAGCTGGGGAGAGGAGGTCTGCTCAGACCTTCCTGATCCTAAGCTGCACCTCCAGGCCACCCGAAAAGCGTGGACCTGTTGCATTGCAACGCCCCCCCCCCCCTTTCTTTCCTTCCCAGGCACTTCCTGAAGTCTCCTTGCCCTCCTCCTCATCCAACTTCACGTTAAGCTCAGGCTGCCGCAGTCTTCCTAGTTTTATGTGGGCCAGCCAAGGCTCCCTTCAGCAGGACGCTGGTCTGAGCCTTTCAGTGGCCTAACCTTGCCCACAGGAACCATCTTCAGAAGTGGGGCTGGCACTGTAAAGCTCTGCAATGAGAAAAGGATGAAGCAATCCGGTGCTCCCACCCGCCCCACCTTACCCGCAGCGGCTTGCAGTTGTCCCTAACGTAACGGCCGGCAGACGTGTTCTCATCCCAGTCCAAACGGCCGTGGTAGAAATACTTCTGCTTCCTGTCAGGAGAGGTGGGAACGACTTGCAGGTGCCACCCGAGCACCCAACCGCAGCACAGCAGCGCCAGGGCCGCAGGGCCGGCTCAACAGGCAGCTGCAGAGCTCGACGCCTTGAAGGGAAACGCTGAGCACGGCGTAGGAAGGAGTCGGGAAGGCTGCAGAGCCCAGCAGGATTCGCTCACCTGGTCTTCCGGATCATCCGAGAAGGAATTGGCCCCAAGATCCTCTCCATCATGGCCAGGTGCTCCCGGTTGTCGTGTGTCTGAGGGAGATAAACGTGAAGGAAAAGCATGGAACACATTCCAGTCATTCTGCCTCCAAGCCCTGGAGGATCCCCAGCTCAGGAGCCCCTCGCCGGCCAACGCTTTGGTCATCTCTACAACACTGCAGTGATGGAGGGAACTCCATGGGTCCCAGAGGCCGCAGGCTGCGCTGGGAAGCAGCCACCGTCCTCTTTCACCACTTGTGAGGAAGCCACGCAGCGCACAGTTCTCACCTGGAACAGGGTGAAACCCACATAATACTCAAAGATGATGCAGCCGATGCTCCAGACATCGCAGGGCTGGCTCCAGCCAAGCTCTAAAAAAAACAACGCTTTGTGAAGAAGAGATGCAGCCACCACTCAGGATCCCAAATCCTCCCCCCTTCCCCTCTCGCTTTCTCTCTCTTTCACCCTTTCAAGAGCAAACAAGCCATCAGAAAACCGATTCCCACTTCAGCCCGCTCTCCTGACGCACTGCCCAGCTGACAGCAGTGCCAAACACCCAGATCCAAGCTGCTGCCTGCCTCCAACCTCGAAACCAGGGCCGCAGAGCACACAAATGGAGCAACTCTGATGTCCCAGGCTAAGCTACTGAACTCCCAGGGTCGGCTACTGAACGATTCGGGAGGCCAACGAGCTCAGAGCATGCAGTACCCACCCAGAATGACCTCAGGGGCCCGGTAGTGCCTGGTAGACACAATCGTGCTGTGATGCTCGTGGTCAAACGTGGCACTGCCAAAATCCACCACTCTGATGGCCGTGCTCTTCACACTGCGCTCATCCCGCTTCTGCGTGACGGAGGAGGACGTTGGTTACTCAGGAGCTCCGAGACCAAGACTGAGCTCCAACCCCTCCCCACAGCTCCCCACAGCTCCCCACAGCTCCCCACAGCTCCCCACAGCTCCCCACAGCTCCCCACAGCTCCCCACAGCTCCCCACAGCTCCCCACAGCTCCCCACAGCTCCCCACAGCTCCCCACAGCTCCCCCCATCAGCCAGCACAGCTCCAAACCCCTCCGCCTGCGAAGGGCAGGAAAGCAAGGAGCCGAGCCCCGAGCTCCCAAGCAGAGCGTTACCTTTTCCAGGTTGTAGGTGAGCTCGTAGTCGGAGTTGACAAAGAGGATGTTCTCAGGTTTGAGGTCGGTGTGAGTGAGTTTGTTGTCATGCAGAACTGAGGAAGCAAACAGAGTCAGAGCTGAGAAGCAGAAGCAAAGCACGGCTGCTAACAGCGGTTTGTTTCGCTCCAACCGGCACCGGTTTGGCCCACGGATGGGGCTGGATGTGAACAGTCGGGGTCATCCGGGCCAAAACGCTTCAAGAGAAGCACAAAGATCGATCGTATTGACCAGCAGAACGCACAGCCCTCGGTCACCACCAGCCCACACGCATCAAAAACATCAGGAAAAGGAAAAGGGTTCATTCCAAGCACACAGCCGACACCAGGAGGGCAGGAAGGCTGAGCCTCAGAGCCGGCAGAGCAGCATCACAGCCCAACCTGCACTGCTCCAAACCCCCAGGGCACAACCGGGAGCTGCAGGGATGGGACGTCCAGGTTGAAGAGCAGGGAGCACTTACATTTCACAGCCTGGCACACCTGGAAGGCCATGTGCCGCACTTGGTGGATGGGGTAAGGCAGATAATTGTTGTCCTTCAGGAAATCGAAAGTGCTGAGCCCCAGCAGCTCGAAGGAGATGCACATGTGGCCGTGGTAGTCAAACCAGTCAAACATCCTGACGCACAGACTGGGGAGAAAGGCTCTGATGCAGAGAGGATCCGCAGGCAGCACTCAGCCCCGTGCTGCAGCTTTCCTCTTCCTGGCTGCGTTTCTACCCCACGGAACCCGAGCCAAAATGCCACCAAGAAGCAGAAACTGAGCTGCAAAAGGACTCAGCGCCTCTCACCCACCCTGAAGCCAGGCTGAGCCAATGCCTTCCCTCCTGTACTGCTGACACCAGGGCACTCACTTCTTGTTCTCAGGATCCTTCTCGTTGATTTTCTCCAGCACGTTGATCTCCAGCCTGGCGGCCTCTTTGTACTTCTCCACGTTTTTAATGATTTTGAGAGCGACACGTGCACCACCCCTGGCAAGAAACGAGAAGAAAGTTCATATCGTCACTCCTGACGTGGCTCAGTGCTCCACAGAGGGCTTTCTGAAGCAGCCTCCTCCTGTGAACCATAGGATCACATGAAGACGCGGGCAGGGCAGCTTTCTGCCCTTGCTGAAGCCAGAAGGAAGCAGATCCTGAAGGGCTGAGGAACAAAGCGGAGCCCTTTCCCTCTCTAGGAAGAGCTGCAGCACACGGGGGACCCATGAGGAGAAATGCTCCTCAAGAGACCTGAAAGGTGGGATCAGGTGAATGAAGTGAGGTTCAACGCAGCAAAGTGCAACGTTTGGCCCTTGGGCCGCAGGAATGCCAGGCATTGATGCAGAATGAAAGGAGCAGCCGCTGAGAGCAGCCCTGCACTGAAGGAGCCGGGGGTCCCCAGGGGTGAAAAGCTGAATGGGAGCCAGCAGGGTGTGATTGCAGCTGGGAAACAAACGGGATCCTGGGCGCCATCAGCAGAGGGGGGGCAGCAGGGCCAGGGAGGCGATGGTCCTTCTGTGCTCTGCTCTCTGAGGCCCCGTCTGCAGCACTGCGTCCAGGGCTGGGGGTTCCCAGACAAGACAGGGAGCTGTGGGAGAGGAGCCAGAGGAGCCGCAGGGATGAGCAGGGGCTGCAGCAGCTCCCTGCAAAGCCAGGCTGAGGGAGCTGGGCTCGTTCAGCATGGAGAAGAGGAGCTGGGGCTGAGCTGAGTGCAGCCTGCAGCGCCTGCAGGGAGCCTGCAGCCAGGAGGGGAGGCAGCTCTTGGGCAGGGGAGATGAGAGCAGGCCAGGGAACGGCTGGGAGCGGAGGGAGGGCAGCTGGAGGCTGGGGGTCAGGGAAGTTGTGTGCTGGGAGAGCGGGGAGGGGCTGAACAGCTGCCCAGAGAGGCTGCGATGCCCCGTCCATCCCTGGAGGGGTTGGAGGCCAGGCTGGATGGGGCCCTGGGCAGCCTGGGCTGCTGTGAGACGTGGGCAGGTTGGTGGCTTTGCAGGCGCTGTGGGGTCGCAGCTTCGCCATCGCTGAGCTCCCAACCCAAACCATCTGTGCCTCCGTGACCCCACAACCCCGCTCCCCCCCCAGACGTACCTGCGGTGATCCATGCACTGCACCACTCTGCCGAACGTGCCTTCCCCTAAAGTGCTGAGAATCTCATCTGGGAGGGAGGAAAAAAGAGGAGAGAAAGGCGTGAGAGAGTGAGCAGGACCTGGGTGAGGCGCGTACACGAGGCAGAGGAGAATGCATTGCAAAACCTAACCTGCACACAGCTTGAGAGACCGGAGCAGCGGAAGGCTGACACCGGCTGCACGAGGCAGCTGCCCTAAATTCCCTGCCACTTCAGTAACAATACAAGATACAAACGTAGCTTTTAACGAAACAAAACAAAAGGGGAAGGAAGAGGAGAGGGTTTCTCTTTAATAAACAATGGAAAGAAAAATGGAACAGAAAGATAAGACAGATCTGCGACTGCGATGGGAGCTTAACTAGAGAGCTAAATTATGTTACGATTTGGCTGTACATCTTTCTTGTAGCCAGTCGCCGACGCGATAGATCAGATGCCCCTCGTCGTCGTCCTCCACACTCTTGGCCCTTCTGCTGCTCTGTCGACTCCGCTGCTGGCCCAGGGAATTCATCATTCACCATTCAATCAGATTTTCCAACCGGCGCAGCAGCGTCACGCATTGGGCGGTTGGGAAATTCACATTGAGGAGGGGTTGCAGGAGGAGATTCCCAGCCAATTCATACGGCACAGAGGAATATATAACGATAGGGATATTGCAAGGGAACATGTCAAGATACAACACACTAAGCTCAGAAAAGAAAAAAAAAAACTTCAAACGAAAATTGAAAAAAAATAAATAAAACAAAAGAACAGTTTTTGCTTTTCGTTGTAGCAAAAAAAAAAAAAAGAGAAAATAAAAAGAAAAAAAATAAGAAAAAAAAAAAAATAAGAACCTACAAACAGCCCCACCCGAACCAGCGTGAGAGCAATGAGGGCCAGCAGAGGGGCTGCTCTCACTCCTACGGGGGCTCGGAGAGGAACAAGGCCGCCATCGGGCTCCGGGATCAGTGGTGACAGAGCAGCCACGGGTGGCTGGGAGCTCAGCACAGAGCACAGAGGGGGCATCGGCACGGCCCCACGTCGTCACGGAGGAAAGGAGGCAGGAGGTGGGACGTCCTGCCCTCACTCCCAACCCCTTCCGACCTCCCCCTCCGCTCCCCTTCCACCCCCCAGCGTTCGGCAAAAGATGGATTCCGAGAGTTTTGGAAGCGATTCTTGGTACAAAGATCCATCCGAAACCAGAACTGGAGAGAACTGCCTGGGGGCAGACGTGGCACTCCTTCCTAAGCCCTCCCTTAAAGAAGCTGATCCTGGAAAGGCTGACTTCCAAGAGAGAAGCAAAGGCCCAAAGGGGAACAGGGACAGCCTGGGATGAGGCAGGTAAGAGAAGAGAACACTCCTGCTTCCAGCTCAGCTAAGCGTCCCCAGGCTTGGGAGCAACCGGACGGCAGCCTGGGGAGCTGGATGCAGCCCCCAGCCCCGGCCCTGGACATGGTGAGAACGGACCAGACAACAGCGAGAGCTCCAGCACAGAGCAGAGAACGCGGCTGGGCTCCGACAGAAGCGGCAGAACAGACGAGAAGAGGAAGGCTGGGGACGCTGCCGGGAAGAGCCTGAGCTGGTCGCTGCCTCTGCCCAGCCGAGCGGAGCACAGGCTGCATCCCCTCGCCTGACACCCAAATGCTTCGGGCCGCCCGAAAGGAGCTGCCCTGCCACGGGGCTCAGCTCCGAGCCGGAGCTCCTGCCACGGGGCCCGAGCCAGGGAGCAGAGAGTCCTGCTGCAATGGCCTGGGCTCTGCGGGGTCGGGAACAACCTCACACAGAGGCTGCTTGGCCGGGGTTCGCAGCCCTTAACGAGCAGCGGCAAACGAAAGCAGAGCTGTGAGGGGATGAAGGAGGAAGCAATTTGGAATTGGGGTTGGACTGCAGCAGCACCCTGGAGGGCAGCGCCAGCCCTGCCAGCCGCTCCTGTCCTCGCACCGAGGCAGCGCTGGAAGCGACAGGGCGCAACCGAGCCGCATCAGGACAGCGGCCAAACCCCGAACCGTTCCTCGTGCCAAATCCAACAGCGAGGTTAGAAAGCGAGTTTTCTACTTACCCCAAGTCTCCACCTGCAGGAGAAAGGTTACAGGGGAGGCCCGGCCCAGCACGATACTCACCGATGAGGAACGACTAAAGGACCGGCTGCGGCGCCGCCTCCGCCTGTGCTTACGCCGGCTGCTTTTGCAGCTCCGGTAGCTGCCGTCGCGGTCCCGGGAGCGCCGGTACTCATAGGAATGCCGGTACTCGGGGTCGTAGTAGGGCTCCCCTCGCTCCCGGCTGTAGTCGTTGCGGCGGTAGCTGTCGCAGTAACGGCGGTCGTAGGCCCTCCTGTCTGCCGAGTGGTCGTCGTAGCTGGGGAGGGGATGAGAGGAGGGGGATCACGCATAAGGAATGGGGTGGGTTGGAGGAACACGCATAAGGAATCACAGAACGGGGTGGAGGATCACACAGAGTGGTTTGAGGTGGAGGATCGAGGCTGTGGGCGTCCCAGCCCTGCAGGCATTGGAGGCCAGGCTGGATGTGGCTCTGGGCAGCCTGGGCTGCTGGTTGGCGACCTGCACGCAGCAGGGGTTGGAGCTGATGGTCACTGTGCTCCTTTTCAACCCTGGCCAGTCTGTGATTCTGTGGGTCTCTGAGTCTCGATGGGTCTCTATGTGTCCCCATGGGTCCCACTGGGGGATCTGTGGGGCTCTAAGGGAATGTGGGTCCCTGTGGGGGATCTGTGGGTCCCTGCGGGGGAATCTGTGGGTCCCTGCGGGGGAATCTGTGGGTCCCTGCGGGACTCTTGGCAACCCTGCGCACAGCAGGGGGTTGGAATTGATGGTCATTGTGGTCCTTTTCAACCCAGGTCATTCTATGATTCTAGGGATCCCAATGGCACCCCATGGATCCCAAGGGCACCCCAGGCTGGTGGTTGGCGACCCTGCACACACAGCAGAGGGTTGACACTCAATCATCACCGCGCTCCTTTTCCACCCAGGCCATTCTCCCATTCTCTTCCCAGCCACAAACACAACACGGCACACAGCTCCCAAAGGTGGGCTGACCACCCCCAACCCACACAGGGGATCCCTTCAGGGCCGCTCCCCGACCCCCCACCCACCTCCTGGAGCGGACGTGGTAGCTGCCCTCCCGCCGGTGCCTCCTCTCACGTTCGCTGCTGCTGGATCTCGACCGCCGCCTCTTGTGTTTGCGGCTCCTGTAACGCTCGTGGAAGCTGCCCCGGCTGCTGCGCTCCGACGAGCGGAACCTTCTGGAATGAGGCATCTGCAGAGAAGACACGGAGTTAGGATTACACAGGGAGGAAAAGCAGCGGGGCGAAGAGCCGTCAGGGCAAGGAAAGGGGGAGGAAACAGTCTGGGTTCAGGCAGGGGGTAAAAACTGCCCTGAAAACCCAGAGCTTCATGTGGGAGGAGCTGCGAGCGCCCACGTGGGCCAGGACTGAGGCTCTGTGCTTCCCTCTGCACCTCCCATCCGTGCTCGTTAACATTCACAGCTCCAGAAGCATTCAGCTTCGCAGCTCTTTCACCTCCCCCCAAATAAACTCCAGATAAACCCCAAAAACACCATCCCAGGAAATAGAAGCACTGGGAAGAACCACAGGAAGACAAAAGGCAGCTCGGGACGCCACCAATGCTTGTCCCAAAGGTTTGCAGTGCTTCCATGTCCCCCAAACTCCAAACACTGTCCTAAGGAACACAGAAGCACTAGGAAGAACCACAGGAAGACAAAAGGCTGGGATGCCACCAATGCTTGTCCCAAAGGTTTGCAGTGCTTCCACCTCCCCCAAATAAACTCCAGATAAACCAACGCCATCCCAGAAGCGCTGGGAAGAACCAAAGGAAGACAAAAGGCAGCTCAGGACGCCACCAATGCTTGCCCCAAAGCCCCTGCAGCAGCACTGCAGCCCCCTCAGTGATTGCTGCTAAACAAACAGCTCTGCTCCCCTACCCCTGCACTCCTCCACTCCAAGCACAGAGGTTCTATTGGATATGAGGGGCAGAAACACCCTCTGCACACAGAAAGAAGTTCAGGAAGCCTTGCAGACCTCACCCCAAAGGCAGCTCACAGCCCTGCACTGCAGGGGGGGACACTGGGGCCAAAAGCAATGAGAACCCCCCAGTAAATGTCAGCACAGCACTGCATCCCTACGGGCAGCACCTCCCCCATTCCCAACCTGCGGAGCTCATCGCCATCACAGCACAGTTTGGGTTGGGAGGGACCTCAAGCAAAGAACTTTGTGACCCCCAGCCTCCAGCTGCCCTCCCTCGACATCCAGCCGTTCCCCGTCCTGCTCTCATCTCCCCTTCCCAAAAGCTGCCTCCCCTCCTGGCTGCAGGCTCCCTTTAGGTACTGAAGGCTGTGCCATCCCAGCACCAGAGCTGAGCTGGGAGCCTTTAATTAAATTCTTTGCTGTGAGGGCGGTGAGGTGCTGGAACAGCTGCCCAGAGAGGCTGTGATGCCCCGTCCATCCCTGGAGGTGGTGGAGGCCAGGCTGGATGGGGCCCTGGGCAGCCTGGGCTGCTGTTAGATATGGAAGTCGGCAGCCCTGCACGCGGTGCGGGCTTGGAGCCTCGCGACCCTTGAGGTCCCTCCCAACCCAAACCATGCCGTGATTCTGTAATTAAAGGCAGCCCCGCAGCCATCCGAGCGCTCAGCGGGGCGTTCCGCAGCTCCGGAACCGGTTTGGGGACGGTCGGCATCGCTCAGCCGTCGGGCGGGGCCAACACCGGCCGCTGCGCCGCGGCGTCACGGAGCGCCGAGGGCGGACAAGCCGGAATTCGGCCGCCAAACGAAAGCAGGGACCGAAGGGCGGGGAACGCCGCCGGCCCGCGGCCCGCTCGGCCGATCCGGGCCCGCCCCGGAAGCGCTCGGTTTTCCGCCCCGCGGCCTCAGCGCGGAGCCGCCGTCAGACGCGGCGCGGCCCGGGATCCCCGCGGCCCAACCCCGCCCCGCCGCGCCTCGATCCGCACCGTCCTCGCAGCCAGCCCGGTGCGCTTATCCCACAGGAAGTCCGTGATGGCGGCCGTGGGCCCCCGGGGATCCCGGGCCCCGCTCCGGCTCTTCAGGCTCCGCCGCTCGGCCCGACCGCCGCCGCGCCCCGACCCCGCCGCCGTCGATCCGGGTCCCAGCAGGCCACGCACGACGCAAGACGCACGACGCACGTACGCACGCGTGACGTCACGCGGCAGCGGCCGTAGGCGGGGCTGTAGGTTACATGTGGGCGTGGCCTCGCCTAGACCACGCCTACCACCGACCCGCCCGCGCCGCCCCGCCCCGCCCCGCCCGCCGCGGGGTCCCGCTCCGCCACCGCCGCTGCCGCCGCCGCCGCCGCCCGGGCCTCGCTGCTCGGTGCCGCCGCTCCGGTGCCGCCGGAGCCTCTCCGCTGGTGGCGGGATCTGGATTCGCTCAAGCTGAGGGGCGTGCGCAACAGGCGGGCGGCGGGCCGGAGCCGAGGGCACGGCGAGGGAACGCAGCCGGTGACCGAACCCCCGGGGGGCGGCGAGCGTGAGGCCGCCCGGGGCCGGGCATGTGCGGCGGGGCGGCGGGCAGGGCGCCTGGGCAAGGGCGTTTGAAGGAAACGTGAAGCGCGGCGGCGGCGGCGGCGGCGGGATGGACGCGGCACCGGGCCGGAGCCCCGAGCCCCGGGAGAAGCCGCCGGTGCTGGATGGGGAAGCGGCGGGGCGCGGCGGAACGGGGACGGCAGCCGGGGCTCCGGGCGCGGCCTCACCGGCGGAGCAGATCGTGGCGGAGGGCGAGGCGGCGGCGGCGGGCACGGGAACGGGCACGGGAACAGGAACAGGAACGGGAACGGGCACGGGAACAGGAACGGGAACGGGCACGTTCGTGCAGCGGCAGCTCGGGGCCATGCTGCAGCCCGCCGTGAACAAGTTCTCGCTGCGCATGTTCGGCAGCCACCGGGCCGTGGAGATCGAGCGGCAGCGGGTGAAGTCGGCCGGTGCTTGGATCATCCACCCCTACAGCGACTTCAGGTGGGACCCGGGAGCCGCTCCCCCCGCCGGGCCTCGGTGCCGCACCGGGTCCCGATCCCGGCGCTCCGATCCCGGCGCCCGTTACCGCCGCCGCTGTCCGTGGTGCTGAAGGCGGTCCCGCCGCTCTCCGCCTCACCGGGGCAACAAGTGCGGGGCTCCCTCCGCTCTGCCCCATCCCCACACCGGCGCCGAGCGGCGGCTTCCCCCTCGGCAACCGGTTCCGCCGTGCTTCCTGACCGAGAGCTGCGCTGAGCGCGTCCCCACCGCCGCCGCAGCCCCACAAACGACTCGGCCGAGTTTCCCGTGCCTCGTCCCCTCCCGTTCCCTCGGGGCTCCCCGGTTGGCCCCCCCGACGCGGAGGAGCCGAGGGTCGCCGGGCTTTGCTCCCATCCTCTATCTGAGGGTGCGGCCCCGCCCAGCACCGTGGGCTCCATCCCGGGAGTGGGGCCTGGAGCTCCGTGACACCGGGAGAGCTCGGGGACGACCGCGGGGGGAGGACCCGGGCGTCACGGGGATGTTGAGTCATATGGGGTGGGCGCTCCGTAAGGGGGACGAAGCGGCCGTGCTGCCATCTCCGTGACACCGGCGACGCCCCCGGCCCGACCCGCGGCCCCGACACCTGTAGCGGATCCGCATCCCCGCGGCACGGAGAGCTGCGAGGCCTCCCAGCCCCACCGAACGGCCCTCAAGTTGGTGACCCCTAAACGCTGAAGGTGACACGGAGCCGAGCGGGCGGGATTACGGCGCGGTTGATCACATTACCGGGAGACACGAGGCCGTGCAGCGCGAGCCGTGCCCGTTCTGACGCCGAGCGAAGGACGGACGGGCGCTGCCCTAAAGAGCTTAAGCCGAAATCTGAGTCAGGAGCTCCCGGAGGCGGCGGCGGCTCTGCTGGGGGGGGGGGGGGGATGATGAGGTTTTACTTTCCGCCCCCCCCAAAGATCCAGCCGTGGCCCCCGGAGGGCTCCCAGCTCCCAGCCCCTTCCCGGGGGGGGGAGAGGGGGGAGGGGGCGGACATCGCGGGACCCCCGTGGTGCTGCGACTTCTTCTTCCCCCCCCCCCCCCCCCTCGCCCCGCTGCAGAGCAGAGATGTGGGACGCACGCATTGCTTTCCTTTTGGGATCCCGAGGTGCTTTTAGCCGTGGATGGGGATGCAGAACATCAGCACAAATCGGGCTCGGACTGAAGGCTGCGTGGGGTCCATGCAGACCCCCCCCCCAATCCGAGTCCCTGTGCCACCCCACAGCTCCTGCCCTCGTTGCACCACCAGCTGAGCTCTCTCTAAACCCCTCTAAGCCCCGAGCTCTCATTTTTGTGACGGTTTGGGCTCCAACTTTGATCCTGGATTTGTTCTCTCACCTCATTCCGCAGGTTTTACTGGGACCTCATCATGCTGCTGCTGATGGTGGGCAATCTGATCATCCTCCCCGTGGGCATCACCTTCTTCAAGGACGAAAACACCCCTCCCTGGATCGTTTTCAACGTCCTTTCGGACACTTTCTTCTTGGCCGACCTCGTCCTGAACTTCAGAACGGGCATCGTGGTGGAAGACAACACGGAGATCATCCTGGATCCCCACACCATCAAAATGAAATACCTGAAGAGTTGGTTCTTGGTCGACTTCATCTCCTCCATCCCGGTCGATTACATTTTCCTCATCGTCGATCTGGAGACGCAGGTTGACTCTGACGTCTACAAAACAGCCCGCGCTCTGCGCATCGTCCGCTTCACCAAAATCCTCAGCCTGCTGCGCCTGCTGCGCCTCTCCCGTCTCATCCGCTACATCCATCAATGGGAGGAGGTGGGACCCCCCTTTCTCCTCCCCCCGGGGGTCTCAGACCCCTTTCTGGGGGTCCTGCTGTCGGTCGGGGATCCCCCGGCCCTGGGGGCATAGAGGGGGACGGATGTGTTTTCTCTGCAGCTCCTCTCCCTCCCCTTTCCCAGATCTTCCACATGACGTACGACCTGGCCAGCGCCGTGGTGAGGATCTTCAACCTCATCGGCATGATGCTGCTGCTGTGCCACTGGGACGGCTGCCTGCAGTTCCTGGTGCCCATGCTGCAGGATTTCCCCGAGGACTGTTGGGTCTCCATCAACCACATGGTGGTGAGTCCCCAACGCTCCGAGGGTTGGAGCCGCCCCCCGTGGCAGCAGCGGGGCGGTTTGGGGCCATTCACAGAATCACAGCATCACAGAATTGTAGGGGTTGGAAGGGAGCTGCAGAGCTCATGGAGTCCAACCCCCTGCCAAAGCCGTTCCTACAGCAGGGCGCACAGCTCGGCATCCAGGCAGGTCTGGAACATCTGCAGAGCAGGAGACTCCAAACCTCCCTGGGCAGCCTGTGCCAGTGAACAGTGGGACCATAGAGACACATTGGGACCCATTGGGACCCATAGAGACACGTTGGGAGCCATAGAGACACGTTGGGACCCATTGGGACCCATAGAGACATGTTGGGACCCACAGACTCCCCCCCTCCCTGCAGCCTGTTCCATTGCTCCTCCCCTCACTGCACAGCCGTTCCTTCGCACATTGCTGCACAACTTCCTATGCTGCAGTTTCCGGCCGTTTCCCCTCCTCCTGTCTCCACTCCCCACTGAAAAGAGTCCGGCCTCGCCATTCTGCCCCCACACACCTCAGATATTTACAGACCTGGATCAGCTCCCCTCTCAGTCTTCTTTTCTCAAGGCTGAACAGACCCAGTTCACTCAGCCTTTCTTCATAGGAGAGATTCCTTCGTCCCGTTTCTATCTTGGCTGCTGCTGGAGTTGGATGAAAGGAATTTCACGTCTAAGAACCCCCCCACAACCCGTCCTGTGCAGAGCTGTGCCCTCAGCTTGCATCGAATGCTTTCCTTCCCACAGATGCTCAGGGGTCCAGGCTCTGAGGAGGGGCACCGGGGGGGTCGGGGGGCTCAGCTCCTTCCAGCTGCTCCCTCTCCTTGCAGAACGACTCCTGGGGGAAGCAATACTCGCACGCTCTGTTCAAGGCCATGAGCCACATGCTGTGCATCGGCTACGGCCAGCAGGCGCCCGAGGGGATGACCGACGTCTGGCTGACGATGCTGAGCATGATTGTGGGCGCCACCTGCTACGCCATGTTCATCGGCCACGCCACGGCCCTCATCCAGTCGCTGGATTCGTCCCGCCGTCAATACCAGGAGAAGGTCAGCAAGGGGGGGCTGGGCTGTGCCCCCATCGTCGGGGGGCTCGTTTGGTCACGACGGGGTCAAGAAGGCAAAGTGCAGCTTGCCCGTCCTTGGCGTGCGCTCAGGAATTGGGGAGGGCGGCGGGATGGACAACATCGAGTTCGGGGGCAGCGTTGATCTACAGAGGGATCTGGGCAGATTGGATCGATGGGCCGAGGTGACCTGGATGAGTTTCAATAGGGCCGAGTGCGGGCTGCTGCATTTTGGTCACAGCAACCCCAGGCGACCCTACGGGCTTGGGGAGGAGCGGCTGAAAGCTGCCTGATGGACGGGGAGCTCGGTGTGCTGATGGCAGCGGGCTGAAGGCGAGCCTGCAGTGTGCGCAGGGGGCCGAGAAACCAACGGCGTCCTGGCTGGGATCAGGAGCGGCGAGGGGAGCAGGGAGGTCGTCCTGCCCTGCGCTCAGCGCTTGTGAGGCCTCAGCTCCAGCGCTGGGTTCAGGTTGGGCACCTCGGTACGGAACGGCCGTGGAGGGGCTGCAGCGGGGCCAGAGGAGGGCAGCGAGGCTGGGGAAGGGCTTGGAGAAGGTGGGCCGTGAGGAGAGAGCGAAGGAACGGCGCTGTTTGGTGTGGGGGAGAGGAGGCTGAGGAGACCTTGCTGCTCTCTGCCAGCGGCTGAAGGCGCCTACGGCACGGCGGGGCTGCGCTCTTCTCACCGGTGACGGGACGAGGGAAACGGCCTCCGTGGCCGGGGGAGGTTTGGGTTGGGCATCGGGAAGGAGAACTGCTGTACAGAAAGGCTGGCGAAGCGCCGGAATAATGGGCTGCATGGGGAGGTGGTGGAGGCGCCACGGCCGGGGTGTTTGCGGAGCGTTTGGATGCGGTGCTCAGGGTTGAGCAGAGGGCTGTGAGGCAGGGGAGGACGGTCAGCTGCGTGCCGGACCCGATGGTTTTAAGGTCTTCTCCAACCTGGGGGATTCTACCAGTCTATGGGCTCCCAGTTGGGTTGGGATGAACCATGGGTGGTGCTGCAGCTCACCCAGCATAGGGGTGAAGTCCTGCCCTCCATCCTGGGGCTGAGCTTTGGGGTGGGAGCTGTGGGGTGGGCATCTCCGGAGCCCCATCACGGCGCCCTCATCCCGACGTGCTCCATGCTGTCCCCGCAGTACAAGCAGGTGGAGCAGTACATGTCCTTCCACAAGCTGCCCGGGGACACCCGCCAACGCATCCACGAGTATTACGAGCATCGCTACCAAGGCAAGATGTTCGACGAGGAGAACATCCTGGGGGAGCTCAGCGAGCCGCTCAAAGAGGTGCAGGATTGGCCCTTGGTGGAGAAGGAGGGCGGTGGGGTTGGTGCTGGGCCGGGCTGCTCCACACTGAGCTGCTCCTCGCCTTACAGGAGATCATCAACTTCAACTGCCGCAACCTGGTGGCCAACATGCCGCTGTTTGCCAACGCTGACCCCAACTTCGTCACCGCCATGCTAACCAAGCTGCGCTTCGAGGTTTTCCAGCCTGGAGATTTCATCATCCGTGAGGGCACCGTGGGCAAAAAGATGTACTTCATCCAGCACGGGGTGGTCAGCATCCTCACCAAGGGCAACAAGGAGACCAAGCTGTCCGACGGCTCCTACTTTGGGGGTGAGGGGATGACAGAATCACAGATGGTTTGGGTTGGGAGCTCAGCGATGGCGAAGCTGCGACCCCACAGCGCCTGCAAAGCCACCAACCTGCCCACGTCTCACAGCAGCCCAGGCTGCCCAGGGCCCCATCCAGCCTGGCCTCCAACCCCTCCAGGGATGGACGGGGCATCGCAGCCTCTCTGGGCAGCTGTTCAGCCCCTCACCGCTCTCCCAGCACACAACTTCCCTGACCCCCAGCCTCCAGCTGCCCTCCCTCCGCTCCCAGCCGTTCCCTGGCCTGCTCTCATCTCCCCTGCCCAAGAGCTGCCTCCCCTCCTGGCTGCAGGCTCCCTGCAGGCGCTGCAGGCTGCACTCAGCTCAGCCCCAGCTCCTCTTCTCCATGCTGAACGAGCCCAGCTCCCTCAGCCTGGCTTTGCAGGGAGCTGCTGCAGCCCCTGCTCATCCCTGCGGCTCCTCTGGCTCTTCTGCATCAATACGGGATGTGGGAGCAGAGGGAAATGGGAGGCATTCTGAACGCTGTGGCTGTGTCTGTCTGAGCTCCTGGAGCTGCTCTCTGTCTCCATGAAGCAACGGGGGGCTGCCAGGCCGGTGCTGAGCCTCTCGTCCCCCCTCACCCCCACATCTCTCTCTGCAGAGATCTGCCTGCTGACGCGGGGCAGGCGGACGGCCAGCGTGCGAGCCGACACGTATTGCCGCCTCTATTCCTTGTCTGTGGACAACTTCAACGAGGTGCTGGAGGAATACCCCATGATGCGCAGAGCCTTCGAGACCGTGGCCATGGACCGCCTGGACCGCATAGGTGAGGAGCTGCCCCAAACCCCTCCGTCTGCTCCAGAGGGGTCCAGTGACGAGGAGGGGGGCTGGAGCCCAACTGCAGGGATCTGCTTTGCTGCCAGCTGGGATCTGGGCTGTGCTGGGCAGTGCTGGGCAGTGCTGGCAGTGCTGGGCTGTGCTGGGCTGTGCTGGCAGTGCTGGGCTGTGCTGGGCTGCGCTGGGCTGTGCTGGGCTGTGCTGGGCAGTGCTGGGCTGTGCTGGCAGTGCTGGGCTGTGCTGGGCTGTGCTGGGCTGTGCTGGGCAGTGCTGGGCAGTGCTGGGCTGTGCTGGGCTGTGCTGGGCAGAGCTGGGCTGTGCTGGGCTGTGCTGCTCACATTTGTGCTGCTTGGCATCGTCCCCCTGCTCGTCCTCATCCCCCTTCTCCTGCTGAGGACAAACGGCCCCAAGATGCATCCTGGAGCTCTTGGGACCGGGGCTTTGCTCCTGCTTCTCCCTCAGCGCTGAAGCCGGGACCCTCCCCAAAGCCTCCACCCCTAAACCCAGTGAAGATTCCTCGCCCCTCCCCTCCCCACCCCCAAACGGTGCCTCCGATGGCAGCGCTTTGCCTCACTCGCACCAACCGCTTCTCCCCCAGGCAAGAAAAACTCCATCCTGCTCCGCAAGCGCGCCGAGCACAGCGCGGGGCCCATCAACACCGAGATGATCCAGCAGATCGTGAAAGTGGCTCACAACATCCAGGAGCTGCAGCAGATGACGTTGGGCCGGGAGCTGAGCGGCAAACCGGTGATCTGGGAGCCTTTGGTTCACGCACCGCTGCAAACGGCCGCCGCCACCACCAACGTGGCCATCGCCCTGACCCACCAACACAGCCTGCAGGCCCACATCTTCCTGCCTCCTTCCTCCATCTCCAGCCCCCTTTCTCCCGAGGCCACGCTGCTCACCAAACCGGTGCGTCGCTCCCAGCCCAGCCTGGGGGGCTCTCGGCCCTCCTCCGTCAGCTCCCCATCCGGGGCTCCGTCCCACCTGCAGACGCCCGCCGCCGCCTCTCCGTCTTCTCCCATGCTGCAGTCCCAGGCGCCCCTGGAAAGCGGCGTCCAGCGGCCGGGGGCTCAGGGGAGCCTCGGGGCTCAGGGCCCCCAACGCGTGGGGCAGAAGGGGGAGATGGCGGCCAAGCAGCCCCCGGCGGCGGCGGCGGGAGCCCAACCGCAGCTCTCCAAGTCCCGCGGCGCTTCCGTCTCCACTTCTCTGCTGCAGCAGGCGGCGGGAGCCCCTTCCCCCAGCTCGGAGCCGCCGGCGGGGAGGACTCTCCATTACAGCCTGTCCAGAGCCACCGGTTCCCACATCTCGCTCCTGATGCAGCCTCAGCAGTTGGTGAAGCACCGGAGCATCCACGGGCTGCCCGTCGGGCGGCTCACGCAGGACGTCCGCCTCCTCTCTGCCTCGCAGCCCTCCCTGCCCAATAAAGTCGCCCAGCAAGCAGACGGGAGCTCCTTGCAGCAGGGCAGGAAATCCGCGGGGAACCTGGCCCGCAGGTCTTCCCCTTCGGTCTCCGGACTCCTCTCTAAGCCGGGTCCGGGGGTCCCGCACCCGCAGCAGATGCCTTCGGGATCCCCGGCGCAGCCGAACCGCCCCGCGGCCGCAGCTCCCGCCCCGCAATCCCCGGTGTCGGCGCCCCGCCCGGCGGCGGCTCCCTCCCGTAAGGGCTCCGTGGCCTTCAGCCCTGAAGTGGAAACGGGGAAACCCAAACTGCCGTCCAACATGTGAACCCCGTGGGTACGGAGCGACCGGCCGAGACCCGGCGGCGTCGGAGGGGCGGGGAGGTGAGCGGAGCTGCGGCAGCGCCGGGTTTTTGAGGAGGGGGCTCTCCTTTGGGACTCTGCTCCATCGCCGCCCCTCGAGGCCCTCCTGCAGGCACAGCCCTCACCCCAAATCCTTCGCGGGGTCCCAGCTGCCCGCAGGTCTCCCTCAGAGCCGGGACACTCCGTGCGTTCCCCCGCACCCGGGGTCGGGGTGATGCCAGACCCACGCATCCCCTCCTCCAGCCCCACGGAGCTGCCCGGCTGGTTGGGACGGGAGGGGCTGAGATCAGAGGGGGTCGGGGAGCAGTGCCTGCGGCCAGGCGGGACCGGGACCCCCCCCCCCCGAACACACCGGGACCGCGTGCCTGGAGCCGGCGGTCCCGGAGCAGCGAGGCGCCGAGCCGGGGATGGGCGGCTGCTCCCGGTGCGGCTCCTCCGTTCCGTGGGGCCGGGGATGCGGCGAGACGCACCGAACCCCACATCCGACCGCCTCTTCCCACCCCCCCCCGAGCCGACAGCCAGCAACGTGTGAGTGTGAATCGTGGCTCCGTCGAGCAGCTGAGCTCCGCTTCGTCGTCGCTTTGGGCTCCGCCGTGTTAGCAGTCCCGATTAGAGCTGTGTTCCCCGACCCCCCCTCCCATCCCCCCCCCGCGCTGCTTTCGTTGCGCTCCGGGGTTCGGCAGCCGCTCAGCGGCCCCACGCAGCGGGTTGGGGTCGCGTCCCTCCGTGCGCTCCTCCTCCAAACTGAATCCCCCCGTCGCCCCCCCCGCACCGTTTGCGATGGGGCAGCGCGGTGGGAACCACGCGTGTGGCGGTCGGAGGGGACGTCCAACACTGCCTTTTTTTCACGGACTTAAATCCTCCTCACCCCTCCCCCCAAAATCCCATCCAACACCCCGTTCCCTGATTTTTCTTTTTCTTTTTTTTTTTAAATTATTATTATTTATTATTATTTTTCTGCTGGTTGTACATAATGGGTTTCCATAATAAAGAGAGATTCAGAGCCGGGCTGCGGAGTCTCATTCAGAGCGGGGGGGGGGGGGGGGGGGGGGGAGGAAATGGGTCCCATCGGGTCCCAACACCTGCAGCACAGAACACGTGGAGACCCCCGGGGGGGCGGGGGGGGATTTGGATATGTTGGGGGTCGTCCCCACTCAGCCTCGGGTAAAAGCTGAGCAGCAGTGCCCCCAACCCCCAACACCCCCTAAAATAACCCTAACCCTAACCGTAACCGTAACCCTAAACCTAACCCTAACCAAAACCTTTAACCCTAACACTAATTCTAACCCTAAACCTTAACCCTAACCCTTAACCCTAACCCTAACCAAAACCTTTAACCCTATCCCTAACTCTAACCCTAACCCTAACCCTTAACCTAAACCCTAACTCTAACCTGAACCTAACCCTAACCCTAACCCTAACCCTAACCCTAAACCTTAACCCAAACCCAAACCCTAACCCAAACCCTAACCCTTAACCCTAACCCTAACCCTTAACCTTAACCCTTAACCCTTAACCCTAACCCTTAACCCTAACCCTTAACCCTAACCCTTAACCCTAACCCTTAACCCTTAACCCTTAACCCTAACCCTTAACCCTAACCCTAACCCTTAACCTTAACCCTTAACCCTAACCCTTAACCCTAACCCTAACCCTTAACCCTTAACCCTAACCCAACCCCAACCCCCCCTTTGCAATTTGGGCTCCGGGGATTTTGTTTAACCTGTGGTCATCTTCCCCTTCTCCCTGTTAACCCGGGGCGGGGGGGTCGGGGGGGTCGGTAGCGCTGATTGCAGAGCGGAATTTCAGCACCGCGGAGATTAACGGAGGTCTCGGGGGGGGGGGGGGGTTGGGGGTCGGGGGGCTCCGCTCGGAGCCGCTTAACGATCTCGCTCTGATTCGATTATTCGATGACAGCGAAGCGCTCGGAGCCAAAACCGACGGCGCTGCCCGAAACCCACGGGGCGATGCCGTGGAAATGCCATCCCCCCCCCACCCCCCCCAAAGTCCATCCCTTCATTCCCCCCCTCCCCCCCCCCGGCGGTTCGGGCCGCTCGGAGCCCCCCCACCCCATCCTCGTGCTGGGGGGGGGGAGGATTAACACGCGGCACTGCTTGATTACAGCGGCAATGGTTGAGCTGAGCGGATTACGGCGGCTCAGCACAGCACCAATGGCGGGGGGGGCAAAGGGGGGGTGGTGGTGGCGGTGCCGCCCCTTTTGGAGCCCCCCCCCTTTTGGGTGACCGCCCCCCATCCGCCCCCACCGCCCCGCGGCACCGACCCCACCCGCCCCGCGCCCCCGCGCCCTGGCCGGGCCCTCGCTCCATTCGCTCTCTCCACCAATCACACGCCTCGGTCCCGCCCTTAGAGCTTTCCTATTGGCTCAGCCTCCTTGGACCCATCCTCATACGATGGAGTTCTCCAATTAGCGCAGACGCCAGGTGCGCCAGGCACCGCCTCCTCCCCGCGCGTGGCACGCTGGGAGTTGCGGTCCGACGGCGGCGTTACCGCGCCGCGCCGCTTCCGTTGAGAACTACGAATCCCAGAATGCCCCGCGCAGCGCCGGGCGGAACGCTCGGAAAGGTCGCGGGGCAAGAAGAGGCGCAGAGCGGACGGGGCTGAGCGCGTCGGGGTCGCAATGAGCGCCGATGGGGGGAAGCGGGCGGCGGCCGAGAAGGAGCGGGAGGAGTTCGTGGGGTTCTTCCCGCAGATCGTCCGCGATCTGACGGAGGAAGGGATCGGGCATCCGGAGGTGGGCGACGCTGTGGCGCGGCTGAAGGAGGTGAGGATGTCGGCGGGATGGGGATCGGTGGGGATCGGGATCGGTGGGTGCTGGGATCGTGGATATTGCGATCGGTGGGTAACCGGGACCGGCAGGTACTGGGACCAGTGGGTAGCGGGTGGTGTGTGCTGGGATCAGCAGGTGCTGGGATTGGTGGGTACCGGGACCTGTGGGTACTGGGAGCAGTGGGACGGGCAGGTACCAAGACTGGTGGGTGCTGGGATCGGTGGGTACCAGGACCCGTTGGTTCTGGGATTGGTTGGTACCAGGATCAGGAGGGACTGGGACCGGCGCGTGTTGGGAGCTGCAGGTGCTGGGTTCACTGGGTACTGGGACTGGCAGGTACTGGGAGCTGTGGGTATTGGGATCAGTGGGTAACAGGGACCAGCAGGTACTGGGACCAGTGGGTACCGGGATGGTGGGTACCAAGACTGGTGTGCGCTGGGACCAGTGGGTGCTGGGATTGGCAGCTTTCAGGACTGGTGGGGACTGGGACTGGTGGTTACTGAGATCAGTAGATACTGGGACCAGGGGGTAACAGGACCGATGGGTACTGGGTTCACTGGGTGCTGGGATCGGTGTGACCTGGGAGCAGCAGGTACTGGGACCGGTGTGCAATGGGATCAGTGGGTGCTGGGATCAGTGGGTGCTGGACTGGTGTGCCCTGGGAGCAACAGGTATTGGGACTGGTGTGCAATGGGATCAGTGGGTGCTGGGATCACTGGGTGCAATGGGACCACTGGGTGCTGGGATCAGTGGGTGCAATGGGATCACTGGGTGCTGGGACTGGTGTGCCCTGGGAGCTGCAGGTATTGGGACCGGTGTGCAATGGGATCACTGGGTGCTGGGATCACTGGGTGCTGGGATCACTGGGTGCTGGGAGCAGTGTGCCCTGGGAGCTGCAGTTATCAGCTCTGCCCCCACTGACCGCCCCTCCCCGCAGGTTCTGCAGTACAACGCTCCAGGTGGGAAATGCAACCGAGGGCTGACGGTGGTGGCTGCGTTCCGGGAGCTGTCGGGGCCGGGGCAGAAGGATGCTGAGAGCCTGCGGCGTGCTCTGGCCGTGGGTTGGTGCATCGAGTTGGTGAGTGTTCAGCCGAAGGCTGTGCTGCGGGTTGGGGCTGTGCTGGGGTCCCTCTGCCCCCCGGCAGCCCCCCAACGCACCTCTTGCAGTTCCAGGCTTTCTTCCTGGTGGCCGATGATATCATGGATCAGTCCCTGACGCGCCGGGGGCAGCTGTGCTGGTATAAGAAGGTGGGAGCGGAGGGGGCTGCCCTCAGCCTGGGGGGGCTGCAGGGTTGGCTGGGCTGTGACCGTTTCGTGCTCCCTCCCCCGGTGCAGGAGGGGATCGGTTTGGATGCCATCAATGACGCCTTCCTCCTTGAGTCCTCTGTGTACAGAATGCTGAAGAAATACTGTGGGCAGCAGCCGTACTACGTGCATCTGCTGGAGCTCTTCCTGCAGGTGAGGTCCCCTGGACCCCCCGGCTTTCCTTGGGGCTGACCCACCTCAGATCTCAGGCTTCTCCTCCAGTCCTGGGCTGTGTCCTTCCTCCAGGCATGGGAGGAGCCGAGTTTGGGCTGGAAGTGGAGGGGTTGTGTTGTTTTCATGGGGACTGAGTGAATAAAACCCTTCCTCTTCAGACCGCCTACCAGACTGAGCTCGGGCAGATGCTGGACCTCATCACAGCTCCCATTTCCAAAGTGGATTTGAGTCAATTCAGTGAGGAGAGGTAAAGAAACCCAAGGGGATGGCAGTGCTGGCCTGGCTGTGGTTGGCTCTGCTTGCTGTCCCTTCCAGGCTGCAGAGCAGACAGGCGGCTCCCAATGCACTGCTGTCATCTTTGGGCAACGAACCTCATTCAGTGTCAGGACCCGGTGGTGGCTCAGAGGGAGACGCTGCCTTCCTCCTGTGCTGAGCAGCAGTTCGAGGGCCTTTCCCACTGAGCACCACCCCCCACCACAGGTACAAAGCCATCGTTAAGTACAAGACTGCCTTCTACTCCTTCTACCTCCCCGTGGCTGCTGCCATGTACATGGTGAGTTCTGCAGGAAGGGGTCGGGCTGCCAACACTCGGCGCCACTCCGACCAGCAGGGCGGCTTCTACAGAACATAAAGGGGGTAAAAAACGGATGCTGAAAGCTTTTTGGTTTTCCCTCCCCGTTCTGAGGTTGGGATTGACAGTAAGGAAGAACACGAGAATGCCAAAGCCATCCTGCTGGAGATGGGGGAATACTTCCAGATCCAGGTAGGAGCCCTCCCTCCCCTCACCCCGCGTGTTGCCCAGCAGTGGTGGGGCTGAGCTTCCCATCCCTGCGCAGGATGATTACCTGGACTGCTTTGGGGACCCGGAGCTGACGGGGAAGGTGGGCACAGACATCCAGGACAACAAGTGCAGCTGGCTGGTGGTGCAGTGCCTGCAGCGCGTCACACCGGAGCAGCGGCAGCTCCTGGAGGTACAGCCCAGCCCCCATCACAGAACCACAGGATGGCCTGGGTTGCAAAGGAGCACAGCGGCCATCAGCTCCAACCCCTGCTGTGTGCAGGGTCACCAACCAGCAGCCCAGGCTGCCCAGAGAACCCATGGGGTGCCATAAGGATTCATAAGGAGCCATAGGGATCCATAGGGTGCCATAGGGACCCAAAGAATCATGGACTCATAGAATGGCCTGGGTTGCAAAGGAGCACAACGGCCATCAGCTCCAACCCCTGCTGTGTGCAGGTCGCCAACCAGCAGCCCAAGCTGCCCTGAGAACCCATGGGGTGCCATAGGGACCTGTAGGGTGCCATAGGGATCCATAGGGAGCCATTAGACCCTACAGGGTGCCATAGGGACCCATAGAATCATTGACTCATAGCCTGGGTTGCAAAGGAGCACAACGGCCATCAGCTCCAACCCCTGCTGTGTGCAGGGTCACCAACCAGCAGCCCAGGCTGCCCAGAGAACCCATGGGGTGCCATAAGGATTCATAGGGAGCCATAGGGATCCATAGGAAGCCATTAGACCCTACAGTGTGCCATAGGGATCCATAGGATGCCATAGGGATTCATAGGGTGCCATAATCATAGAATCATCATAGAATCCTAGGATACCCTGGTTTGCAAAGGCCCACAACGGCCATCAGCTCCAAGCCTGCTGTATGCAGGTCTCCAACCAGCAGCCCAGGCTGCCCTGAGCCACATGCAGCCTGGCCTCCAATGCCTGCAGGGCTGGAGCATCCACAGCCTCCTGGGATTGCCCCAATTCCGCTGCTGCAGCACTTGGCCTTATTGAAGCCCAGCATACAGAGCTGCAGAGGCCCCACGCAGCCCCTCGACCTCCCTGTGTTGTGTTTGCAGGAGAATTACGGCCGTAAGGAGCCTGAGAAGGTGGCAAAGGTGAAGGAACTCTATGAGACCGTGGGGATGAGGGCTGCGTTCCAGCAATACGAGGAGAGCAGCTACCGGCGCCTGCAGGAGCTGATTGAGAAGCACTCGAACCGCCTCCCCAAGGAGATCTTCCTCGGTCTGGCACGGAAAATCTACAAACGCCAGAAATGAGGGACTGGGGCCGGCACTGTGCCCTGTGCCCTGTGCTCTGCGTTGGGTGGTTTTGCAGCCCCGGACCCGGTGCTTCCCCCGTCCCGTTATCTCCGGGGTTGCCGGTCTCTCAGGCCCATCTCGGTGCCGTCAGTCTGTGTGTCAATAAACGTAATTTATTGCTGTTCTGCCTCTTCTGCTCGTGATGACGATGCGGTGCTGAGGGCGGATCGTTCCCCCCACCCCCCTCCATCCGCCCCCCTCCCCCGACGGGGGCTGCGCTCAGCGGGGCGGGCGGTTCGGTTCGGCTCCTCCCCGCCGCATTCACAGCCCGGAGCCGCCGCAACGCGGAGCGGTGAGCGGGGCTGGGGGGAGGGGGGGGAGCTGGGGTTCCCTGCGGGTTCCGGGGCTGCGGGCGGGGTGGTCTCAGGGCCCTGGGGGGGGTTTGTTCCAAGGATGGGGCCCCGTGAAGGCACGAGCCGCCCGCAGCGCTGCGCTGCAGCGTCGGGATGCTCGGAGCAATGCGGCACGCTGCGGTGATGCCTGCGGCCGGGGGGTCCTCCCGCGTGGTTCGGACCTCTGCCCGGCGACGCTCCGTCCTCAGAGCCCTCCCGGGGCTTCTCTCCCGTGGCCGGTGGACGGCGGCGGCTCCGGTTGACGTTTCAAGGGCGTTTTCTCCTTGACGGCGCCTCGGAGCCGCTCCCTGCCTGCCGGAGCGATCCCGGCGCCGCGGCCCCGCACCCATCCCCGCTCGGTGCCTCCCAGATCAGCGGCCGCATCCCGGCTCCGTGTCGGTTCTCCTCCAGGTCTGCGCTGCTGTCAAGGCACGGAAAGGCCCTCGGCGTTGGGAGGAGCTGGATGGTGTGAGCCGAACCGCCGTGCGGAGCCCCGCTGCTCCCAGCAGGATCGGCGTCATGCTGGCTCCGAAGAAAGGGCTGCTGTGTAACCTCAACCACATCCACCTGCAGCACATCTCCCTGGGGCTGCACCTCTCCCGGCACCCGGAGCTTCAGGACACCGCGGGGCTCGGGGACCAGAAGTGCTGCAGCAGCTGTCGGGAGAGCTGTGAGCAAGTAGATGCCAATTCCAACAACCCCTCCTTGAAATGTCACTGCTGCGAATCCCACGCCGAGCTGCCCGTGACGCTGGGCCTGCAGGACCAGGCGGCTCCGGAGGATTTCCCCCACCTGCAGGATGGGGAGGAGGTGGTTTCCCCCTCTGATCCGCCTTCCACCTCCTCCTCGGTCAGCAGCTGCTCGGATTTCAGCCTGGACGAGTCGCCGGTGTCTGTGTACTACAGAGGGTTCTCAGCAGAAAGGTCCCAATCCCCTACAGAGCCGCCCAGCGCAGCTCCTGCAGAAGATGCAGAGCTGCCGCCTGGGGCAGGTGATGGAAGAGACGCCAACCTCAACCCAGCAGCGCTCCAGGGAGAGGAGGACCTCATTGGAGAGAGCCCCGACAGCCTCTGCAGCAGCAGCTCGCTCGACTCACAGTACAATGAAGCCTCTCCCAGTGCGGCCGTGCAGCAGATCACAGCCAGCTCCATCGACCTCGACCCCAACTGCAACCCCCTGCCCGACCCCACTGTTGCACCACCGGCACCAGCTGTGCCGTGCAGCTGGGAGCAGAACCTGAGCAGCGCTCCCAAACCACGGCTGAGCAGCGTTCCTCCTCCCATCCCACCGCGACCCAAGAGGCGGCTGCAGCTCCTCAATGGGCACGGAGCAGAACGGCCTGCCCTGCCCGCGAGGCCAGCAGCACCCGAGCCCGGCGCTGAGCTCTGCAGAGACGCAGCCAAGAAGAACATCACCTCCTTCCACGAGCTCGCCCAGAAGAGGAAGAAGAACACCATCGGGACCGCTCCCATCCCAGCCAGGGTGGATCGAAGCGACTGGCTGATCGTTTTCTCACCCGACACCGAGCTGCCGCCCCACAGCGAGCTCCTGCCCAGCACTGCGAGCCGGGAGCCAACGCAGCCCCAGCAGGACTGGGGGGTGAAGCCTTCCAGCTCCGTGCAGAGGGAGATCACCACGTTCAAGGAGCTGCGCTACCGCAGTGCCTCCAACAAACCCAAACCGCCGGCCCCGCAGCGCCCACCCGCACCCCCGGGGGGCTCGAGTGGCTCCAGCTGGGTGTCACCTGCGGTGCTGGGGGGGCGGCTGCCAGCACCCCCTGAGAACCACCAGGCACGGAG
This sequence comes from Tetrao urogallus, assembly GCF_951394365.1. Lineage (NCBI taxonomy): Eukaryota > Metazoa > Chordata > Aves > Galliformes > Phasianidae > Tetrao > Tetrao urogallus. Next base: position 310,696 of record NW_027639058.1, on the reverse strand, counting down.
GAGACCCCGACCCTCCCTGCAGCCCATCGCGGAGGGACGGCCGCGGGATGCAGAGCTGCCCACGCAGAGCCGCCCTGGGGAGCACTTTGACTGCGACACCCGGACCTGGAGGAGTGGGGGGTCCGGTGGGGACCCCCGGGGGTCGGGAGAGGCTGAGCACAGAGAGGAGACGCATCAGGAGGGTAAGAGCCACAGCCAGCCCTGGGGGTGCGGGGTGCCTGTTTTTGGGGCATTGAGCCACGGCTGCGGGCAGGTGGAAGAACTTTGGGACACGGGGGCTAAAGGGCCGGGGCTTTGCACGGGTCTGTACAACGCCTCGTGTCACTGCTCCGTTGCTCCGCGCCGGACGGGGCCGAGCCGCTCTCATTTCCCCGTCCCTCAGCTCTGCGGCAGCGGCTGCTCGGGAAGCAGAGGCGGTGCGCGGGGTCTGGGGCTGCCCTCCCCCCTCCTCCCGTCCTCCATTCTCCCCCGTTCCTCTCCCCGTCCGACCCGCAGGGAAATGCCCTGGGCGGGCCCCGAGCGCCGCCGGGCCCGGCCCTGCCCTCCACGCTCCCCTCCGCCCTTCCCCTCCCCGCGGTCTCCGGCTCCATGAGCGAGCTGCCCCCGCCCGGCCCCGGCCCCGCTTCCCGGCGCGGTGGGTGCCCCATCGGACCGCCGCAGCCCCGCGCCCTCCCTGAAGCCCCGGCCCTTCCCGCAGCCCGGCCTTCCCCACCCGCCGCCGGAGCTCCGGGCGCAGCGCAGCCCCACGGGGACGGCACGGAAGGACGGCGGGGTGCTCTGGCGGAGCAGAAGAAAGGTAACGGGGCCCTGCGGGGCGGAGGGCTGGGAGGGGCGGGTGGGCGGAGCTGCGGGGCCGCAGAGGGGCAGCTCCTGCGGCCTACGGGCAGCCCTTGGGGCCTTACGGGCTCCTCCGGAAGCCTACGGACACCCCTGAGGCCTGCAGGAGCCCCTCGAGGCCTGCGGGCCCCTCTTGAGGCTTACAGGCTCCTCCTGAGGCCTACAGGCACTCCTTGAGGCCTGGGGTCACCTCCTGAAGCCTATGGGCCCCTCCTGAGCTTTTTGGGTATCTCCTGGGGCCTATAGGCACCCCATAAGGCCTATAGGCACCCCATAAGGCCTATAGGCACCCCTTGAGGCCTACGGACCCCTCCTGCAGCCTACAGGCTCCTCCTGAGGCCTACAGGCGCCCCTTGAGGCCTAGGGGTACCTCCTGAAGCCTATGGGCCCCTCCTGAGCCCTGTGGGTATCTCCTGGGGCCTATAGGCCCCCCTTGAGGCCTGCAGGCACTTCCTAAGGCCTACAGGCTACTACAGACACCCCTTGAGGCCTGCAGGCACATCCTGAGAAACACGGGCACCTCCTGTAGCCTACAGGCATCTCCCCGTGACCCCTTGGGCACCTCCTGAGACCTATGAGAACCTCAGTGCAGCCTGTGCCCCTTCCCCCTGCCTTAATCACAGCCCCCTCGCAGCCCTGAGGCGCTGCAGGAACCCACAGGGACACCCCACACTCCCCCATGGTCTGTCCGGGTCGGGGGGTGGGTTGGGGTGCGTCTGATTGCATTGACATTTTCCTTCCTGTCAGCTCTGCTGATTGCTGTCAGCACCGCTGTGGATAAAGTCATCGCCCACTTCAGCTCCGCACGGAACCTGGTGCAGAAGGTGAGGGCCCAGCTTGAGAGGGTGGAAGGGAGGAGGGGCTCTGGGGGCTTTGGCAGTGGCTCCGTGTGTTATCATACCCCAGTTCCCCATCTCTGGAGTTCAGAAGGAGCTCTGCGGGAAGGATCCCATTATCTCCTCCCTCCCTTCTCTCCCTGTCCCTACACACTGCTGCCTCTTGCCTTCAGGCTCAGCTGGGGGACAGCTGGCTCAGCCCTGACGTGGGCTACCTGCTGCTGCACACCCTGTGCCCTGCGCTCTATGGTCTGGTGGAGGACGGGCTGAAGCCCTTCCAGAAGGATGTCATCACAGGACAGAGGAGGAACTCACCCTGGAGTGTGGTGGAAGCCTCCGTGAAGACAGGTGGGTGTGGGGAGACGTTGGGACGAGCACCTCTGAGCCTTTTTCCTGCCTGGCCACTGGCTGGGGAGGGTTTGTACCCAGAGCAGTGATTCTCTGCATGCTTTGTATCACGCAGGCCCCAACGCCCGCTCTCTCCACAACCTGTGCTGGCGTGTGGCCGGGCTGGCCCCTCTCAGCAGCACCAGGCAGAAGTTTCATGCTTTTATCCTTGGCCTTTTGAAGTGAGTGCTGGCCTTGGTGTGACGGGAGGCTGGAGCGGAGTCCTGGGAACTCTAACTTGGGTTTCTTTTACTTTGTCCAGTACGAAGCAGCTGGAGCAGTGGGTCTCACACCTGCAGAATAGCCCAGGTAGGACGCAATGCCCCCCACCACGTCACGAGACCCTTGGGGTGTTTGTAGAGGCAGGGTGATACCTCCCGTACCCGTTCCACACACAAAGCTTGGCCAGGACTTCCACAGTGGACAAGGGCATTGATTTCCATGGCTGTCCTACTGGATGAGGGCGATCGGGGCGACCAGTTTGGAACCAGTGAAACCCTCTTTGACCTGCTGGCATGGGAGGGATCTTTGGGTAAGGGATGGGGACATTTTCCAGCCCTACAGCGCCGTCCATATTTTGTAGGTGTCATCTCCGTGCTGTATTTTCCTACGGCTTTCTTTGCTCTGAGCCAAGGCCCTCTCCCCCACCTCGCCGATGAACTGCTGCTGCTCCTCCAGCCCCTCTCGGTGCTGACCTTCCACCTCGACCTGCTCTTCGAGCACCATCACCTCTCCGTGGACATAAGGCCTTTGTCACGGCGGATGGAGTCACCCCCATCTCCTGCCCATCGCTTTGCTCAGGGGGCTTCGCAGCCACTGGAGGGCCAAAATGGCGCCGCGGGGGCCAGCGTGGAAGACGAGCTGCCTCCCGATACTCTGGGGAGGGCACCTGCAGCAGAGGAGAGCCCACGCTCCCACTGCCAAGCAGCTGTGCACAGCCCGCTGCCCGGCCCGCAGGTGGGGGCTGCCCTGCAGCAGACCTTCCAGCACGTGCTGCGTTGGGGCGACCAGCTCAGCCGTGCTTTCCTGGGAGCTGACAGCTTCCCGGGGGCAGTCAGGCCCGAGGCAGGCCCTTGGGATACAAGGGCTGGCCCCAGCAGCTGGTGGGCCCAGCTGAGCCAGGCCTCCAGAATTTACACTGCTCCCAGCAAGGAAAGATTCCCCTTCGTCTGGTGGACAAAGCTGCGGACGGCTGCGGGGGATTCCAGCCCTGGCCAGGCGGCTCGACCCCAAACCCCTCCAAGAGAGCCTAAAGGCACTGAGCTGCAGCTGCTTCAGACCAAAGCTATCCCTGAACTCTCCAGTCCCAACTCCAGCAGCAGTGCTGACACCTCTGCGACCTCCTCCCCCGAAGACCTCGTCCTGCTCGCTGGAGCCGGTCCAGCTGCTGGAGAGAAACCTCCGGCTGCTTCTCCACAGCCTGGTGCAAGCAGGAGCCAGGCTGCCCCTCCTGACCCAGGGGCCTCCAGTCCTGGCCCCAACAGGGGCAGCTGGCTGGGCCGACTCTTTGGAGCCAGCAGCCCCTCTGCCAGGAGCTCCCCTCCCAGCCCTGACGCCATCTCAGTGAGATCCAGGTGAGACCCAGTGGGGCAGGCAGGGGTGGGGAGCAGCAGGAGCTCATGGTTGGTGCTCAGCGGTGTTATCGCGGTCCTCCCCAGCTCCCAGATCACCAGAACTAAGCTTGTTGGCCTGACAAGCATGCTTGGCCTGCGCACACGCCACGGCATCGACTCCGGGCTGCAGTCAGGAGCAAAATTTCAGTGTCCCCATCACTGCACAGTGCCTCGTCCCATCCAACTGCATACACACGCGCTCACAGCCCCAGCAACTCGCTGGCTCGTGGTCTTTTCCATACGGCGGCTGTAGGCTGGGTAGGAAAGGCATTCCCAAACGAGCTTGTGGCTTCCTTTGCTTTGTGCAGGAGACCCTCCAGCTGGCTGGCGCCCAGCTCCCGTGTCCTGGCCGTGGTGGTGAAGGGGCTGGCCGAGAAGAGCCGTGCTCCAGAACAGCCTGAGAAGCAGCTGCCTGATTCACCGCAGTCCCACAGGTGATGCAGGGCTCTGCCTGGGGCTGAAAGAACTGCTGGTGGGTGGTGGGTTTTGGTTTTTTTTGAGGGGGGTCCCTGGGGCAGAGATCCGCAGCGGTGTTTGTTGTGCAGAGCGGTCCGGGCGCTGTGTGACCACACCGGTGCCGCTGACGGTCACCTGAGTTTCCAAAAAGGGGACATTCTGCAGCTGCTCTCCACCGTGGATGACGACTGGATCCGTTGCTGCCATGGAAACAGCACTGGCCTCGTTCCTGTGAGCTACACGTCTCTGATTTTGTGAGGAGGAGATGTGAGGAAGCAGCTGAGCTTGCAGCAGTGCCATCCCTGCCCCATCTCCACCACCTCCAGGCCTGGATGCTCTGCAGGGCTCCTTGCTGCAGTGCCGGCCCGCTGCTCCTTGCAGTCGCCTCCTGCAGCTGTTGTCACAGCCCTGCTGCCACCTCACCACAGCCCCTCGTCGGGATCTGCTCTTGTTCGTGTTCCCTCAGCTGCTGCCCACGTGTGAGGGCCACCAGGGTCCCCATCCCCATGCATTACTCTCAGTCCCACGCTCTGTCCCTGTGTCCCATCGCTGCCACCACGTGCCCCGCTTTGCCGCAGGGCTGCTGACCCAGGCCGGCCCCAAGCACCCCGCGCCGTCCCAACGCCCTGTAAATAGTTGTAACCACGGGAAGATGCTCATTCCAGGGGAAATAAAGGCTGTGACTCAGTGTGCTCGGGTGCTGCGGTCAGTGCGGGCGCGGGGCTGGGAAAAGCTCCAAAGGTTGGCTGTGTTTGAAGCTCTGCTGTCTGTGGGTTTGTTCTGCTGCTGGTCCCCACGTGCAGCTGAGCTGCTCAGGTGAAGCCCTTCCTTCCCTGTGCATTGTGAGCAGAGGGTTCCGTGCTTTGCTCCGGGTCAAACCTGGTGCTGTTCTGAGGGAGGGGATTTCAGGGTTTTCTCCTGACTTGGGGATTTGCACCCAACTGCTGCGTTCTGTGTGGGGCTCCCCGGTCCGTGGATGTGCTGGAGAGTCCAACGATGGCATGAGGGAGATTGCAGCCCTGACCAGGCTCTGCTCCCTGCTCCCAGCACATTCGGCAGCCCCTTTCCATTCCGGTGGCAGATGAGCCATCGCTGAGCACACAAGCAGCGTCCTGCTTTGAGGATAAAGCCGATCTGTTTTTATTCTGTTCTCATTTTCATTTATCTCTCTGGAATTTTGGCTTTTAGACGAGGGATGCTGCATCTTAATTGGAATGTTATCTGGATTGCCCTAAGTAGGTTTGATTGAATGCCACGACCGCCTCTGGACTTTGAAATGAGGTCAAAGCAGCAGGAGATTAATCCAGGTACTTTTTCCATTACTGTTTTTTAAAGCACTAAATCTATGGCATGGTACCTGTGGTTTAAAAGAGACAGTGCAAGGGTATGGGACAAGCACGGCATTTTAACAACGCCACAGAGGCCAGGAAATGGAAAGAAAAACTGATCTACATCAGAACGAATCCTCAACATGCTATTTAATTCCTCCAAAAAACATTTTATCCCCAGAAATTACATTTGAACCATAGCAAGGCCCTAAAGGAGGATTTGTGAGGACCGTGGCCCCTTGGTGCCAGCAGTGTCAGGGAGTGCGGGGCTGCAGATGCCTCCAAGGACCCCAAGAAAGGATGCAGGGCTCCCAGTCCCCATCTCTCTGCTGCTGCACTCTGTGCTCCACGTGGCCAAGCAGCACATCAAAGAAACACAGCATGGTTTGGGTTGGGACCTCAGCGATGGCGAAGCTCCAACCCCACAGCGCACACAGGGCTGCCAACTTCCATATCTAACAGCAGCCCAGGCTGCCCAGGGCCCCATCCAGCCTGGCCTCCAACCCCTCCAGGGATGGACGGGGCATCGCAGCCTCTCTGGGCAGCTGTTCAGCCCCTCACCGCTCTCATAGCACACAACTTCCCTGACCCCCAGCCTCCAGCTGCCCTCCCTCCACTTCCAACCATTTCCCCTCGTCCTGCTGATGCTCCCAACACCTCTTCATCTTTCTAGATGATTCTTTAGGTAATGGGGGGGTGGGGGGTGGAAATATTGCTTTGGGTTCAGACTATGTGTGTGACACCACCACTCTGACATCTGCTGACTGAGATGTGGCTGACAGCAGTGCCTGGGCTCTGCATTCTGGAATCAGAATCTACCAACCTGCCACAGCAACCAGAGAATCACAGACTGGCCTGGGATCACAATGACCATCAGCTCCAACCCCCTGCTGTGTGCAGCATCGGACCCATAGGGACCCACAGATTCCCTTAGAGCCCCACAGATCCCCCAGTGGGACCCATGGGGACACATAGAGACCCATCGAGACTCAGAGAGCCACAGAATCACAGACTGGCCTGGGTTGCAAAGGACCACAGTGACCATCAGCTCCAACCCCCTGCTGTGTGCAGGTCCCCAACCAGCAGCCCAGGCTGCCCAGAGCCACATCCAGCCTGGCCTCCAATGCCTGCAGGGCTGGGGCATCCACAGCCTCCTTGGGCAACCTGTGCCAGTGCCTCACCGCCCTCTGGGGGAAAAACTTCCTCCTCAATTCCAACCTCAACCTCCCAGTCTCACTTTACAACCATTCCCCCTTGTCCTACCACCATCCAAATGTGTACCAACAGCTCCCTGCAGAACAGAATCATAGAATCCCCCAGGTTGGAGAAGACCTTAAAACCATCGGGTCCGGCACGCAGCTGACCGTCCTCCCCTGCCTCACAGCCCTCTGCTCAACCCTGAGCACCGCATCCAAACGCTCCGCAAACACCCCGGCCGTGGCGCCTCCACCACCTCCCCATGCAGCCCATTATTCCGGCGCTTCGCCACCCTTTCTGTACAGCAGTTCTCCTTCCCGATGCCCAACCCAAACCTCCCCCGGCCACGGAGGCCGTTTCCCTCGTCCCGTCACCGGTGAGAAGAGCGCAGCCCCGCCGTGCCGTAGGCGCCTTCAGCCGCTGGCAGAGAGCAGCAAGGTCTCCTCAGCCTCCTCTCCCCCACACCAAACAGCGCCGTTCCTTCGCTCTCTCCTCACGGCCCACCTTCTCCAAGCCCTTCCCCAGCCTCGCTGCCCTCCTCTGGCCCCGCTGCAGCCCCTCCACGGCCGTTCCGTACCGAGGTGCCCAACCTGAACCCAGCGCTGGAGCTGAGGCCTCACAAGCGCTGAGCGCAGGGCAGGACGACCTCCCTGCTCCCCTCGCCGCTCCTGATCCCAGCCAGGACGCCGTTGGTTTCTCGGCCCCCTGCGCACACTGCAGGCTCGCCTTCAGCCCGCTGCCATCAGCACACCGAGCTCCCCGTCCATCAGGCAGCTTTCAGCCGCTCCTCCCCAAGCCCGTAGGGTCGCCTGGGGTTGCTGTGACCAAAATGCAGCAGCCCGCACTCGGCCCTATTGAAACTCATCCAGGTCACCTCGGCCCATCGATCCAATCTGCCCAGATCCCTCTGTAGATCAACGCTGCCCCCGAACTCGATGTTGTCCATCCCGCCGCCCTCCCCAATTCCTGAGCGCACGCCAAGGACGGGCAAGCTGCACTTTGCCTTCTTGACCCCGTCGTGACCAAACGCTCACAAGCGCTGAGCGCAGGGCAGGACGCCCTGCCTGCTCCTCTCCGCTCCTGATCCCAGCCTCCCCCATCAAGGCGTACCAACCTGCCACAGCTGCCTACCAACGCTGTCCCTCTGCCTGGGGCTGAGCACAGCCAGCAGCCACCGCTGCCCTCTCAGTGCAGATCTGAAAGAGAGACATCCAGCAGCATTACTGGGGGCACGGCGCTTGGGGGGGAGCTGCTGTGAAAGGGGGGCGACCCCCAAAGAACACAACCCCCAAAATCACAACCCCCCAAAGAACACCCCACAAAGCCATCGATAGGAAAAGATTTTCCATTTAATACTAGACTCTCTCAGGATCGAGATGCAGGCTTTTTTTTTTTTTTTTTTTTTTTTTTTTTTTTTTCCTTTTTCTTTTTTATGCAATTACATCCAATGTTAAAATTGGTAATACATAATTTACAAAGATTAACATCAAAACAATGATCTATTTAGATATGCTTTGTAAAAAGGAAATATATTAGCAGCATTTATTTTCAGCAATCACACAGCCTACACCCATGCAGACTAAAGAGTTCGTATCTATTTGCAGTAATGTAGTGCTTCCTGGTCTCAGAACAGCAATCCTGGTGACACAGCGGCCTCCTCGTTATTATAAAATAACAGAAGAAATAAAAAAAGTCATTAATTTCTACACCAGTAAGAAAAAACAATTCTTTGCACTTACCTAACATTTGATTGTCTAAAAAACGTTTTGCTTTTAGTCTTTCAACAAAAGAAAGATAAAATGACAGAGCTAATGCCTCGCTTCTGTTCGCACTTTATTCGTTAAAAACCTCTTTGTTTTTTATTTTTTAGTGTTTAACACCATTGGAGACAATGATTTCTGTTTGAAACTAAATGATGAGACGACCCGAGGGCTGGACATGCGATTTTCCTACGACACACACGAGTATTTTATACTCAGGGTTCCTGGGGCTGTACAGTGCTTCTCTACAGTAAGAAAATATTCCAAACTATTTTCTTATTTCTTTTTTTTTTTCTTTTTTTAATAAAATATTTTTTTTTTTCTCAAAGGGTTTTTTTTTTTCCTTTCTTTTTTTCTTTTTTCCTCCTTTTTTTTTTTCCTTTCTTTTTTCTTTTTCCTCCTTTTTTTTTTTCCTTTCTTTTTTTCCTTTCTTTTTTTTTCTTTTTTCTTTTCCTCCTTTTTTCTTTTCCTCCTTTTTTCTTTTTTCCTCCTTTTTTCCCCCTCCTTTTTTCCCCCTCTTTTTTCCCCCCCTTTTTTTCCTCCTTCTTTCCTCCTTTTTTTTTCCTCCTTTTTTTTTCCTCCTTTTTTTCCCCTCTTTTTTTTTTCCTTCCTTCTTTTTTCCCCCTCCTCTTTTATTTTTTCCCCCTCCTTTTTTCCTTTTTTCCCCCCCTCCATTTTTTTATCCCTTCCTTCTTTTTAATTTTTTTTCCTTCTTTTTTTTTTTTTTTTTTTTTTTTCTCCATTTTCTTTTTAAACCGACACATAAAAGTCCAATGGAATGAATCATGTTCCACTAAGAGCAAAATAATTATCATCATAACAAGAATGTACATCGGGACAAGCTTGGTCCGTCCAAAAGGAACATGTAACTACCGTATTGCTTTACATCCACGCAGCAGATATATACAACTTGGCACATTAAAACCCGGGTTTTCGTAGAAGAACACCTACAACAGGACCGTAAATGCGTGTGGACGCCTGAAAGACACAAAGCAAAGCCATCCGAGGGGCGGCTCGCGCCCCTCCCCCCCTCCCCGGGCCGCAGCTCCTTGCCTGCCCAGCGGCGCTCCGTGCAGGGCTCAGCGCTGCGTGCCGTGCTGCTCCTCGGCTCGGACGCATCGGGGCGGGGGGGGGCGCACGCACTGCCCCTACATTAAGAGACGGCTGAAGCTGTACAACCAGAACACAGGAATAGTGTTAGCAGTCGAAATAGCCCACAGTTCACGACGAACACTCGCTCCGAATACTGCTCTGACGGTTCATGTAGTGAAAGGTTTCCTTTTTTTTTTTTCGGTTTTTTTTTTTGGTTTGTTTTTTGTTTGTCTTTTTTTTTTTGTGTTTTTTTTGTGGTTTTTTTTTTTTTTTTTTTTTTCCTTTTAACAGGTTTTTAAATCCGCACGACGCACGAGACACACGAGAACCACGGCTTAGCAAAAGAACCGACAGCAAATGGTGTTGTCAGGGTCTGACTCTGCTTTATAAAACCTCTCTGCAGGAAAAAAAAAAAAGTGAAAAAGAAAAGAAAAATCACAGCCCACCTCTTCCCCCCCCCTCCCCCCTCCTCCCTGCCCACCCCTTTCCCCTTCCCCCCCCCCCCCCTTCCTCACTGCACGATGCAGAACAGAACGAGCGCCTCCACCGAACGCCTCCTGCCTTACGCCAACGGGACCAAAGGGGACCAAAGGGGACCAAAGGTACACGTGTGCACCCTTTGCACACTCAGGGACGTTTCTCACTTCTTGGTACTTGTGCAAATCAGAGGCCACGACTTTAGGGCGGCCTTTAAGCCACTGAAGGGCCTTCCCCCTCCCATCTGGGTTGCGTTCACTGTAGGGGCAGCGGCGGGGCCGGCAGCATCTCATACAATCACGGGTTAATTGGTGACATGGGGGGTATCTCAGTGTCACTCCTCAGCCTTCTTAACCTCCCCATCCTTTTTTTCTTTTTTTTTTTTTTTTTTCCTTCCGCTGAGTGGGAATATCAAGCAAAAATAAATTAAATTTGACCATCCTGGACAAAGAACCACGAGGTTTTTCTCAGTACCTAACATCAATACAAGGCACGCCCAACAACACACACACCATAAGAGCACTGCAGAGCAGGGCAGGGCGACCTGCCAACCCAGACATCTAAGTGCTAAACTGTTTGTCAGTTTGTCAGTTTGCTGCTGCCCTCTTTTCCTTGGCTGGTGCACAAGAAGTTGGGCTCCTGCCCTCAAGTCCTCAGCAGACCTTGTAGCAGCCTCCAGACCACGGCTTCCTCGTGCGACATCACTTCCTGAAGCTGCTCTCCGGGATGCTCAGAGTGCGTCTCCTCAGTTTTCTTCCTGATCCTTCCTCCAGCAAATACGTGACATCGATAGCTGCAACAGAACAGAGGCCGCGGGTGAAGATGGTGACACCAGAATTGGTGTTTTCTTTTGCAAAAGGAGCATTATATTCTGCCATTTCCCTTGCGTTGCTCTTTCAAGGAGGGCTTCACTCACAGTGACAGTAAAGAGTCCTCTGGACAGCAGCCTGGTTTGTTTGAGGTTATCTGTGCCCTCTCTAGATCACACCAAGAGTGCTGCAGCACGACAAACCAGTGTGCAGAAGGGCAGCAAGCAGAGCACAAGCTCTATGGGCAACACTGGACACAGAAGGACAACCTGCAGCAACACACAGGCTGCATCTCCACTGTCACAGCTCCTAATGATGCTGCAATTAAAAACAGGGACCTGCCTAACCACAGCAACCGCCACAGCTCAGAAGTGACTCAGAACCCACCCAAAGGACCCGCACTACAAGTCAAAAATCACTTTCCAAAGTCACTTTCGTTGTGTCTGTTTCGCTTCCGTGCTGTAAACAAGGAGCGACGGAAGGAATGACTTCAGAAAGTCGCAGTGATTGCTTAAAATATCACCCAAAGCTGTCTGTTAATTTCATTTAGGTACTGGAAAATGCTCCTTTTGCAGATGAAAACACCAATGCAAACAAAACCCATTATACGATTCGTGTCTGCTTGCAATATTCAGGCAAAGGCATTTCTTTTATCAGTGCAGCCTGCAGCGAGCTGAAGAAGAACAAACCACCAAACCCATAAGAAAGGCCGTTGTGTAACCACAGCTTAAGATCTCACCGTTTTTCCCTGGGATTTTCTCTAAGAGGTTGAGGAGGATTTGGTTGAGTCTCTCTCTCTGGATGTGCCGCCTCTCCTCCGGACTGCAGGGCTGCCGTGTGTCAGCAGCGCCTTCTTCTGCTTTTTTCTCTGTCTCAGAGCTCTCATGAGGAACTGCCTCTTTCTCCGGCTCCTCCAGGCTTGGAGCCTCACTCCCAGCTTGCTCCTGGTTTCCTAACACGTCCTCCATGAGCGGAAGAGACTCTTCCTCCTGGTTCAAGTCTTTGATCTGTTGCTTCGCGCGATCCGATTTCCAGGATGACCTGGAAGAAAAGCAGCATTTAAATTGTTTCAGGCTCCAGTGGAACACAGCAGCCTTGCCTGCTTTCACAGCACCACGTGCTGAGATCAGATCCCCCTTCTGGCAGCAAGGCACGCAGGCTGGCACTGCTGTGCTGCCTCTGCCATCTCCCACACTCAGCTCTGACAACGTGCAAAATGGCTCCTGTGCTCCTCCTTAAGTGCAGCACCCAGAACAACGCCGAGGCTGCTGCTCTCCCTCCTCCCTCATTCCCTTTTCCCTTCCTGTCAGTTCTGACATAATCTCTATTTACTATTTCCACTGCACTCAGGAGATGGGTAGGAAGAACAGGGGGGCACCCGACAACCAGGATCACCCACCTCCAGCCCTGCAGGACTCACCTGCCTCCATTCCTCTTGTAGTTGTCTGGTACATAATGGGGCTGGAACAAGAACAGGGATTACGGTTAATACTGAATGCTGTGCGGTTCTGAGACACACGGCATCACTTCAGCGCTGCAGAATCGCCGCTGAAAAGTGAGCTTTAAGAAGTTCCCCAGTCGCAAGGAATGACCATCTCAATTTCTGTCAGAAACCACAAACTTCAGACCTCCCCATCGCCATTCACTCAACATCTGCTCAGTTTCAAATTGCATATTCCCTGCATAGAGTCATTTTTTCTTTCTGTGCTTTGTTTCCAGCCAAATTTCCATCCAGTCTGTGTACTTATGTGTCAGTTCCTGAAGGTTTGCTGTGTGCTTCGTGCACAAACAGAGCCAGGGGCCTCTCAGAAACACGCACACAAGTAAAGAAGCTGTGAGAACACTTACAGAGAAGTCTCTCTTGGGAGTGAGTCTCTTGGGGAAGTGGTCGAAGGCGTAGGGCTTGGTGCAGACGGGGTAACGATTGCGGTGGATCTTGTAGAAGAGATGAGCTGATTTATCCAGGCGGTAATCACAGATGTACACATCCTGCTCCTTCACCCCTTTCGGCCTCCCTGCAGTTCCAAAGCAAAGAACGTAGGAGAAAAATACGAAGCCGGTTGAAGTGGAGGCACAAAACCCACACGCAGTGCTGGGGCAGCAGGGCTGGGGGCTGTGAGTGCAGCAGCAGGCGCTGCTTGTCCCCCGGCTTTGCTTTCGCACTGCACACATTTCCACTGCAGGAAATCTGTACGTTCACATCAAACGTTTCCCCAAATTCACAGAAACCGCTTTCGCCGCTCTCACTTTGCCACCTTTACCACAGCACCACCCTGCTGCTGCCTCCTCACCCCCTGCACAGCACAAATCACAGCCCCGGTGCTACAGGCAGCACCTGGAAGCTGCCTGCTGCCTTTGAGCAGCGGGAACCATTTCAACACACGACCCAAAGGTGATTTCTGAGCCTGTTTCCTTACCTTTGCAGTAGGTGTACAGGTCAAGAACGCAGCACGTTCCCACCACAGCCTCTAAGGGGATGATTTCATACAAGGGCACCCGGAACAGCTCGTTGTGATAAAACTTTCGAGACGGGGAATGATGTGTTTCATGTGGACGGAAATAATGATGACCAAAGGCAAACCGTTCCTCTCTGCTCGGAGATGTGGAGGTAAGAGAGAAACAAAAGACAAAAAAGAAAGACTATTTCTATAAGCCTGTGATACAACTTTCTTTCACGCCCTCCTCTTATTTTTCTGTTTTCTTTTGCAACGGCTGCGATGAAAGGAGAGCTCAGATGAATATAACTTTATCCCCCCTGCTAGGGGAAAGTGCTCCCACCGTGAGCTTTGTGAGCACAGCAGACTCACCGTGCTGCTATCGATAGGGCACAAGCATTCAGTCACGTTACAATGCCTTAGCAAGCCTGCGCTCGTTAGCAGCACCAACTCAGCTGTCACTGCGTATTCTCAGCCTATTCCAACAGTGAGGGAAATACAGCAAGTTGTGTCTCTTATCCCCTGTTCACACCTCCAACTGGACGTGCTTTGACTCCACAGTAGTGGAGTGCATGCAGAGACAAGCAGGAAATCATCAAGCCTTGGCAAGTAAACCGCGCTCAGTCCTGCGTTTTTAAGCTAAGACCTCCACAGAACGGCTGTGCTCTGACAGGTGGGGATGCCTCACATTTAAAAGGTGCCTTCAACGTACTTCTCATTTTTCCAGAGTTTTTCAATGCGGAAAATATCGAGTTTCTCCCTGTTGATGTGGGACAGCAGCCTGTAGGACTGCCGGACCGGGTGTCCGTCTGGAGTTCTGCGGCTGTCTCTCATCAGGTAAACACAATCACCTGGCAATGGGCACAAAACACACACCTGTAAAGAACTTCTCATCAGTCCAGCAGAGTAAAAGGCTTCATTAAAACCAATGTGACAGAGCTAGCTAGTGGAGAGCTACCTAATTCAGAGGGCTGGAGCAGCTCTCCTATGAGGAAAGGTTGAGGGAGCTGGGCTTGTTTAGCTTGGAGAAGAGAAGGCTCCAAGGAGATTTCATTGTGGCCTTCCAGTGCTTGAAGGGAGCAGATAAACAGGGGAACGGCTGTTTGTGAGGGTGGATGGTGATGGGACAAGGGGGAATGGTTGTAAAGTGAGACTGGGAGGTTGAGGTTGGAAATGAGGAGGAAGTTTTTCCCCCAGAGGGCGGTGAGGCACTGGCACAGGTTGCCCAAGGAGGCTGTGGATGCCCCAGCCCTGCAGGCATTGGAGGCCAGGCTGGATGTGGCTCTGGGCAGCCTGGGCTGCTGGTTGGAGACCTGCACACAGCAGGGGGTTGGAGCTGATGGTCACTGTGGTCCTTTGCAACCCAGGGCATTCTATGATTCTATTACTGCAAAGGGTGATGCAAACCCAACGCAGAAGCAATGGAAGGAGGAAAGGAGGTCATCATTTGCACAGAAATGTTACTAGCAGAGAGCCAAACACAAGGCTGGTAGCCTGCATTCAGGTTCCTTACTACGTGTCACTCCCATAGGAGCAAAGAGTGCAGCTTTCTAATTCTACAGAGATGAACGTTTGCAAGGAGGTGATGCCAGAGATCTGTGCACCCCTCTCTGATGGAAATCACAGCAGCCATTGGAGGAACCACACACACCTTGGCGCAGCAGCAGCTCGTCCCGCAACAAGCAGATGTAATACACACAGCCAGGCTGGGTGTAATGGGGCCGGGGAATCATAGGAACCTCCTGGGGGAGAGAAGAAAAGAAATCTTCAGTGCCACCACAAGCAGGGATTCCCGTTTGGAAACACACAGATGTGGATAGGGAAGAACTGACAAGAAAACCACGCTATGAAGAATCGCACACAGGCCATGGCAGTGTTAATACATATAAATCAAGTAACTGCTTCAGCTTGTAGCTGTGGTGATGAATTTATTGCTGCTTTTTACCCTGTTCACGGATCGAGGCTCACACTGCTCACACAGGTAGTGCTCCACGTCAGAATTCACACCCATACAGTCACAGTGCTGCCAGACCTAGGAAAGCAGAGCATCCCAATTAGAAATTCCTGTGATACACCTCGTTTACAAACCGTACTTTCTCAGAAATATTAAGGAAGGCATGAAAACCAGCTTCCCAAAGGCAGCTAAAGACTTTCTCCAAGCTATTTCACGTGGTGGGAGACACAGACACCATCTCGATGCAGCTGTTGGTGCAGAAGCTTGAACTGCTCCGATCCTGGCTGTGTAGGCCAGGAGTTTGTGGCACTTTCAAGAAGTGACAGCCCCCCCTTTTCTGAAAACAGAATCTCTCAATCCTCCTGGAGAGAGGAAACGAAGCTCAGAGGAGGTAATTTAGGCAACCAGCTGCAGGTGTGAGTTCCACTGGTTGTGCTGAACAGCAAAGGGGCTCCATTCCGCGTCCCCCGGCCTCACCATGCACTTCTCACACTGGATCATGAGTCCTTCATCCTTGTAAAGGCCACAGATGCAGCGGATGACGTCCTCATCCTTCTCGTGCCCATTCTCCTTCTCGCAGACAGAAGTCTCACTGCTGTCAGCCTCGCTTGCTGTCTCTCCCACAATCTCATCAATCTGGGCAGAGGCCTCGTGGCGGGCGTTGTAATACGCCTTCCGCAGCCTGCACACATCGCGACCAGTAGGAGACTTCCTGCCGTAATATTTCTGAATCAAGAGCAAAAGAAGGAGTTAAAAGCTTTGCAGTGGCTGCTTTTCCCTCTCAGGTTCTGCTCCCTCAGTGCGCTGCTCCTCTTTGTTTGAATGCGCTCTTAAAGATGCATCCACTGGTGTGGTAACACGACCGTGGGCTTGGCCTGAGCAGCAAGACCAGCCATCTGATGTATGGCACTAAGGAACAGCTCAGCTCTGCCCAGAAGCACTGCAGCTTCTTTAGGTTAGCTACTGATGCATGTTTTTCACCTTCTATTTCTCCAACCTTAGGGCAACCTTGTTGCCCTTAGGAGGGCAACAAAGCTGGTGAGGGGTCTGGAACACAGGCCATATGAGGAGAGGCTGAAGGAGCTCCTCCCCTATGAGGACAGGCTGAGGGAGTTGGGCTTGTTCGGCCTGGAGAAGAGAAGGCTGCGGGGCGACCTCATTGCAGCCTATCAATACCTGAAGGGAACCTACACCCAGGAGGGGAGTAAACTCTTCAAAAGGGCTGACAATAGCAGGACTAGGGGAAATGGATCCAAGTTGAAGGAGGGAAGATTTAGGTTGGATGTTAGGGGGAAGTTCTTTACGAGGAGAGTGGTTAGGCCCTGGAACGGGCTGCCCAGGGAGGTTGTGGATGCCCCGTCCCTGGACGTGTTCAAGGCCAGGTTGGACGGGGTCCTGGGCAACCTGATCTAAATGTGTATGTTTGGTGGCCCTGCTAGGCAGGGGGGTTGGAACTACATGATCCTTGAGGTCCCTTCCAACCCGGGTGATTCTGTGATTCTGTGATTCTGAGCTGGGAATGTTCAGCCTGGAGAAGAGGAGGCTCAGGGGAGACCTCATTGCTCTCTATAACTTCCTGAAGGGAGGTTGTAGTGAGCTGGGGGTCGGCCTCTTCTCTCGTGTCATCAGTGATAGGACCAGAGGGAACGGCTTCAAGCTACGGCAGGGGAGATTCAGGCTGGACATGAGGAAGTATTGCTTGTCAGAAAGGGTGGTCAGGCACTGCAATAAAGGTGGTGGAGTCACCGAGCCTGGGGGTGTTCAAGGAAAGGCTGGATGTTGTGTTGAGGGACATGGTTTAGTGGGAGCTATTGGTGATAGGTGAACGGTTGGACTGGATGATCTCTTAGGTCTTTTCCAACCTTGGTGATTCTATGATTCTATGATTCTATAACCTATGGCAACAAAAAGCACTGAGTAACTTGAAGCACCCAGACTGTTATCAACGTCTGATCTTCAGAAAAGGATGATCAGAAATTCTCTTTCTATACAGTATCTCTCTATCTTTTATTCCTGTAAGTCAGGAAAGGCATTCAGCTAGGATATATCCTCACTGTGTGCAAGAGCCTTAGGATCAGAGGGAGCCTCACCTCTGCGTTCCGAAAGACCTTCAGCATGTCCCCATCAAAAGCTTCCACAGTTTTGTAATAGCCAGTCAGGATCTGTTTCTCAATGGTGGCGAGGTCCAGTGGGTCGGAGATCTTTTCATAATAGTCTGCATTCCTAAAACGAGAACGGTGTGTGCAGAATTGTCATTTTCATCAGCATCTCCAATGTGTGCAAACCCATTAGGGAACACTGGGTTACTCCAGCAGTACTTACTTCTTCTTTGGGGGCAGGTTCAGGAGGGGAGCTGCAAGAGCCTGCCTGGAGGAATCTGCAATGGGAACACAGAGTTTATTAGCAACAATTCCTGGGGTGAAACCTGGAAAGTAACTAGCAACATTCAGCTCAGGTTTAATAAAATCCAAAGGCCCTTCCACTATCAGGGAACCGAAACCAAGTTGGTGCCCAGAAGTTGGCTGCTCTGCTCAGACTGTGTGTATCGAAATGCAGGATGGGCTCCTTGCAGTTTAAATGGCACCACTTTGCTGAAATACTGAAAAAAAAGCCATGTAAAAGCATGATCTGCAGGTTGTGGTGGTGGAGAACATGGCTGAGGATAATTCTGGTAGCAGGAGGAAGGCGAAGAAAAGGAAAAGGTTATTTAAAATCCTGACAGAAGCTCTTTTTTTATATTTCTAATATTTTGTATGCAGAGAATCCATTGCTCCAGAGGCTGAGAAAGTCTCCATGGAGACCTTTCAGGGGTGTCACCTTCACCTTTATAGGCGATGATGCTGTCACAAATCTCCTTGAAGATCTGTGCCAGGCGGGCAGCACGAGCCACTTCGATGTTCTCTTCAGCTGCAGCCAAACGCCGCGTCCGGACCGAGCGGGCGGTCTGAAGGGCTGAGAACTGGGTCATGAAAACATCTGAAAGAGGGCAGAAAGGAGCAACAGCTACAGAATTCCACTAAAGACTGAACCGCAGTGTTCTTTTCCAATGCAGCAACTCATTACCCAGAGCTAGGACAGGGAGATCAGGAGAGCATAAGGAACGGTGACACAATCAGCTTTTAGGTATTAAAACAAACTCTTCCAGGAAAAAAAAATAGAAGATGATAGAGCTGGACCTTCCATGCTACTTGCAGTCATTGTGCCACGACAAAACACTGCCTAGAAACATCATCTTCTGCATGAGAACTGACTAAAGATGCGTAAGTAACTGCTCGTGTCTGTTCTATTTGTCTTTAAGCTCAGCATCTGGGACAGCAAAACCACACATTCCTAATATTTACATCATGTTTAAATAAGGGATTGCTCATTTATCTTCTCCCATCCAGATCCTCTTTTCCTTGCATGCTATTTAACAGAGATCTGCTCCAGGAAGAGCACAGTGAACCCTTCTGTGCTCAGCATCCTTATTTTTCTGTCTTGCCTGAAGTCCTTCCTACCAGAACTGAAGGTTTCTCACAAACAATAAGACACTGCTTTGGAAAAGGAGCCTGTGGGCTGGCTGGTAGAGACTGCCTGATTCCATCCTAAGGTTATTCCTGATTTCTTTTTTGCCTTTCTAGTGCCACCATGTTCAGGTGGTTACCAAAGTATTTGATGCTGCTGGAGCCAACGCAGTCTGTCATTAAAGCCACTGCAAATACTTCTCAGCTCCTCAGAGCTTACAGAGCAGAACGAATTCTGGGCAGGAGTAAAAACTCTCTTCTTTTGGGTTCTCATAGGAGAGGAGCAGCATCCTGAGGGCTCTGTGCTGGCCTTACCAGATTTGATGTTGCCGTCATCCCGACAGATTCCATTCCAGCGGCTGTACAACGACGCCGTATGGATGTTATCACTGACTTGCTTCACTTCCTCCTGCTTCTGTCGAATCTTTTCCCAGTTTCGTACCAGAAACACGTGGTGTTTTAACACAAAATTCCTACATGCATAAAAAAAAAGTCAAGAATCACCCTCTTGCTCTGTAATTAACACCAGCACGTGGGAAAAAAGACACGCAGAGGTGAAGTTCTCACGTCTGTGGTGAGGAATCCCACCCCGACTTCGCAGTGCCCCATCCTATAGAAAACACCTGCTCAACATTTGCACACCCCTCAGTTCCTGAGGAGAAAAACCACCACTGAAAGCTCTCCTCACCTTTCTCTGTTGGACATGGGCTTCATCTGGAGCTGTGGTGTCAGCCTGGTGGGTGTGCTCACGCTTTCGCTGGGCTCCTCTGCCATGTGGCCCCTCTGGAAAACAAATCACTCTGATAGACAGGAAAAACCACGCCAAGAACTGCACAAACCAGGGGAAGCAGGACCTTGGGGTGGAAAAGGCAGCATTTCTCTTTTCGTTGTGATGCTACAGACTGCTTTCTTGTCATCTTTCACCCACGAAAGACGCTGCCTTTTCTACTTACTCTCTTTTTCAGTTTGTGCTTGGACTTCCTCTTCTCCTTCGACCTCCCGGTCCTCCTGTGGCTGCTCACAGGTTGGTTGCTTTTGTTCGGAAGTCCGTTCACTCGCTGACTTTTGCCCCCAATTATCCCTCTGCATTTCTCAAACCCACACTTGCAGAGTTGCTTTGGAAAAAACAAACAGGGGGAAAAAAATAAAAGAAAAAAAATAAGAGTGATTGAAATGAAGCACTCAGATCCTCTCTCAGCATTATAAAGAACCTGTTCTGTCAAATGCAACATGGATTCTTGTTAATCAGCCTTCACTCTGTCAGCACTGAGAGCTTTCTCAAGGTTTTGCACCCTGCTCCTTACCTGCTTTTCAACATTAAATGAGTGGAAGTTGTAGTCGTACGTCAGTTCAGTACCAGCAGGCATATCTTTAAGTGCATACAACCCAATCCGGTAAACACCATTAACAGACCTGCAGAGAAAAAGACGTACAATTAAATACTCCTAATAATCAAAACTAAATTGGCCTTTGTCCACACAGTGGAAGTGCTGGAGACAGGAAGCAGTGCTATTGCTATGCTCTGTTGGCTTGTTCTCCATCTGTTTTGTTCTCATTGCTCTCTTGGACAGCAAACTTGGAAAGCCAAAAGCAAAGGAGAGCTGTGCTACGAGAGCAGGAGGCTGTGCTTCAAAAGAGAACCTACAAACCGCATCAGCTGCTGGGCAGCACCTCTCACCAGCTGCCAGGATTCAGGCCCTCACTACTTTCAGCTCTCACTGAACTCTGGATCTCCTTTCACAACATGCTCTGAAACTCATTGTCTCTCCAGTTCTCTCTTTTTCGCGTGTGTGTGTTGGATTTTAGCATTTTAAACTCAATTACTACTGCTTTCAACCACTACAGTTACCTGAGAACCAAAAGCTTCCTTGCTGTGCTACAGCTACTTCTCTTCTGCAACCTATGACAATACATATTTTTTACACTGTTGAACCAAATTCCCCTCCTTTTACACCAGATCCCTGGTTATCTCCTCCTTAGCCACCAGCATCCCAGTCCCCCAGTAAACAGAACAATACTTTTCTTACCATTTCTGCATCTCACAGTTTGGATTACAGCTGTGGTTGATAAATCGAGCCTCGTTGCCCATACGGTAACTGTCTATCACCATTCCACTGTCCAAATTCAGGCAGTAATGGTCACTGTGGTTATGGTACTGTTCAATCATCCGGTTCCTATGAAGCAACACAGGGAACTTATTTGTGATCCTCTCCTTCCTGCTGCAAAGCAAACAGGGAGGGACACAGTGACAGCATATTCAAGAATTCGGAGAGGGTTCTGAAGGAAAAGCAGCCGTGCAACCCTGCAACACGCAGAAATCACACCTAGAGATGGAGGAGAACCATTCTAACACCTATTCCTATAAGTCAAGGCCACTGCCTGGATTAGAATTCAGCAATTTGCTCTTTTGGAATGTTCCCTTTCGGGTTCTGCAGATGATGTGTATGCATTTCATGTCGATAAGCTGTGCATGGAAGAGAAAATGCAAGCCTACATTCCTTGGTGCGTACAGGTCGGCATGTGAACAGCACTCAGCTCCTCCCCTCCCCTGCCTGCAGTGGGACACAACATCCATGCATTGCAGCTGAGCAGGAGAGCAACAGTGGGCAAAGATTCAGCTGTGCCAACAGTTATCTCTGCACCAGGAGATCCTGCCTGCACCTGATGGAGCTCTCTGAGCAGCACGGATGTCTCTCCAATGTAAATTACCCTGCGATGTTACGTAGTTAACGAGACCGTGATTGCTTTCCGTAATTAGTTACTAATGCTCCCACTTGCTCTTTTGCCTTCACACCGCTTTGCCTTCACACTGCTTTCTCTTCCTGCCCCATTCTGGCCCCGCGATTCTGTTCTGCACAGATCCTGCACAGCACTCGTATCTGATTCACAGCACTGAACTGACAGAGCAGACGGGGCAGCTGCTGCACTCCACAGAACAGCCACTCCTCTCTATGTGACTGGGAAAAAGATGGTTGAGCAGAAAAGCTCAATTCTAAGCCTTCCTTCTGGTGCCAGTGACCCAAAAAGCATTTTCTCTTCTGCATTCTCCCATTCGTTTCTGTCAAAGGATTTCCCAACAATGACGACGGATGCTAAAGTCATCTACTGAGCTTTCCACACAAGCAGCAAATAGATTTTTCTACCTGAATTCTTGCTCACTAACAACTTCTCCCAGGTATTCGATGATGAACTGTCCTGCTTTCAGGGGCTCTTTGGTGCGGATTCCCCAACCCTTCTCCTCAGCCCGGAACCTCTCCAAGCACTGCACCCATTCGTGCCTCTGGATCCGTTGGTTACAACACTGCTCGCCACAAGGGCAGGTGTTTGGTGAACACTCAGCAAAGATCATCCTAAAATCCAAAATGAAGAAGCGTAAGGAAGGTGAACAGCTTACTTCTTACGTGAACCAATGCACAGCACAGCGGGTCAGCCCACTCCTGACCTGTTAAGGCAATCCTCCATGCAGCCCTTGCCATTCTCATCATCTGGTTTCTTGCAGTTGCAGGTAGTGGCTTCGTAGCCAGAAAGAGGTTTGACATCCACGTAGACGTCTGGAGGGGCAGGGAAGAAAGAAGGAGGTGGGGATTCCTTCCAGGTAAACCCAACAGCCATTTACCTACACAGCTCTCAGTACCGTTGCACACAGTGAGAACAGAAGGAGGAAGTTTCTCTGCTAGGATGCAGAGCACGACAGAATCCCAGCCGCACATTTTAGTAACAGTAAGATTTTACTTACTGGAGCGGATTTTTTTGTAAAGCGGGACATCTGGCTTCTTATACAGCTAGAAAAGAGAGAAAAACAAGACACTGTATAACTGCATCTGATACTCAACAGAATCAGGGACGCGACGCCCCGTCTGCGTGTCAAGGTTTGGTAATCACTGCTGCATGCACAAACTAACACATTTTGGACAAACGAGGCTGCTGTGTGGCTGTCAGTACTTTAGGGAGCAATGGGAAATGTCCAAGAAATAGACTGCATTTATTACCTGTGTCGTATCGATTTGATAAGAGGGGCAGATGCACCTCACTTTCAACACAGGGCCGGAAAGTGTCCCCAGCTGAAACGTCAACAGCTCTCAAGACTTTGAGACCACAGCGAGGTGTTTTAAAGGGGACTGAAGCAGCAGCAGCCATCTGGGGATGTGCTTTGCTCCCTGACGGCCCATGTCTCAGCGCTCTGCCCTCAGCACGGCTGGGGACAGCTGTGCCTCCCAGCCCTCGGCGCTGTGTTCAATCACCCGGTGGAAACTTCTCAGGGGGAAAGGAAAAAAACAAAACCAACAACCCCAAACCTATTTTTAGGTTTGCCCCTATTTAAAACGCTCGAAAAAGAATTGCGAGCGTTCAACACTTTCTCTTCTTTCCTCAGTACGAAAATTTCAGCTTGCAAAGTGAAAAATAAATTCCACTCTGCTGGGAGCCCTCCAAGAAAAATAAGGCCCGAAATTTCTCCGTGCTGTTGGCAGTACATCTGAATTCTCCCGAGGCATGTCTAAAACAAGATCAGTGCAGAAAGCAGGCATGCTACCAAAATAAAAGCCTGCAGCACAATTAGTGACTTCTCTGGCAGAAACCTATAGGGTTGCTGTTTTGCAAGAGATGGAATAATGGAAACTATTCACATGAAAGACGTAAATAAATCCTTTCTTCGTCACCCAGTGGCAGCAATAAGAATATCCAGCAATACACAGGATATATAAACACGGCTTTCATGCCGAAATCCTGCTATTTTCTTTCCAACCATAATCTTGGCAAGCAGTAACTTTTTATCTTGTACCTGATTGTGTTTCCACTGCCAGAGGATGTCGTAAGGCAGCTGGAAGTCAATTCTCTTTTGTCTGAGATACTTTCCTGAAACAAAAAGGTTTATAAGTTGCAGGCACTCATACGCACAGATCCCCCAGGGCACCAGGATTGCTCCCAGGCACACGGCCAACATTCTGATAGGGCCTCTCAGTGTCTGCAAGGCAGCAGAACAGCAGACTCTTCCGAGAAGGTTTTATGTATCAGTGACGAGCACAGGAAGGAGCCCACCATCTTGTGATCCTCTGCCTTCTGCTCTTTTCAGTGAGGTCTGAAGGGTTACAGAGAGCAGGCAGGCTTGCTGGGTTAGGTGTATAAAGGAGCTGCATTCTGCTCAATCACTGATCATTAAGGGTGTCCTTAAACTCTACCAATTACAATTAAGCTCTTAAGAGCTGTGCTGGGAACCTTTCAGGTGCTCATCCAGGAGACCCTGAATGTGAGTTACAGGACAGAGCCCAAGAGCTCCGTGCCCTGCTGCACAGCAGTTACCAGTGAGCAGAAATCCCCATCAAAGGAAACGCCTTCCCCACGACTCTGTGTACACAAGCAAGATGATTTAGCACAGAGACCAAATATGCATGCAAGAATTCTGTATGCGTGATTCACACGAGGTGGTAAATCACAATATTGTGCTCAGAGAAACCAAATCAGTTTTGGAAACAGTTTCCAAGCCTGTCGGTACAGCCTTCACCAAATGAACGAATTCAGACTTGACAAGGACATTCCTGACTGCTTCAGAACGACTTCAAGAGGCTCTGCCTTTTCAGCAATGACTGGAACTCTTTTTAGACAGGAGTTACTGCTGTCATTGCAAACCTTGATTTATTTTAAAACTCTCTGTCACCCCAATCTCTCTGCAAAAGAAGGAAACTGACTCGTTAAATGCTTCATTTATGTAAGGCCTGAGGCTTGACACAAAGTGCTGGGTGACTTCTAGCTAAGATTAAAACGTTCCCTTATCATTTAGTTGGAGCATTGCTGTCACAGCGCAGTAGTGAGAGGAAGGACTGGAGATGAGGTGACAGCTCCTCCTCTGATTTTCCCAGGTTTTCTAAATCCTTCCTCAGTAATCCCTGGCTTCAATTCGCACCCCTCCCCACTGGAAAACAGAAATGGTGATGTTTTCCCTACAATGCGCTCCTCAATTACTTATTTTCAAAGCTTTATTCATCCCTAGCAGGTTCCAGGAAAGAGCTAAATCTGCTGGGAATTTGCTTTCACTTCTATGACCTCACCGAGCCAAACAAAAGGTTCTTTCAAGTGCCCTGGCAGAGTGCCTGCAGAGTGAGCTGCGTCCCTCCAGCCCTCCCCAAGCAGCCACCAGCACGGCTATCTGGCACAGCCCTCAACCTGTAACCCTGCTCTGCAGGCAGCTACTCTCCAGCTGCCCAACACGGAGCAATTAAAGCAGGCTTATCTTTATGGCAGAAGCTCGTTTGTGTCTGCTAGCACAAACAAACTTGAGGTCAAGGCCCTGTGAAAAGGGAGCGGGATTGCTGCAAACCAAACCTGAGCATCCTGACAGATGGTTCAGTCCTGCAACAGAGTTAGGTGACCTAATTGAAGAAAGAACTGAGAAAGGTCATGTTCTTGAGGATCCCAATTAACACCTTCAGCTCTGGAACCTGTTTCTGAAAGGCTTTACTGATTCACACGCTGTTCATTTTTATTTATGTTTTTCATTCTTCCTCATTTTTTCTTATTTGAAGATAGACATCATTAAGAGCATGGACACAAAGGGGGATTTATTTCTGCTTGCTTAGCATTTGAGATTTAAGAAATTGGACTAATTGGACTGTTTATGAGGGTGGATGGGGATGGGACAAGGGGGAATGGTTGTAAAGTGAGACTGGGAGGTGGAGGTTGGATATGAGGAGGAAGTTTTTCATCCAGAGGGCAGTGAGGCACTGGCACAGGTTGCCCAAGGAGGCTGTGGATGCCCCAGCCCTGCAGGCATTGGAGGCCAGGCTGGATGTGGCTCTGGGCAGCCTGGGCTGCTGGTTGGGGACCTGCACACAGCAGGGGTTGGAGCTGATGGCCGTTGTGCTCCTTTGCAACCCAGGCCGTTCTGTGATTCTATGATAATCATCTCTGGCTGTCCTACTGCAATATTAGTTTGAGAAGGACACTGCCATACTACTTTCATGCTGAAGCACTTAAAGCACTTAAAGCACACTTAAAGCCGAGCTGATCTTGGAAAACAAAACATGAGAACAAAGGACAAACAGCACAGAAGAAACCTCAAGAGTCAAACTCTTACGCTGAAAAACACAGAAGGATGAGTGTGACCTCCGATGAAGTTAATATGCTGAAAGATGCTGAAAGATGCTGAAAGATGACCTTAAGGAGGTGATAAAATAAAAGGGAGAGAGGCAAAAAGTCCAAACAGAGTAACTCAACCTCACCCCAGAGCGATATTTGTTTCCCAGCAATTAAAACGTGTGAAGTACCCACCGACATGAATAGGGGCTGGAAACAATCCGTGCTCGTGCTCTCCAGGAGTGTATTCCAGCTTCTCCTTCTTCAGCTGGATTAGGCGGCTCTTCGGACTGCGGGCAACAGAAGGAGAAACATTTCTGTCACACACAAAAAATGTATCATCTGTTTCAAGGAGGCAAATAGCTCGAACATCAGGCAGCAGAATGAGAAAAGGAATGGCCGAAAGAAGTCATTTCCAGGTTGCCTGCCAAAGAGGCTTATCGCGTCCATTTGAGTTTTTCCCCATAACATCAGGCAGCACCTAACGGGGCACCAACAGTATTAAACTCCTGGTGTGTGAGAGGTCAGAGGTGACTCAGATTACAGGAATCAATTCCCATGTTGTCTGTCCAGCTCTCTGAGGTGTCGTACAGGCACTGTGCCCACTGTCCCAACAAACAT
Organism: Tetrao urogallus; assembly: GCF_951394365.1. Taxonomy (NCBI): domain Eukaryota; kingdom Metazoa; phylum Chordata; class Aves; order Galliformes; family Phasianidae; genus Tetrao; species Tetrao urogallus. The sequence goes on along the minus strand of NW_027639058.1, from coordinate 284,323 downwards.
TCTGGGTCTGTTCCTTTAGTAGGGCGTCCATCAATGAAGAACAGAGAGCAGAATTAAGGGAGCCCCTGTCCAGGAGGAACAAACAGGGCTGTGGAGTGGCTGTATGCTCAGGCTGATGTCCAGCGACACAGCCCAGCACTTCTGCAAACATTCTGGTCTGTTCCATAGTGATAATGAGGTAACTACATTTCAGGCAGTGATAAGAAGCTGAAATGAGGCTCTGCTGAACGAGATGCTGCTTATCCTCTCCATGAAAGCTCTGCTTTTAATAGCTGGTGACTGAAGAAATACTTGCACTGAACCACATGCACACACGTGGGCAGACACAGCAATGGGAAAGTTTATTATACAAATGAAATGGGAATATCTAGGTAAAACGCATCCCAAAATGAACACCTTTGTTTGCTAAGGGACAAAGGGAATGTACCTGCAGATGAGAGGCTAAGAAACGTGCTCCAGGCCACAGGGCAGGGGTTCAAACACAGATCACCCATTTCCAGCTGGGTGTTTCATGTCCCAGAACGTATCACCAGCACAGTGCTGCTGCTTTAGCTAAATAGAGTCACTGCCAAGCTCTGCCAAGCTGTCCTAACCAGGAAGCAGCACCATTTCCCCATGCAAGAAAGGTCGCTGGTTTTGACATTATGACCCCATTTACTGATGGCAGACTTTCACTCCATTTGCCTTGGCAAACACGCAGCTCCTTCACCCACCAGGAAAAAATGTTCATCTAGAGAGGATAAAAAAGGAACCCACACTTCTGCCCTTCCAAGTTGTGCTGTGCTGAATCACTGAGGCTTGCAAGGAAAGTGACTTTGTGGTGACTGCTTACAAGACCTGGAAAACAAATTCTGATCAAGAGGAAATGGAAAAGCGTGGCGAAAAGGGAAAGAGTGAACCTCTGGTGCCAAGAGGCAAGCAAAGCCTGAAACCAGAGGCAAAGAGAAAAGGAAGAAAGGTGTGACTAAATGCCAACCAGAAGAGCCCCTTTCACACCTGTATGCTCCACGTAAAGAAAATCACCAGAAATCTAAGTTGCCAGGTAGTTCCCTAGATTTAATTGCTAATTTATTATTTCATTTCTTTGGCAAAGCAGACTTTGTACTCCTCTAGCAAAGCCACTGCTGGGTAAACACATAATGACTGCAGAGCACAACCTTCCTTTGTTCTTAAACCTGCAGCTCTGTGCAACCACACACTGAACTTCTCCCCAGCAAAAGGTGCAATTCCTGCAGGGGGAGGCTGAGGACGCTGGGTAATTCGTGGGGATGCTAAAATGTACCTGCAGACATGGCCACAAAGGCACACTTGGATACAGAGGTAAAGCTGAAGCTGACTTCTGAAATCACTCCTCTCATTCTTATCTTATTTCATTCTCGTCTGCAAGAAATTACAAAGTTTGAGCTGCAGTCACTGTGCTGTAATAAAATCTGTAGACCAAAGTGAGTCGGGGGGAAAATGATTTCTCTCTTTTTAATGTGTCAGACCGTAACAGAAGTGGCAATTCTTGGCTTTCAACACAATGCTCCAAACAGCTGCAGGAATGTCACCTCACTGCAGACAGAAACGGGCTGCTTATCAGAAATGGGAGATGGCTGAGACACTGCACTGCTGCTCCCAAAAGCAAAAGACACAACCACACCTGGCAGGGCAACGAGCAGGGCAGACACCTGGGGTTCTTTCCTAAAAAAGATAACCACTCATCATCATTCAGTCCGTGAAAGCAGAAAACCAATGGGCCCCTGTGTGCAGACGCTGCACTCAGTGCCTGAACGCTCAGGCTCTGCCAGCACTTTGACTGCCACGATTCCCACTGCCAAACCAACGTCTCACATTCTCCAAGGCTGATCCTCAGAGACACTTTCAGACTGCTGGAGGCTGCCTTCTGACAAGGGTTACATTTCGAACCTTCACTGAATCAGGTTCTGATCATTAGCACACGTTATTTTTCACAGGCTTTAATGAAGTTGCTGGTTTTGGTTCAGCTCTTACTGCTGTTACTTACTCTGCTGTTTTGTACACGTCAGAGTAGAGCCCTGCCTTCTGGTACTTCTTCTTTGGGGGCCGGGGGGCTTTCTTCTCACGCTGGGGAAGAGAAGGCAAAGGCTGCTGCTGCTGGGTGTTCTCAGGTTCAGGTGGTTTCCCAGGGGCATCCTGAGGACTGGGTGGTTCAGGTGGTGTCTCAGAAAAACTGGAAAAATGTCAAGATGATCTCACTGGATTTGTATTTCTTACCATCAGCATTTTGTTACCATATTTCATCGCTCCTTTTTATGGTCAGCAGCACAAAAGCCTCTAGGTTACAAAATTACCTGATGTCTCTGCTACTTAACAATGCAACTCAATGACCACCAGCCAGCAGTGGTTAAGCATCACCATAAGAAACAGGATCTTTTCACAGCAATATCACTACTCCTAATGTTTGGAGTCTCAGTGAAGTAATTCAGAAGGTGGTTTGTACTGTTTGCTTTTGTACTCTGAAAATAGCAGGTGGCCAACCTTCACTTAGCTTCCAGGAGCCATGCAACGCATTCCTGGAGCGTGCAGCTCCAGCAACATCCTGCAAAGCCAAACGCCTGAACGTCAGCACTTGGTTGTGAAACACAAACGGATCGTTATTGTTTAGAACTATTCAGAAAACTCAGGGAGGAAGAGCTCTGAGCTCTTTGTTGCAGAGATTTCTGGTGTTTCTTTACCAGTGACTGCACCCCTCACACAGGTGCACACCTTCCCTCCTACTCACTGTTTTGGTTTTACTCTTTTGCTGCCTATCAGTCGATCTCGCCTGACGTTCTGCGTTGCTTGTAATTGTTTCTCAAGCACGTAAGTCACACACTTCAGATTCCCACGGTGCTGCAGCTCTTACAGCTCCCAGCTCAGTGCATGACCTAAGAACTGCCTCTGCTGAAGTACCTCCTCAGCTCTCCTGTTACAAATCCATTAGCTGCATTCTTCACCACGTGTTTCGCTTGAGACACAGGCACACACAAAAACAAGCTTTAAATTACCTGTGATTTTACCCCATTTAGGGGTGTGATAAGCAGTGGCTTAGAAAGACCCCATGCGTTCTGAAAACACTGAACTCCTCAGAGAAAACAAATGTAACGAGCAGTGCTTGGAGAGCAGGATTCTTTGATGGGTTAAAATGCCTTAACATCAACAATATGAAAATGAAAGCAGGCAGTTCTAAGGGAATTACCTCTTACTGCTCTCCTGTTCATCTTCTGGCAGAGGTTTCTGTCGTTTCCTGGCCTGTTCCTCCGACAGCCACCTCTTCCTCTTCCATCCTTTCCTGTGATCTGGATTCAAGTTTACGCTTTGCACCACAGCTTCAATCACATCAGTGATGGTATCAGGTCCGAGGTGTAAAGGGCTGCTGCTTTCTTCCCTCTTATCTAACTCCTGACTGACCAGCCGAGCTGCCTGGAAGGCCTGCATGGACACCACAGCCTGCATTGGGTATTTCCTGGGCCTTCCTGGCCTGCGTTTCACAAAATTGTTCCCTGTCCGTGACTGCCTCTGCAGCTTTTTGGCTTTCAGGATTTTATTGACGTGATCAAGATTTTTTTTTGTTGCCAAGATCTTGTTATAATTGCACATTTTTCTAGCTTGTCGCTGCATGGCTTCAACCACACTTCTCTTGAGATGATGTGGGGAATAGCTGCTCGGCAATCTGTCCGACAGAAGCGAGATGCTGTCACTGCAGGAGCTGCTCGGGATGGCTGGAGCAACGAGGCTGTCCTGCTTCCCCAGGCTCCTCTCCCTGTTGTGGTTTCGAGCAGGACTAGCCGACGGTGGAGCAGATACATTTGCAATGACTGCTTCTATGCTTTTGTCCAAAGCAGCCTGGCCTTCGTGCTGCGCCATGCGCTGCAGCAAGCTGTCCACAGAATCGTCAGCAGCTGTCAGCCTCGTCCCCCGCGCCGGCGCTCCGATCACTGAAACAATCAGAGAAACAATCAAAGTCTGAAGCAAAATCCAACACAGTGCTGACAGAATCGATTGCAAGAAAGGTGGGGTTGGGCGCAGGTAAGCCAAAATACCGGGACAAAGAGAAAGGCAAGTTGACACAGGAAGTCAAATGAGGTCTCACTTTTAGATCTACTTCAACTAGCGGGTCGTGGGCTGAGGACTGAAAAGCTGGGGGTACTGTTAAAGAGAAGGCAACAGAACGTTTCTGTAAAAGGGTTTCTATCTTTTGGCAAGAAGGTGCGTCAGCAGCCAAAGATGCAGCACAGACAGTTCACACCAAGTATTTTCTAGTCCGAGTCTGTTTCTGTGGAGAGATGCATTCCTCATCAGTTTTCCAAAGTCATGAATTTGCAAGTGCAAATGGAAACATTATTCTGAGAGTACAAACAATTTGAAGGAGGAAGAATCAGCATGTCTGCTCCTGAAGCCCTTCTATGTACAACTTTGTTCCTACGGGGCTCAAAAAAGAAACGTGCAGTCACTGCTGTAAGCGTAACCAAACCACCTGGAAACCAAACTGCCTGAGCGACTCAAAGCACTGAAAGGATTTTCACTTTCAGCTTTCAGTTTTAGGTGGAGGGGAGACAAACTTCCCTGTTTTCCTTTACACACACTGGGGCAGAGCTGAAGGTTCCACATAGAAGCACCGCCTGCTCAGCACTGGGAGCTCTGCGAGCAGCTGCCCGTGAAAACTGAACACACATTTGGACACAGGGGCTGCCCATGAAGCAGGGCTTCTGTAGGGAAAATGACCCCAAAGGATCAGACATCTGAACTCTGATCCCCAGCAGCTGCAGCACTGCCTGTGTACTCCGGGATGGTGAGGAAGCAGCTCTGTGTCAAATGCACCGAAATCCCACCCGCGTTCCAGAGCTGCAGATGTGACAAAGTCTGCTCTCTTCCAGCACCAGTTCCATGTCTTTGAAGCTGACAAACAACTCAGTTTTGTTCTTTGCTCTCCTGCCCAAGAAATGCCTGAACTTTTGACAGCTGCCTGTGCAGAGGCTTGAACTGCTTGCAGTTGTCCCTTTCCAACAAGCAAGTTAACAAGACACAAGGACACTTCACTCTGGGTGGATTTCCTCAGCAGGTGCTGAAGAAAGCTTCGTGGTAAATGTTTGTTTAAAGGGAGGAGGAAACAGCAGCTTTGCCACATTCTTTGCATATGGAAATTGTAACCAAGTGGTTCTGTTGGTACACATCCTAGGGATGTTTACTACAAAGCTGCAATCAACTTTACTGTCTAAGAATGTTGGAACTCTCACAGAAGGCTCTTCTACAACTGGCATTCTACAAATGCCTTTCTTGCCTTATCTTCTTGGCCCCACAAGCTCCCCACAGAGGGATTTATTCACCTAATTCATTGATTTGCTGCAGTGCCGCAAGAATTGCTAGCAATTAAAATCTCAAGCTTCACAAAGACTAATTTAACACGGTGAGGAACCCAACTCCATTCCAGCACAGCTATGCTGCTGCTGCTTCTCTACATGCCAGCTCAATTTCCCCTGTTCTACAGCACAATTTGAAGCACTTGCACCCCAAGCTGCAAATGGAAAAAGTCAGCATCTCCACGAAACTCCTGCTGCTGTAAAGTTCTCATAGCAACGTTGTCTTTGCCTGCAGCACCGTAGGTCTTAGTATTGCAGTGATCTCCAAAACAAGATGAGCAAATATTACTTGCCTGTAGAAGATGTGCTCTCAGATGTTGATCTCTTTCTGGAAGGGCTGCAATTTGTGCTCTCTGACTGCCTCTGGGAAGGTTTGTCCTGTGGTGGCAGAGTGCCTAAAAAGCAGATCAGGGAAGACAAAAGCACAAAAAAACAACACCACTTCAGTCGGGCAGTGCCAATAAAACACAATGTAGATGCTAAATATTCAAACTAAGAGTATACTTTTTTTTCTTTTTCAGCATTAAGAACACTTCCTTGTTAGGATGTCAGTGCTTGCAGAAGGATGGATCTCAACCCTCACAACAGAATTGCTAGCAGGGCAACATCACACATGGGGCAGTAAAGCGATCCATGAGGAAGAGACACTTAGTATCCGATGAGCAGCTTTAATGTGAAAAACCGACACCAAAACAAACGAAACACTCGGACACATCCCTGCTTCCAAATGAACTCCCCTCCCGTTTCATCTTCATGGAACAGTTGAGGTTGGAAAGGATCTTCTGCAGATCCCAGACAGCCACCATGTCAGGTTTCCAACGTGTCCACAGAGACTCCAAAACCTTCCCAGGCAATCTGAACCAGAGTTCAAACCCCCTTATGATAAAACAGTTGGTTTTTTTTTTCTTCTACATGGCCAGAATTTCCTGTGTTTGACTTTGTGCCCACTGCCCCTCGTCCTGTCACCAGGCAGCGCTGGACTTGGCTCCCTTTTCTGTGCTCCCTGCCATCAGGTCTATGCACCACTGATAAGATTTCCCCTGAGCTTTCTCTTCCACAGGCCCAGCAGTCCCATCTCTGTTTGTATGATGGAATTCCCAAGCCCTCAGTCACCTCGGTGGCTTGTCACTGCATCCCTGCAGTGCCCCCGTGTCCTTCTTGGAGCGAGGAGCCCAGAACTTTTATGATTATTATTATCCTGTGTTGTAACACCTCAGAAATGTTCAACTGAGAGACGAAGTAAACAATACCACGGCTCCAAATATTCTCACTTTTTGACAATGCAGAAGCACCAGACTTAATTTTTCATTAATTCTTCTCAGCAAAGGCATTCCTACAACACTGCTGGACATTGCCCTGAGCTGCAAGCTGAACGTCTTCGTGTGGAGAATTCCCCACTTTCCTGCATGGCATCCTGGCACAGGGCTCTGACTGTGTTTCTGGAGGGTCTGCTCTGGCAACACAAAGCTAAGAAGGAAGCTGCAGTGGAACTCTGCAGGGAGACCACATGCAGTTGCTCAGTATTAGAAAGAACAATTGTCTTCTCATCCCTGGATCAATTTTTCTAGTGAGGAACTACAAGAGATATTGATTTCATACTGCGTAGATTAAAACAAATGCCCTGAGACCTCAGGAAAAAGAGAAGAGAAAAACTGGAAAAGTAAGGCTAACTGCTATAAGCACGAAGAGGTTATAATAAGTTTCAGCAGGAAAAAAAGACGAGAGGAATTTAAAGAGCTGCTTCATTACAGAGCAGCTCATCACTGAGGTTTCTTACACATGACCACACACAGAGGGTTCCTTCCTCTCGCAGATTTAACTGCTCACCTCCCTCAGCTGCCCAACCTCAGCAGGCAGGAGCCCTTCAGCCCCTGCGAGGCCTCAGCTGCGCAGCCAGGCCCTGGGGTGACAGAGGCCGAGCCCTGATGGAGATCAGCTGGTGCTCGGCCCAGGGTGCCATGCTAGGCCCGGGGTCAGGCAGCACTCGGCCCACACTCCTGTGTTAGGCTTGGGCTCAGGCAGCGCTAGCCCTATGGTCAGGAAGCAGCCCAGGCTGCAGTCCCAGGCCCAGAAGGCACTACGCCCAGGGTCAGGCAAGTGCTAGGCCTCAACTGCAGTGCAAGGCCTGGGGTCAGACAGGCGCTGGGCCTAGGCAGAGGTGGAGGCCCTGGCAGCGCTAGGCCTGGGGTCAGGCAGGTGTCAGGCCCAGCCTTCAGCGCTAGGCCCAGGCGGAGGCACAGGCCCCGGCGGTGCTAGGCCCGGCCTTGCCGCCAGGCGGCGCCGTTGCCCACGGCCCTGCCCAGCGCTGCCGCCCGCCGCCGCTCGGCCCTCGGGTCGGGCACAACGCACAGCGCTGCTTCGCGACCCGAAACCGGCACACCAGCAGCTAAAATATACCTCGCATTTGAACACGGAGATTTCCCTCGTCTGAGCACGCAGTCTCCGAGCTCTGGGCGCACACACCTTGTGTCACGCTGACGCTTGCCTCAAACCTCTCCTTGGCTTTTCAATGGGATGAAGGGAGTTTCAAACCACCAAACTTAAGCTTCTTTAGGTTCCCCTTCGCTCCAGGCACGGTGAGACCACCTTAAAATAAGCTCCCAGCTGTTCAGAGCAACTCGAGGTGTGAAGCTGCGGCGGTTCCCTGAAGAAGCCCCACGCAGCAGTGCCCACAAGCGGCTGCTGTGCTGACAGCCCCTGTGTCCTGCTGAGCCCCACGTAAAGACAACTCCTTACAGCCCCACGACCTTCCTGCCGGCCCCCGAGTACGGACTGTGCAAAGCTGCACGCCTTTAGGACTGAAACGCCTCTCTAAAGTGCATCTCCTGTGAAACACCACCGTTCATCCGCTGAGCCCCGTGTGCCGAAACGCAGCATCCCAATTACAGTTCTGATCCAATCGGAGAGCGTCAGACATCAGCTAAGATGACAGAAAGGACGCGCCGAGGAAGGCGGCCATGCAGGGTTTGTGTTCAAAATCCTGTGGAAATGGAGGGTGTTTTCCATACGGGGTATTTCTGAAATAAATTATGACGAATATCCCCTATGGATCACAAGGGACCATTTTAGAAAGCATTCCCTAACGCTGCTCTCCCACTGCTTGCTTTAACAGCTCTCATTCTGCGTTCCCTCCACCACGCACCTCAGCTGCATCTGGTTCAATAAATAAAAAAAAAATCGTCCTCGATGCACCACATTTTCCCTTCATCTCTGCCATTTTCCGCAGTGCACAAAAATAGGACCCAGGTCTTTCACAGTAACAGCCACAGAATCACAATTCAGCAGTACAGATTAAAAACAAAGCCAACTATGCAACTTGCCATTGATCTAAAGGGGAAAAAAAAAAGGAAAAGCATGGGGCTTTTTTCTAGATGCAGTCTAAGCCCTCTGATGCACGTAGACGACGCGGGCATCAGGAGCTCCTTGTGAATGAGATGAATGCTGAGCTGGAAGCTGCTCTCACAACACCAACAGCTGGTTCCAATCACGAGAAATACACTTACTGAAAGTGATACGCTGCATCTGATGAACCAAATAAACACGCCCTGAGAGGGAGAGTGATTCAGAGCCTTCGCTAGCAGGTTTCAGCCTAAAACATCTCTAATTAGGCCGTTCCTCATAAAAAACCAAGTCAGATCATTCACTGTAATGGAATTCCTCAGGAAATTCCCAGAACTGCACAAGCTACCACAACGATTCTTCGCTCCTCCGAGCTGCATGTAACCCTTTGGTGACTGAGCTCCTTCAATTCTCCTTTCCATCTCAGCAGCAGAGGCGACGTGACGGCTCTACTGCCTTCTCCTGACACCTCCCCCGGTGCTGTTTTAATCAAATACTACAAATACTAAAATTGTGCCTTTCTCTTATCAACGCTGCATGCAGATGTACTTTACTTTCCTCATACTGGAGGATAACACAAATGCAGGCGAGGCAGTAGGAGGCATCAAATGGAAGCTTTACAAGCAAGGCACACGAGGAGGTAATATTCCTTACTGACAACAAGCTGCTTCCCCAGCACTCGCTGTGAGCTACCAGTCACAAGTGATTTTGGGCAAAGGATCTACATTTACCAGGGAGAGCACAGGAAGAATGGAGTAAAGGAGGAGAAACTGTCGGGATTTTTTAACACAGCAGAATGGAGGTCCTTGAACAGCAATCCTCTGCTGCTGCCACTGCCATTTTCTGTGCAGCCTTAGTTCTGTTTCAGTTACGTTTAGGGATATGTAAGACGAGCTTCCCAGCTATGAATAAAACAGTCATTACAATGTTTGGTCTTGGGCATTCCCAGGATCATTTTGCAATTGCATGGAGGTCCTGCAAAAGGCCTCAAGTCAGGGGTCAAAACCACGCTACAGTAAAGATGATCAAAACACTTAAAATTGGGTCATAAAAGAAATACCAAACATTTTCTTCAATGGAAAAGTAACTCACAGTAGGAGTACCTACAGCTAGCCTCAACTCAATCCATCCAACTTCAAAATAAGTGGAAAGAGAATTTCTACAATATCAAAAATCGTATGAAATTTTAACTCAATTTCTCCAGAAACCAGAAGGATAAAGAAAAGCCCTTTGAATGAGAAACCACCCTTAGAAAACTTTATATGCAAAGCAAAGCAAATCTGGTGGGAAGAGGTACTCATGCAGCCCCACACACAGAACTCATCCCATTAATCTGCACCAGAAGCTGAGCAGAACAGCGTTAACACAACAGAAATCCTCACAAAAACCCCCCAAACAACAGCAGTTCTAAAATCCAACATGGAAAAAACTGCCACAAAGCCAAAGCTATCGCTGCCTGCCTCTCCAAGCGCAAGCAGGTTTAGAGCTCACCATAACAAGGCTGATGATAACAAGGCTCCCTTACCTGACAGAGGCTGCAGTGCCTTCTCAACAGAAGGCAACGGCTCCTTTCGCAGCGGTCGATTTAGCGAGCTGTCCTGGCCGCTGAAGAGTCCAGGGCTGTCAGTTAGTTTTTTACGTCCATTGGTGCTGGTAGAGTTTGTGACTCTGCAGCTGCCTATTGCACTTGTGAAAAGATTGGTGTGCTCGTCGCTGCTGGCCGGCTCGGAGCTGGGGGTAAATCCCCCCAGGGACAGACCTGGGGAGCCGTCTGAGCAGTCTATCTGTAACGGTGTCTGCAAGCCCAGTGCTAAGGAATTAGACTCCGAAGGCTCCCTCCGGACCCACTGTTCGTCTCTGCTCAGCAATCCCTTGGAAGGCGACAGGTGGGGACAAGACATGTGACATCTGTGTTTCTCCTTATGTTTGTACCTCTCACCGACAGCCTCCTTCCCGAATCTGTAGCGCTTCAAGGACTCCAGAACTGTTCTGGAAGAGCTATTGGCCGTGATGGTGTCCATGGAAACCTGCGGCTGCTCGGAAGTACGATGCTCTCTGTGTTTGTGGCGGTGCCGGTGCTTGTGCTCCAGCATCCAGCCGTAAGCCATCTCGGGGGGAACGCTGGGGTACGTGCTCATGGACAGCAGCGGAGTCCTACTCGTCGTGAGGAAAGCTTCCTGGCGTAAAAGTTTATGCTTTTTCTTGTGGTATTTGGTGGGATTGAGAAGCAAATGGCCTGTATGCATGTAGGAGGGCGGTGGCAGCGGGGTGGTGAAAGAAGGAGAAGGGGGCGGGGGATAAAGAGTCGGAGGGTACCTTCCGTAATAACCTAAACCTATGGGAGCAGCTGCGAGGGGGGAAGGAGAGTAAGGCATGCCGTAGGAGGGATAGAACCCGGTGCTGGAGAGAGGAAAGCTGAGGCTGTGCATGAAAGGCATCTCTGCCATAGCCTCCCGCATCTTCGGAGGCCTGCCTCTCTTCTTCTTTAAATCGGGTTTCCTAATGTAGTGCAACGGATCTAAAGGAAAAGTAGGGTGAGTGTAGAAACTATTGAAATTGATCCGGAAAATGGTCGGCAGGAGATCCCGGGGTATAAAATGGTGACTTCTGTGGGTTATTCTAATTTCGCTTAATCGACTGATTAATTCTTCCAACTCAGCCAGGAAATCCGGGTCCTGCCTACCCCGAAGCTGAGGATATTTCTTTTTCCTTTTTCGCTTCTGCCTCTTCATTTTGTCGTAACTGAGGTAATCGTGACTCCGGCGCTTGCATTTGTGTTTATGCTTCTCTTTGAGATTGCTTAAAACCGTGGAAGCTTCGGGTGCAATAAGGGAAACGTGATCAAAGGAATGCCTCTTTTTCTTCTGCCCACAGAATTTCTCAGCTCGATCCGAAGTGCTGTTGTTATCTGTTCCTATTCCACTGTCGCTGGGTATGGTCTCATCGCTGTGAGATTCGCTCACGGGGGAAGGAGTGGCTTCTTTCAGCGATGTCAGCTCACTCAAGTGAGAAGGAGAGTTTGGCAACAAGGTGGGTGGCGATAATCTCCTCCTTCCCTTAGCAGCTTTCTTCATTGCGAGTGTCTGAACAACGCTCCCTTGCCTGGAGTGGATGTGCAAGTAAGGCACCGAGCTGGGCTCAATGAACCCCGCGTCGCTGCTGACGGGGCTCTGCCCCCCACTGACCGCAGAGGACTGAGAGCAAACGGGGGACGGGAGGATCTCGGAATTATTCGCTGCTGAAGGCAGCAGGTGGGGAAGTACTTGGCCAAACGACGTCCCGGGAGTTTGTGGAGAAGATTTCTCAAGAACCGTCAGGCTGGCAGAATTGCCGGTTAAAATCCCGTTCAGGACAGCTTTGGGTTTCCTTCCTCTCCTTTTTCCTATATAAATCGTTCCTTTCTTGCTGACATTTATTTGCTGGCCTAGTTTTGAACCAAAAGTGGCAGCAAGAGTTGACACCGTGTTGTGGAGCTTGGATTGCACTTTCCCTTTGTTATTTGGTTCCACCGTACTCGAGAGAATCTGATTCAAAAGTTTCTTTCTCTTCAAAGTTTTCATTTTATTTATTTTCCGAATAATTGTTTTCATTAACTGCCCGTTGTTTCTCTTGGCAACTTTTCTGTCTGAGTCTACTTCCAAATCACTCATGCTACAAATATTAGGCTTTTGGACTTCTTCTGGCCCTCGGAGCTGGTCCTTTCTCTCATAAAAATCCCCGCTCCGATGCTGATCGCTCTCAGACTCTATCTTGTTCGAGCTCTCCGTTCCAACAAAAGGTGCCACAGAAAGAATCGGTGGCTTCATTTTAATCGATGACCTCATCTGCCTTTTAGGTCTCCCTCTCTTTTTAGGAAAAGCTTGTCCCGATAAACTCTGCTTTAGGGAAGGAATTTCCACCTCGGGCTGCAAAATAGGAGGTTCCTGCTCTTCTTTTGACTGCACTGAAAAGACTTTTGATGCTGGGATCTTCAGAGTTCTTTTGGGGGGACCTTCGAGCTCCGGCATCTCCTTGGATTTAGGTCTTCCTCTTTTAGGTTTATACATGTCAGGTAAGAAATCATCCGACATACACAAACTTGAAGGTTGTTTGTGAGCACTGTAGAACTTCTGAGTCTGCTTGTCAGACTCAGTCAGCAGTGCAAGAGACTGCCCACTGCCCTCATTCAGTTTTGGCAGCTGATGCTTAACAAATTCGTGCTCCACAAACGAAGACGATCCTATGTTTTTTAAGAATTTGGCCTGCTCCAAATTGCTGCTGGATAGTGCACTGTATGAAATGTTTTTAAAAAGCTCTGACCTTTCCAGTTCCAGACCCTTTGGAGGCCGGCATGTGCTTCTCGACACCACTTTAGTCCATCGTGGCTTCCTTCCTTTTCTCTTCTTTAAAGGTTTGGATTGCTGACTGGTGCTCAGATTTTTTGCTCCTTGGCAGGATTTATCTGATGCAGCTATTGCACCGATCTTTAGGAACTGCTTGCTACTAAACAAGCTTGTAAAACTCACTACCGAAGGGGTGACAGTAGCATGAATGCTTGTTTCAGCTGCCAAAATGGGTTTTTTCCCTATAGAAGGGCTAGTTCTTGAAGTTTCTACATAAGTAGCCTTTGAATCACTTAGGTCTTTGTCAGCACCTTTAAAATCGGTGCTCAGAGTATGGTTCAACGTTCTGTTGATATTTAGAAGTGTGCTGTCGGGAGAAAACTGAGTTTTGCCAATCTGATCTGAAATGCCTTCTAGGAGATCAGCCGTGGAACTCAGATGCAGCGGGTTGGGGGCTAACTGTGAAGATGCTGCTGAGAGGCTCCTGTTTAAGGTGGTAACAGACACTGTGGGTGAAGGCGACGGGAGATTTCCCTCTCCTACTGCACTAAATGGGGACTTGGCTGTGGATACGTCTGAAGCACCTCCTGTCCTGAAGTCTGGTGAAGTGCAATAGACCGGAGGCTGTTTTTCGTGCTTAGATGTTTCATAAATCCCTTTCTCACTGGCTGTGTAACCATCCTGTGGGACGCAGATTCCTTCATTAAACATTTCTTTGCCTACATCAGCGATTTCTTTCCGAATTGAAAATTTTTCCAAGCTACTTTCTTTGCTCTGCCTCGCAATATGCTTCTCAAACGTTTTGCTGCTAGTATTTTCTTTCAGCAAATCCGTAGCATCGTGGCTTTCAAGGCTGCTGAGGTTAGAATTGCAAGGAAGCTTAAAGGGCTCCGAGGCAGGCATAAGGGAGTCTGCTTTCAGAGTTCCAGAGTCCTTGTTAACCAAACCCACTGGAGTGCTGATTCCTGTTGGCTTCTTTCCAGAGTCCTTGCTAACCAATCCCACCGGACTGCTCATGCCTACTATCTTCCTCCCAGAGTCCTTGTTAACCGGACCCACTGGGCTGCCAATCCCTGGCGTCTTCCTACCAGAGTCTTTGTTAGGCAGAGCCGTGGCATTGCCAGTCCCCGGCATTTTCCTCCCAGCATCCTTGCTAACCAATCCTGCAGGACTACTTATTCCCAGCAACTTCTTCCCAGCATCCTTGTTAATCAGTCCGGCTGGAGCGCTGATCCCCGCTGGCTTCTTTGCAGACTCCTTATTAGTCAATCCGGTTGGAGTGCTGATACCTGGAAACTTCCTCCCAACATCTTTGTTAACTAATCCAACTGCAGAGCTGGTCACTGGCTGTTTCTTTCCAGAGTCCTTGCTAACTAACCCAGGTGGAGTGCTGATCCCTGCCAGCCTCTTTCCAGAGTCCTTGTTAACCAATCCTATTAACGGGCCGATCCCTTGTGGCTTCTTCCCAGAGTCTTTGTTAACCAATATGGCTGCGCTACCAATCCCTAATGGCTTCTTCCCTGAGTCCTTATTGACCAATCCAACAGCAATACCAGATCCTGGCAATTTCTTTACCAAATCTTTATTAACTATCCCACTTGCAGGAATGGTTCCTGGCAGCTTCTTCCCAGAGTCTTTAACCAAACCAGATGCAGTTCCGCTTCCAGGCTTCTTCTGCTTCGTTTTGGAAGACTTCGAAGGAGGACAAGTTGCAATAAGTTGAGCCAATTTCTCTGTAACAGTTGTTGCTCCATTAATCTGTGTTCTATCCTTTAAGTCAGAATTATGGCTACTGATAAGAGTCGGAGGAGATGACTTTATATAATCTGTCATTTCAGTGTGCAATGGGGAAACTTTCTTAGGTAAGGGATTTGTTTCTACTTGTATACCTTCTTCCACATGTAATTCAACTGTTGTAACTTCTCCAGCTTTCTTGTACGACTTTGAAGGGTCCTACAAGTTAATAAAAAGAGAAGTTCTTTAGGAATAGAGCACAAAGACCCACTACCTCAACAAATTTCATTAGGAACCTGTCAATAATTCTTCCTCGTTTCGAAGGACATTCTTTTCACATAGAGCTCCCATCTTTGAAATGCACGGATACATTCACTCCAACCTGGGCCTAAGAATGGAAGATTCCCATCCCTTATAATTACATGTGCACACAATTTCAAAACATTGCAGGATATCTCATCTCAAGTATTAAATGGAGAGGGAAAGGCATCAGTGTCATCCCCATCCATCCCTCTCCAATAAAAACGAGTAAGCCAATTGCTTGGTACTTACTGTACTTAATTACAGTCAGCACTGGGTGGATTACATTTTAGAAAACTCTAACTATGGTAGGCAAATATCTAATTATACTGAAGAAAGATATAGCCTGGATTCCTTTGAAATCATTTGACAACTTGGGTGCTGCTCATGAATGAAGTACTGACTCGGCAAGCTGCACCAGTACGATCCCAACAGAAGACTGCAAGCTGGACTCAGTCTGGCATTATTTCCTAGAGATGGGAAATAGTTGCTTAGGTAACATGTGCTGCCTGAGCTGTCGGAGCTCTGCAGTGCGCAGACGTGCTGACCTGCCACTTTTCTGCAGGGCCAGAGCCAGAGGTGCTGCTTGCTGGCACTCAGTGGAAGCTACTGAGTCAGCATGACCCACAACATGGTTCCAAACCTGAAATCCAACCACTGCAATCAGGGCTCTCAAACATGCTGTAGACACAGGGAGACTGCGAGTCCCAGAGATCTTCAATAAATAGTACTGAAGGAAACTTTTTGATCATCCTTAGTCACAGAGATCCTTCTTGCAGTTCTGTATTATCAAAAGCTTCTGTTCATGGGAGGTGTTGCTATCACTAAGGTGTTGCTGTCACACAGAAGGAATAAGATTGTTTTAAAGTGGCACTGAAAATTAAACTTCAGTAGTGCACAGCCAGGAACTTTGGGAATAACAAGTATGGAAAGCAACAGTGAGGAAAACATTTGAATACAGTGCTCGTGCACTGAGGAAATCAAGCAACTCTTTCAGCTTAACTGCACCAGCACCAGTCAGAGTGCTTGCACACACCAGCTGTAAAAGTTTTAAAGCAGTTGGCCAAAAGCTAATCAAAGCAGGTCACTCCACCCGCCTGAGATGAGCCCTGGCCACTGCCTGGATCTCTGCTGGGCTCACACTAAAATCCTTGATGCACCAGAAGCAAAACAGCACTGATGTTACCACCGCTGCCTACCAGCCTGATTGTGTTTTCAGAAAACAAACAAGGTTTCCCAAGAGCAGCGATGCATCTCCGATCAAAGTCCTCCTCTTGGGGAAGGGTGGACAGGAGCACGGGTAGAGGCCGGATGCCTCCAAACGCAGATACAGAACAAAACCCACCAGTCATATGGGCTACTGATTTTTAGCTGTGTTGGAAAAAGCGACTGTGGTCTACAGAGAATAGTTTGGCACTTAGCCCAGCTTTTCTGTGGCAGCTGCAATCTTATGTAAATTCTGCTGGAGCGTCACATTTCAGGAACTTCCCCCCCCCCCCCCCCTTCACCCACCCTCATACTCACCAAACCCACAGCTGGGGGCGGGGAGGGAAGCAGCCCCGTACCCTAAAGCATGGGGACAAAAGTGCGCCAGGCTTTCCTGAAATGACTTCTGTTGTGCAAACAATCACTGCACGACAGGGAAGGCGTAATCTGAAGTCCCAAATATATTACAGAGTGCTTTCGACGAGTGCAGCACTTGAAAGCTTCCGTGTTTGGCCCCGTTCACATGCAGCTCTCCAAATGGCAGCTGGTCCCACGCTTTCATTCTGTCCCTGGTGCTGGAAGCTGCCTTACACGAAGCTCATTTAGCACTGCATGACTTTGTGCAGTCAGTCTAAAACAAGACTTCAGGTCCCAGATCCTGCAGAGAACGCTCTGAGCCACTCCAAAGAAGATGAACCGAAACATTTACTCTGCTTTGGTACCTTTTTGCCCAGTTTTTCACTTGGTGGCTGTGATCTCATCAGCAGCCTTCCCTGCCTAACCAAAGGCAAGATACAGAAGGACAGAGCGCTGCACTCAGCAGTTTTACAAAGAAATAAGATGAAGCAGAAAGGCAAGTCCCAGCCTGCTCACCCTATTTTAGAGTTACAGCAGACTGTAGCTATGTTACTATCACTTCTTGCCTTCCCATTTCCTAAAACTTCAGCAATGCAACTCTGCAGTGCCTCTGCACGTCTTTACCACGCACACATCAGCAAACCACTCATCTAAAACCAACAGAAGCTGAGTTTGTATTTATCTGTAAAAACGGAATGGAAAAGTGGAATCTCTGCCACTTTTTTCCTGTTGGTTTTTTTTTTTTTCCTCTTTAGAAGGCTGTTAGCTTTGTTACCTTCACATTTCTGGAA
The DNA here is from genome assembly GCF_951394365.1 of Tetrao urogallus. Taxonomy (NCBI): domain Eukaryota; kingdom Metazoa; phylum Chordata; class Aves; order Galliformes; family Phasianidae; genus Tetrao; species Tetrao urogallus. The sequence continues at coordinate 266,914 of NW_027639058.1, read as the reverse complement.
GACAAACCAAACAAACTCACCCACCACTCATCTCTGTGAATGGAGACCAACCATCTGTTGGCACAGCTGAAGACGCTGCCCAAGTTTTAGGAGTCCCTTCAGCAATAAGCTTGAAATCCCACCCAGAGATGGGAGTGCAAAGCACTTTCCTATTCCTTTTTACACTGGCATTCCAAGAGAAAGATTTCTACTACTTCCCTTTGTGCCTTGGCAGTGAACCGAGCAAACTGCATGTGCTGAATTCCCACTCAATTCCTCCTTCAAAAGCACGGACAGTTCAGTCTCACAGCTACAAAGATTGTCACAGCTTGCTCTGAATGGGTCACAGAATTGCTTCTCCTCGCCTCCTCTCCACAGAAAGGAAAAAATTAAGGGATCAATTTCATTTTCTGAAGCGTAATTTCCAGCACTACAACTCGCTTTATTTCATCACAGTAAGGAGAAAAAAAAAATACATCCCTCTGGTGTAATATTCAAAACACGAGGTGGTTTTAAACTCTGTTTACCACTTGTGTCTAGAAAACCAAATTTTATCTCGCGCTGGAAATCAGCAGGATGCTGTAAACCATCGCTCCAGCCATCAGGGAACGGAGTTCAACAACTTACACAACATCTCAGCACAGCGTCAGAGAGAGAGCAGAGTATCTGCAGTGCGTGACCATCAGTGAGGGACTTGAAACCGTTTTAAGCAAGGAGAATTTGGATTGCAAGAGATTGGAGCTTCTCTACGCTACGCATTTGGGTTACTGAGCAGACAAGGAGCACTGCAGAAACAAACTACTCACTTGTTTAGAAGGACAGTGCTCGTTCTTCTCATCTGTCATCTTCCCACTCTTTGGTGGCCTTCGCGGTTGCTTGATGCTGGTTTTTATGGCAGGCCGGCACACATAATTCTCGAGGTTCTTAGGAGGCTTTTTTGTTCTCTTTGCTTGGAGACCAATCTTCAGTTTCAAGTTTCCCTCCGAAAAGTTTGTTTCTTTCACTGAAAACTGTTGCTGCGCATCAACCAGCGCCTCCTTCTTCCCATTCTCCACACTGTTCCCCTCCCGATTCTTCTCACCCTCCTCCTCTTCCTTGGTGCAGCTTTCCAGGTCTACGTCTCCCTTTCCCACCAACGTGCCAATGTTTACCAAAGAGGGGCTTTTCCCAGAAAACCCTTCAGAATCAGAGCCCAAGCCTAACATAGCAGTATTCCGAGGGTCCATCACAGAAGGAGTCCAAGCCTTCGGGTAACTGTAGGGAAGATTTATGGCGAGCTGTTCCACAGAAGATCAGTTCTACGACTGGCAGCCAGCATCTTTTACTCTGCAAAAGGAAAACGAAGACAGAGGTAAAGTCCAGCTTGAGAGCAGGAGGGAACTGACTAGCAAAAATGATCAGAAAGCAATTGGATGTCAGGAAGTTCTGAGGTGGGCAACACCTGGGCAGCAGCTGAGCGCTTTGCAGCGACTGGGAACGAGGGAGAACACGACAAATAAATATCTGCACTTTCATTTGAACCTCCAGGAATGCGGGAAGAGAAAAGTCCATCACTGTCCATCACCGGGACACTGATGTGTGTGTATTTAACCCACCTACCATGAGACAGCAGAGGGGACTTTCTCATCTCAGCTTCCCCCAGAAGTAAAGCAGAGGGCGATGGGAACAAACCAATGCAAGGGCTGCACCTGCAGCTGTCACCTTCCAATAAGAACATCTCCAAATAATCAAAAATGCTATTACATTATTGCTCAGGAGATCGGAGGTAATTAGGTGAAATCTCCATCTTGCATCCAGATGAAAATAATTAAAAAACCAGTGGGGTGACACAGGGGACTAAAAGCAAATCAGTACCAGGTCCCAGGCAGAGGCCGTTGGGCAACTTCGTGTCAGTGGAAGTGGGATCCACATGCAGGCACACCAAGGAAAACTGGCCAGCACATAAATAATAACAAGTCCTGGATTAGCTCCGAATTATTTGGCTACAAGAAGTGATTCCTACAGTTTGTGATGCAGTTTAAATCCCAAATCTTTGTCCACACAAACGCTTCCTTCTCCAGTCAGGTAACTGCAGCCCAGAGCAGCCACAACCCTTCAGTCACGTTCCTACAAACACAATTAATTAATGAGCTTAAAATCGGAAAGCGAGTTGAATCAAAGCAGCAGCACCAGCACTGCTGCACCTGGCTGCACGTTTCCTTTGCCCAGATGAGGAACGATGCCCACACAGCAGCTCCATCAGCTGCAGGACCAAGGCAAAGAGTGCCTTCAGAGCCCGAGGCTGCAAGGTAGTCCCCCTCAATCCACCCTAAAGGGACCCGGAACCATTCCAAAGTCCCCAGATCCATGGCTCTCATCAACACGTAGCAGGTCATTTCATTTAGCCATTAATTCCACTCTGCACAGACAACAAAAATGCTAATCCTGGACCTAATCATCATTTTGCCTTGATCACTGTAATCTTCTTCTCTCTGACTCTCCAATTATCCCACTCTAATTCATACAGAATGTGTCTGCCAATTTGATCGTTTTCATAACCATGGGCTGATCGCATCTCATCCCCTTTCAATCCCAATAACGTTTTTTCTTCCCCACCCCTCCAAGTTCAGGCTTCCCATCGCTGTGCAGAACAGCACTTTGGTTCCTGAACTGCTCCTACACCTCAGTGCCTTCTGTTACACCACTGTGTGTGTTCTTCTTCTGCCTTTTTTCAGCTTTTTATGCCATTCTCTGTGGCACCCTTCACTCTCCGGATGCTCCCCACACATCCGCCCATAGGACCCCTGTGGTTCCTCCAGCAGCTCAATGCCTTCAGATCTTCTCATGGATGCAGTGCAATGAAGCAGATGGATGGCAAAACCACAGCCAAGAGGTGGTTGGAGCAGCTTCCAATGAATCTACCCTGAAAACACCCAAGATTTGGTACTTTCAGGACAAAAGATGATCCCATAGACCTGAAGGATGCGTGCCCTCCCTTCCCACTGTTCCACCAGCACACAGAGCCTCATCATTGCACCACCAGCTTGCAGAAGAGGGCAATGGACTCACAAACTGCTGCTCCCAGAGGAGATCTTCAATATGAATGAGCTTCATTACACCTTCGTGCACCAGGCCAGAAGTGCTGCTCAGCCATTCCTCCCCCAGGGCTCACATTCTGCAGACCCACAGCTCTTCCCACAGCAACACCCACACGTTTCACTTACAATGTGACGAACTCCATTTCCCACTCTATCCCAAGACATCCTGCCTTTCATCCACGGGATCTTTGGTGAACGCAGATTTTGCTACAGCAGGGACTCTCTAGCACCAAACATCTGCATGGCCATACAGACCACCATCCTCACCACCTCCCCAGAGTGAAACACGCTGAACTTTCAGCCACTTACCCCACAGATCTCAAATCCCTCCTCACCAAACAGAAGCATTTTCGCCCCTCTTCAGACTTGTGCCACCTGGGGCTGAAGGCTGAGCAGAGCGATGGTTCACTCATTCATTCTCACTGCTGTGTTGGCACATCCAACTCAGCACGGATTACAGAAGACAATTAAAGTCAACAATCCACACAGCACCCCCACCTCCTTACAGCAGCTGCTATGTAAGCACATGGGCTACGTCCACCTTTCTCCTGTGACGCTGCTTGTAGTGTCTATCCATGAGGCTGCCCCACAAACCAAGCATTTAAACCCTCCCCCCTTCACTTTAAACTCCTTAAAACAAGTCTCTTCCTTTTGTCAGTTATGACTTAATTTTTTTGTTTGCTGTTCATTATCGCCACGACACGGTGAGCTTTTCAGATGACTGCTGACTGCCTGTAGCAACAAAACGTAACTGGAGGCCAACAAGTTGGATTACTTTGGTTTGGAAAAGACGATACACAGAATCCGCCCCACCCCCATCCCAGCATCACAGAGCTCAGAGCAGCCACAAAAGCTTTCGTTTTCGAGTAAAAATGCTTCTCCAGAACTCAAGTAGGCAAACAGATGATGATTTTAGAGCCCATCTCCACCCATATGTTCAGCCAGCTGCCAAAACTTCCCCATTCACACTGAGGCAGCAGCACCAGGGACAGCCTCCGGGTCCTCACGGATGACCACGTGCAGCACAGCTCGCTGGCTTTCACCCTTTACATCACTTCCCACATTCTCAATGCAGGTGCACTCAGGAGAGCAACCAAAACAATCGAGCAAAGAGGTTCTCTGCTGTGTATTTAAGTGTGTGAAGTCAAAGCACACACATCTCAGCAGCACGCCCTGCAGTTCCAGCTCCCCACATCTCCCCATGGCACGAGGAAGCCGGAGCAGGAACCCATTGCTGTGCTTCTTGTTCAGCTGCTGACAGAACACAGCTCCCAAGGAAGGGAATACATGCCCTGAGGCCATGGATGGAAACCCACATTCCAGGCTCTTTCTACTTCTCTGCAGAGTAATTAACGGGGTGAAGGAACCACAAACCAAGGGTGAGCAACAGAAGTTACTGAGGCTGGAGATTCACATTATCGTCGTGTTCCAGGGGCTGGAAGGGGAAATCACCTCATGCAACTCCTGGGCAAAGCAGGATCCCTACAGGAGGGACACACACTGCACGCATCACGCAGTACAAAGTAAAGGACAGCAACACGTTTTGGCTTCTGAGCTGAGAAACGGGTCAAGCTGAGAACCATGAGGCTCAATAGCTCGTGGGAACTATTGGGAATAGGTGAACGGTTGGGCTGGATCTCTTAGGTCTTTTCCAACCTTGGTGATTCTATGATTCTATGATTCAACCATCACATCTGAACTCATAAACGGGACCAAAAACACAACAGAAGGGCAACTTCCAAAGCATGATTGGTGGGAGGGGGACGGCACACAAACACAGAGACCCACGAGGTGCGGAGCCAACCCAGCAAACCCCCCCAAAGTGCAACAAACCACCCCAATGTTTCATTCAGAGGGCGGTGAGGCACTGGCACAGGTTGCCCAAGGAGGCTGTGGATGCCCCAGCCCTGCAGGCATTGGAGGCCAGGCTGGATGTGGCTCTGGGCAGCCTGGGCTGCTGGTTGGGGACCTGCACACAGCAGGGAGTTGGAACTGATGATCATTGTGCTCCTTTGCAAACCAGGCCATGCTAGGATTCTATGGGTCCTTAGGGTACCCCATGGGTCCCTGTGGCACCCCATGGGTTTTCTGGGCAGCCTGGTCTGGTGGTTAGCAACCTGCACACAGCAAGGGGTTGGAACTGATGATCATTGTGGTCCTTTTCAACCCAGGCCATTCTATGATTCTGTGGGTCTCTGTGAGTCTCACTGAGTCTCTATGTGTCCCTATGGGGGATCTGTGGGTCCCTATGGGTCTCTTGGTGACCCAGCACACAGCAGGAGGTTGGAACTGATGATCACTGTGGTCCTTTTCAACCCAGCCCATTTTCTGATTCTCTGATTCTACGACATGTAACCATGCCCCCATCCTCCCTGCAGACCCCCGGCCAGCCAAAGCCAAGGAAACTCGGACTCACCCCCCACCCCCCCCCCCCCCCAAAAAAACCTCACCGGGAAACTTCCCTACAGCCCCGCGGATCGGAACGCCCGGAGGTCCCGCGGTGCCGCCGCCGCTCCGCCCCGCTCTGAAGGCGGCTGTCAGCGCCGGGTCCGGCCGGAGCGGGGCCTCCTTTGCAGGCCGCGCCGCTGTCAGCGGGTTCAGCTCTCGGCCCGCCGCTCCCCTCCCGCTGTCAGCGATCCTCCGCCCCTCCCGGCTGTCACGGAGCGCCCGCCCCGCCCGCGCACGGCCCCGCTCCGCCGACCGGAGAGCTCCGCCGCCGCCGCCGTTGGCGGGATCGCATCTCGCAGGCCGCACCCGTGCGCTCGGGGCGGGCTGCGATGCGGTGCAGCGCGGCGCGGTGCGGTGTGGTGCGGTGCGGCCCTCCCGGCCCCGCTCCGCTCCGCTCCCCTCCCCCCGGGCTCCGGGCCCGAGGCGGTCCCCAGTCCCCGCCCGCCGCCCTCTCCCGCTCGCTCTCCCGCCCTCCCGCTCCTCACCGTGTCAGCGACAGCACGGCCGGGACCGAGGACGGGCTCCTCCTCGCCGCATCCTCCCGGCCGTCCTCGGGGACGGAGCCAGGGCGGGACCCGGACCGAGCGGCCGCCGCTTCGGCCCTGCTCCGACCGAGGCGGCGAAACCAAAATGGCGGCGGCTTCTGCTCCACCGCGAGCGAGCGCCCGGCGCCCCGCCCCCACCCCGCGCCAGGCCCCGCCCCCTCCGGCGGCCACACCCACCGCACCAGGCCACGCCCCCTCCAGCAGCCTGGGGGCGGGAGGGGGATAAAACGCGAGGCGGCCGGAGCTCTCGGATTGGATCGCGCTGAGTTTTTTGTCCTTTCGCGGCAGCCGTAGTGCCGCGCTCGGCCCGCTCTCGCGGGGATCCTCGCGGCGCGTCGGTGAGTGCCGGCCTGAGGGGAGCCGGCCCCGGGCCTGCAGGCCGCACACCGCCTTCGGGCCCCGCCGTGAGGAGGCTTCGTACCTGCGGTTCGGGCTGAGGGGAGGGGAGCGGCGGGGTGCGGGTGCGGCCGGGCTGTGAAATTCTTCGGAAATCTGCTGGGGAAGCGGAGCTGTGCGGGCTGTGAGGTGAAAGGACGCAGAGTTTCCTCATCGTCGCTCCTTGGTGTGCAGCTGCGGCCCTGGCGGTAACGGCTGTGCCGTGCAGCCCGGCGCTGCTTTGCTCGGTGGTGCTTCTTAACTCTGTAGCCAATGGAGCTGGCTGGGGTCAGCCCTGCCGCTGCGATGTGGTGTCAGACTGAATTTAAACCCTCTGGGAAGCAGCGCTTCTGATCTGGGGGAAAATATAGAAAACGAGGAAAAAAACTGAACGGCCTCCTCCTTTCCCTGCAGAGAAAATGCTGAGAAGCGTGAAAGGATTCATTTGCCGCCCTCTGAAGGTAAGCAGAGTGGCAGCAGGGTGCTGCTTCACCCTTTGCTGGGACCCAGAATGATAAGCGTGACAGCAGGACGAGGGGAATGGCTGGAAGTGGAGGGAGGGCAGCTGGAGGCTGGGGGTCAGGGAAGTTGTGTGCTATGAGAGCAGTGAGGGGCTGAACAGCTGCCCAGAGAGGCTGCGATGCCCCGTCCATCCCTGGAGGGGTTGGAGGCCAGGCTGGATGGGGCCCTGGGCAGCCTGGGCTGCTGTGAAACGTGGGCAGGTTGGTGGCTTTGCAGGCGCTGTGGGGTCGGAGCTTCGCCATCGCTGAGGTCCCAACCCAAACCATGCTGTGTTTCTTTGATGTGCTGCTTGGCCACGTGGAGCACAGAGTGCAGCAGCAGAGAGATGGGGACTGGGAGCCCTGCATCCTTTCTTGGGGTCCTTGGAGGCATCTGCAGCCCTGCACTCCCTGACACTGCTGGCACCAATGGGCCACGATCCTCACAAATCCTCCTTTAGGGACTTGCTATGGTTGAAAAGTAATTTCTGAGCAGCCTGGGCTGGTGGTAAATGTGGAGGTTGGTGGCCCTGCATGGAATAGGGGGGGGTTGGAGCTTCATGATCCTTGAGTTCCCTTCCAACCCGAACCATTCTGTGGTAAGGAGTGCAATTCCTCTCATCTCACATCAATTGTGTGAAAATGTGGTGTCTCCCTTTATGGGAAGAGAGGCAGCTTGTTTGTTTTCTTCCTTCTGTGTTTTGTTCCCTTGGTATAAATGTGAGACAGCAAATGTGTGAGCATGCCTGGGCAGAGGGCTTGAATGGGACAACTGTTAAAAGCCCGAAATTGGGCATCCCATAATGCACAGAATGCAAGAGTTCTCCTTCTTCACTACTGGTGCTTCTCAGAAGGTGAAGAATTTGTTTGCTCTGCACTGCTGGAAAAGGAAAAAGGAAAAAACCCAGCCCTTCCCAAAGCCTGTGCTGCAGGTAGGAAGGGGAGCTTCCCAGAGCTTCAGGTGGGTGCAGAAACGTTGGCCCAGCAGTGCAGCAGCACTTTGCTATCAGCAAAGCTTCCTTATGCCCTGCACAGCGTGATCGATCCGTATCGCAGCCTGGAATGACTTCTCAGTGGTCAAGAACGGCGGTTGTTTGGTTTGCTGTTGTCTTTTAAATGCCTTTTCCATTAGAATTAGCGATTATGAGCCTCTCTGAGAGGAAGAGCGTAAGTCCTTCTTCCCAGAGGGAAGATTCTGGTGTCACAGTGCTGATCATGGCAGCCTGTAAGCAGCCCTTTCTGGAGACCCAGCTACGTAGGAACAGCTCCACCTTACGGCGCATGACTTTATGATTAATCTCCCTGCACCACGTGATGCTTTGCTGCCATTTCAGGGATCCGAGTTAAACTGCAGCCCTTCCACAGATGTGAAATCCTGTCCGTGTTGCTTGAATCAACTGTGTTAAAGGATGACGTGGGGATGGGAGAACTTCAGGTGCGTGGTAGGGCTGTGCAGAGCTCTGCAGTGAGTCCCAGAGGAGCACGCTTATGATTCTGGCATTCCGTGCAAAGCCAAGAGGAGCTCATTCTGCAGAGCTTAGCAGCTGCTGGCTTATGTAGCACAGGAATCCCGACTTCTGCTGGTCTGAGACGGCCCTTCTTCAAAAGTGGTTTCATTAAGCGTCACTCAAACCAATTCTTGAGCTGCATCCAGATGCACGTAAAGAAAACCACGGGCTGAGCCTGAAGTGAAGCCTTGGTTCGTTTTCATTCCTTGGAACAGAGCTGTGGTTCTCCAGATGAAGGCATCCCTAAGGCAGTAACCTTTCCTCTCCTCCCCAGCCAACAGAGCTCACGCTGCGTGCTTTGCTGCAGGTTGGAGGAGGTGAGACGAAGACGACGAGAAGGGCTGGAATTGTGGGCTAGGAGCGACGTGTTTTGGTGAACAGGTGGCAATGCTGTGCTCTGCTGTTAAATGGACATCCCTGTGCCTTGCTCCAGGCTGTGCATTAAGTCACCTCCGAGGATTAAGGGTAGCCAAACGAGACGTCCTAATTGATCATTTGTACTTAAGGAGGAGAAAAAAAAAACAAACCAAAACACTGATGGTATTTAAAAAGGTGTTGAAGCACTGATTGAAGACCCCGTGGTGTGGTTAATGTGGGTTGTGGGGTAAAACCTGACCTGATGTTTCCTTCTGACCTTGTGGTGCTCAAATGGCCCCCAGAGGAGGATGGGGATGACAGCAGAATTGCATCATGCAGCGTGGAGTGGAAGCAGCTGTTCCTGCCTCTAACCTTCAGTTTCTGACCGCCCTCATCCACGCAGACAGACCAGGAAATCGCTCCTCTGTTTATAGGCAGAGCCTGCAACTGTTCCAGTCCATAACAGGGAGGGTGGCTTTCGGTTTTGCTTGCTTTGCTCCCAGCCTCTGGCCTGTGTAAATGTTGTATTCGTTGACAAACGTGTCTCATTTTGCTCATATTTTCTTTCACCATCACATAACAAAGTGCTTGTCCTCCTGCTCCTCTCTTTCTTGCTGTGTTGGCTGGGCTTCATGGTGTGCTTCAGCAGCCTGCCTGTGGGGAGAAGAACTAATCAGATTAGCTGCCTTTTTCAGTTTCTCAGTGTTGTAATGAAAGAGCCTGGATGCAGGGACACAGCCAGGACAAATCAGTGTGGGGACTGCAATTAGAAATATCAAACAGTGGGCAGCTCTGCACCAATCTCTCCATAACTGAGGTGGTTCTGGATTACTACAGCTTGGTTATGGGCTACTACAGCTTGGGTTATCAAGGCACTCGCTGCTATTCATCAACGTGGGCAGAAATGTTATGGGAAGGGCCCAGCAATGAGGCCCAGCACAGCCACGTCTCCAAGAGGAAGCTCAGCTGGGAGCAGCTTGGCTCTCTGGGTGAGGGGAGTGGATGGAAACGGTTTAACAGCAGGCATGGAGAAGCGCAGCGTGGTTTTTCATGTTGTTTTCCGTTCTAAGGGCAGATTCCAGTTCTGACTGCAGGGACTTCTGCTCTGCGCTGTTGTCTGATCGTGCTTTTCTCTCCTCAGTTGGACCATGGCTTTGCTCTCCACGCGGCAGCCAAGGATTGCTTCAGTTCTGTTGTCAGCCAGGATGTCCGAATCCCAGCAGAAAAACCAAGAGCGATTTTCTGCACCAATGAGGGCGACCCGGTGAGTCCCTGCTGCCAGGGAGAGGAGCCCACATTCCATCTGTGGGTGTGTGGAGCCAGCAGGGCTTGCTGGGGTGGCTTCTGGGCACCACAGAAAGGAAAGTGGCGACCCCCAGCCCAGAGGAAAGCAGGCTGTGGCCGTGCAGTTTAAAACAAGGCCTGGATTGAAGCAAGGCAGGGCTGCTCCGCTGCCTCAGATCCTCCCGGGAGCAAATATTGATTCCTCCTCTGTTGTTGCGCAGATGAAATAGACTGATATATTGCACGGGCTCAGATGTGGCTTAGCTTGTCATCAGACACCATTAATTTCGACTCCAGGGTTCTTCTTCCCTGACCAACCTCCCCAAATTGGCTGTGAGGGGGGGATGAAAAGCGCACCCCAGATAACCTCAGCGCGGCGTGGCTCTGCAGCATCATTCCAGCCCGCTGCTCTTCATCTCCAGCACAAAATGAAGTGGGATAAATGAATGGAAGAAGCCTTTGAGATGCTTTTCTGCTGCCTCTGTAATTGGAGTCTTTCAATACTGATTCCTCAGGGGTCTCTATGGAAACAGCAGCATGCAGATGATCTCGCTCACGTGGTCTGAGCGTCTCTATAGATCGTGCAGAAGGGTCCAGATGGCAAGAATTGTCTCTGCTGTCCTGTGCCTCCAATCCACGTTGCTGGGCAACTGGCTTTGGCATTCTGACTTCACGTGCCTGATGTTGGGTGACAACCAGCATCTCCATTTCTCCGCTCGGTTCCTCGAGGTGCAGCACTGCAGGCTGCGCGGGGAGCAGAGCGGCGCTGGGTTGCTTCATCAGCAAACCTCATCATTCCAACTGGGCTCCTACGTGTGCGCAGTAAAACCCCATTAAAAATGGATTAAGAAGGCCAGGTGAAAGCTAAATTCTTAATGAGGCTTTGCTTTTTTTTATATACCTTTCTGTTAGCAGAGCTCAGAGTGACTTAAACACGGTGGTAAAGGTAGGAAGCACTTTGCAGGTGTGGCAGCTGAGGGTGAAGGAATTTGCCTGAGGTTGTGCAGCAGTGATGAAACTGAGAATAAAACTGATCTCTGGAGCAGTGCCATGCAGAAACACAGCTGCTGGTCAAACCATTCCTTATTCAAATAATAGATAGCAGGGAAATTATCCACCCGTGGGCTTAAAGAAAGTACATTTGAGTCTAGCAGGCAACTCTGAGGGCGATCACAGTGCCGTTAAGGTGTGCTGGTGATCAGGGGGAGAAGTGGAGCAGTAGAGGATTAGATACTTCATAAAGCATAGGGCGCAGTGCCTGTGAAACACAGCAGCTTGTGCACAAGCTCAGGTGGGCTGGAGATTTCCTTTGGCAGTAATTCTCTGACACCACAATTCCTGCCTGACTTCGCTGTGTGGTTCTTCTGCCTGTCAGTAAGCCGGTCCTTGTGTTGCCTGCGTGGTCCCTGTGTGCAGAACGGAGTCAGGCTTCAGAGTGTTGCAGTTTGCTCTTTGCCTCCCCAGGCCAAGCACAGTGAGCAGCACGAGGGTCACCATTACAGCATTCCTCTGGAGGAGGTGAAGGCTGTTCTCCCACATGGACTGCCCCCTCGTTTCCAGCAGCAGGTAAGCCTGCATCAGAGCACGTTTGTGTGAGTGCTTCCGAGATGATTGCATCGAGCAGCAGCAAAGATGTTATGATGGACTGAGGCATAATGGTGATTTGCCTCTGCTGGTGCCAAGAGGAAAAGGCCTTTGATGGTGCCAGTCAGAGATGCTAGGAAGAGCTGCCGTGTGCTGACGCGTGGCTCCTTGTTCTTGTCCTGTTCTCAGATCAAGACCTTCAGAGAAGCCCGCATCATGGTGCGAAAGCCTGCTCTGGAACTTTTCACATACCTGAAGAACTCCAACTTCGCCCACCCCGTCGTCAGATACGTGATTTGTATCTTTTATCGCTCGGCTCGGTGGTGGAACACGGGTTAAACACAGGCAGGTGAACGTGAGCACATGAGGGCAGCGTTTTGCTGAATCACAAGGTTGGAAACTACCTGCAAGATCATCCAGTCCAACCCCCCTCCCATTGCTATCAGTACCACAAGCACCAAACCATCTCTCGTAGCTCCTCATCCAGGCGCCTCCTGAACACCACCAGGGACGGCGACTCCACCACCTCCCTGGGCAGCCATTGCAGCGCCTGACCACCCTTTGGGAGAAAAAGTTTCTCCTAATATCCAACCTAAACCTCCTCTGGTACAACTTCTGGCCGTTTCCTCGGGTCCTACTATTTGCCTGGGAGAAGAGGCCAGACCCTTTTGCACCACAGCCTCCCTTCAGGAAGTTGTACAGTGCAATGAGGTCTCCCCTGAGCTTCCTCTTCTCCACACTGAACAATCCCAGCTCCTTCAGCCTCTCCTCATCAGCCCTGTGCTCCAGACCCCTCACCAGTTTCATTGCCCTTCTCTGCACACGTTCCAGGGCTTCAATGTCTTTCTTGTAGTGAGGGGCCCAAAACTGAACACAGCACTCGAGGTGTGGCCTCGCCAGTGCTGAGTAGAGGGGGACGATCACCTCTCTGCTCCTGCTGGCCACACTATTTCTAATGCAGAAATATTTGCTGCATGCTGAGCTCTGTGCTTCGTCCTTCAGGAGCTGCCTCTGCCTCATCTGCTGTCAGCAGAGTCACCTGGAGAGGTTCCCAAAGCTGATGGTCCTTGTTGGGGCACAGCTCCACCAACGGTGGTGTCAGCACAACTGAGGGAATGGGAATCGCAGCCCTGAAGTCCCGAGAGAGGGGGGAAATGTGGGGAGAAGGAATTCTTCAGCCTCGCTTTGCTGCCGGATGGAACTCCATCCTGGCTTTTACGACCTTTGCGCTTCCTTTATTCTTTTTGCCAAACAATTTACAGCTGCTTCATGCTACGTCCAAAGCTTTTTGTTGGAGATTTTCCTTGACAGACTGCGTTGGAGACGGTGAGAGAGGAACTGGGAAAACCATGACGCTGTGCCACGTGGTTCACTTCTGCGCACGGCAGGGCTGGCTGGTGCTGCACATCCCGGATGGTAAGGCCGTGTCAGGTGCACACAGCCGTCACTGCTATGGGAGATACAGAGCTTCAGGGCAGCACACTGAAAACGACGGGTCTGTGCCACCTCTGTCCTCACAGGACTTTGTCCATCAGTGCTGGCAGACTCCTCTCGTAAATGCAGCAGAATGAGGACGAGGGATGCACCCGCGTTGTACGTTTTGATTCAAAATAGCAACTGCTTTCCTTTGCTTGCAGCTCATCTTTGGGTGAAGAACTGCAAGGAGCTCATGCAGTCCTCCTACAACAAGAAGAGGCTCGATCAGCCCCTGCAGGCGTCCTTCTGGCTCCGGAACTTCAGAACCACAAATGAGAGCTTCCTAAAGGAGGTTTGTAGGGGCTGCCAGGCTGTCGGTTTGTAGCCACGAGGGATCATCACCGCAGGATCACCTCTCTGGGACCACGTGTGTGTGCTTCTGTTCTGTCAGCACCTCGAGGTGAAGCCTGCGTGCGCCCATCGCTGGGAAGCGCTTCGTGGGGTGATGCATGCGCTCACATTGCACACATAAAACCTCTCCATTGCTAGAATGCAGTTCTTTAAAAAGAAGTAATATAAATCCCACTGTGGGAATGGCTGCCTTTGCATTACCGCATTGGTTTAATTGCTGTTTTCTCTTACGCAGATAAAAACACAACAAAAATATGTGTGGAGCAAACGAGACAGCACAGAGCAGGGCAGGCCGCTGGGAGAGGTGGTGGAGCAGGTAAGGAGCTGCCTCGCTCCGTCTCGGCTTCTATCAGAACATTGCATCGTTGCTTTTGTAAAGTGGGATTGCTACAGAGCTCTGTCATACCTTCCCCACCCCTGCGGAAGGGCAGGCAGCACCCCAGCAGCCTGCATGAAGGAGAACAACCTGAGTTGTGTTCCTTTTCCTCCTGGAAGGGCTTAACTCGAGTGAAGAACGCCAGCGACGCGGTTGGGGTGGTGCTGAAGGAGATCAAGCAGCAGTGCTGTCTGGGTTCCTTCAGGGTCCTGGTGGCAGTGGATGGAGTCAATGCCCTCTGGGGAAGGACAACGTTAAAGAAAGAAGACAAAAGCCCTGTAAGAAGAGAGTGTGAATGTGTGTGGAGAGCAGGGGGGGATGCACTGTGTTAATTTAGGTTCAGGAGTAACCCCTCCTGCGAAGTCATACACACCGAAATGCACGTTTGGCTCTGCCAGCTTGGAGGGATGTGCAGAATACAGCCTGGGCTTCAGGCAGTTTTAACTGAAGGAAGTTGTCTCAATGGGGAAAAGATTCAGGAAGATTCAACCTTCAGATGGCAGGGAAGGTTTGGGGGCTTCTCTGTAGCGTTACTGGGGCTCAGTAGGGTTAAGAAAGAGCGAAGAAGGGATGCACCTGAACGATGCACACCAATAATACTTCCAAAGTAATTTAAAGGAGGGGAGAGGAATGTATTCCCCGTGTAGAAACTGCTGACAAACAGGAGTCGTACCATCCCCTCTTTGCCAGGTTTCTCCAGAGGAGCTGACGTTGGTGTACAACCTAAGGAAGATGATGATGAATAATTGGGTGAGTTTTGGCCCTTTACTTTAGGTGTCGATTAAAGCTCCTGCTGAGAAGTGTGAAGCTGCAGCTGTTTCACTGCTCCTTCAGTAAAGGAGAGCACAGTGCAGCTGCTTGGGGTCAGCATCAGGCTGATGTTTGGCAGCAGATGTAAGAATGTAACAGCAGCTCTGTACGCAGCCCTGCCTTCCTTGTATAGTTTGTACCTCACTTCCTGAGACCCCAGGGTTCACCGGCTGGTAATGATGTTGCAGTTGATGATTTGGTGAACTGAGGAGAACTTTTTGGATTCCTCAGAGTTGCGCTTGTTCCTAAAGGCAGCGTTTTGGAACTCGGAGCTGCCATGGGACTCTGCCTGGAAGCCGTGTCCATCTCACAGTGTGCTCTGCCCCTCTGTTTCAGAACGGGGGTGCTGTTGTGACAACACTCAGCCAGACCGGTTCCCTCTTCAAGCCCAGCTCTGCCCATCTGCCCCACGAGCTGCTGGGAAAGGTGAGCAGCCACGGCCTCTTCTCTCCTTTACGTTGGGAAACAAAGCCTCAGTTTGGAGCTGCGCTCAGCCCCAAGGCTGCAGTGTATGCTCTGCTCTTCCTTGAGCTCAAACACACCTTCGTTCCCTTTGGAATTCCAGGAGGGGTTCGATGCTCTGGATCCTTTTGTCCCCATCCTGGTGCCCAACTACACAGAGCGTGAGTTCGAGAGCTGCTACCAATACTACCTGCACTGCCGCTGGCTGCAGCACGACAAGGGTGAGTGCCCGCCTCACTGGCTGGGGGCTGCAGCTCGGGGTCTCCCCCTGTCCCTTCTCAGTGCCTCCTCTCTCTTGCAGCGCGCACGGAGGACGGCAAAGAGGAGCTGCGCTTCCTGAGCGGCCGCAACCCGTGGCAGCTGGAGCGGCTGGCGGCGCCGCTGTAGTGAATAAAGGCTGCACTGCGCTGCACAGCACGTGTGTCCTTGGGGGCGGGGCTTCGGGAGGGGCGGGGCATTTCGGTGATGGCGCTCTGATGCGATAGGCGGAGCGGAGGAAGGGGGCGGGGCTTCTACGTGACGTACTTCCGGTGGCGCCGCCAATGAGGAAGGCGCAGAGCGGCGGCGCGCGATGGCGGGCGAGGCGGTGACGCTGCAGCTCGGGCACTACGCGGGCTGCGTGGGCGCCCACTGGTGGGGGCTGCAGGTGGGACCGGGCGGCCGCGGCCGCTCCCGGGCGGTGCGCAGGGAGCTCCGCTCTCACTTCTTTCCGTCCTTCCCCCGCAGCGCCGCCCCCCGCCGGGCACCGAACTGAACCACGCCGCGCTGCTGCGGGCCGGGCGGGAGGGCTGCACGCCGCGTCTGATCGCGTTGGAGCTGAAAGGTACGGCGGCTGCGGACCCCTCCCGGTGACCGCCCCGCTCCCGGTGACCGCCGTCTCTTGCAGGCGGTGTGGGCCCGCTGGGGCGCGGCGGGGTCCGCCCGGAGCCGCTGGCGGCGTGGTGAGTAGCGGGGGGTGCGGGAAGGAGCGGCGCTGCCGGCAGCCGCCGCTGCTATGCGTTGTTTGCAGGCGCGGGGATGTGGCCAACTACGCGGAGCCGGGAACCGGGACAGAGGTGCGGGATCGCGAGCAGCGGCCGGTGAGGGAACGGCGGGGAACGGGCGGGGGAAGCGCTGCAGCCCCGACGCTCCCTGCCGGGCTCCGGACTCGCCGTGGGACGGGCGAGGTTTCCGTCCATAACCGCCCCTGCTGGGCTTTTTCTGTAGGGAGACGCTTCAGCTGATGGAGACGGCAGCTCCAGCGCTTCCGTTCAAGGTGTGTGCGCCTCTGTTCCATGGTTTGCGCTGTCCGTGCGGCTTTGGTTCAGTTGGTGAAGATGGAAGCAGCAGCAGCAGAAGGGAGAGCACAGAGTAACATCTCTTCACATAGAGAAGTGATAGAAAAGAAGCAAAGAGCTTCAACCATCCCAGCCAACTGCGGGAGGAGCTTTTCTTTCTCCTTTTCTCCATTCGAGGGGGAGATTGAGAGTGGAAAAGACTTTCTTGGTTCTCCCTTCTCTCCCCAGATGCAGCCCCAGGCAGCAGCACGCAGCTCTGGTCCGATTATCTCAGCGTTCAGCTGCACCCCAGGAGCATTTATGTCCTCCAGCAATACAACCACGATGGGTACGGCTGAGCACAGAGACACACAGCCTTTTGCCCATGGATCTGTTACCCAGAACAGGGATCTTCACTTTGCCTTCACGTAAATATAAAAGAGTGGAATAAGAGCTGATCCTGCTTGCTTGTTTTCTTTTGTAGGGATTCTGGTCGTCTGGAAGCCTTTGGGCAAGGAGAAAAGCTCCTGCAAGATGTTGGCTGTATGGAAGAGCTGGAAGATCGCCTGCATTTCTTTGTTGAGGAGTGTGATTATCTGCAGGTGTGACAGCATCGGCCGAGCTCTCCATTTCATTTTCCCTGCTTTAGCATTACGCAGCAGCTCACAGCCCGGCCCTCACTTTGCACAGGGATTTCAGGTCCTCTGTGACCTCCACGATGGCTTTTCTGGAGTTGGTGCCAAAGTGACAGAACTGCTGCACGATGAGTATTCAAGAAAAGGAATCCTGACCTGGGGCTTGACTCCAGTCGCTCATAACGTGGGAGTAAGTAAAGGGGGAAAAACCCCATCACAACAGGTGAAGCTATTCTGTCCCATCGAATTACATTATTTCTCTGCATCTTTTTTTCATTTCCCCCCTCCAGGATCCTCAGAAGAACTTCTACAGAGTGCTGAACACAGCCCTTGGCATCGCGCACCTCTCTGCTCACAGCTCCCTCTTCTGCCCTCTGTCACTCAGCGGCAGTTTAGGAATCAAACCCCAACCTCCCATTGCATTCCCCTACCTAAACTATGATGTAAGTCCCATGCCACATCTCCCCTAAGAGCAGTTGATGAAGCTGTGTATGTTTCAGTGATGCATTTGACAACGTTTGCTCAGCAGAAACAATAACGCCTTTTCCCCTTTGATAACAGAGCCCGAATTGCTGCTTTACCATTTTTGTGTTTTACATCCAAGTTCACTGATTTTTATTCACGTTACTCAAGGAGCAGAAGGACTGACCTCGTCCTTCAGCACTGCCCTGTGCCCCTTCTGCAGGCATCCCTCAACTACCACAGCAGTGCAGTTCTGGCAGCAGCACTCGACACCCTCACGGTTCCGTACCGCCTCTGTTCCTCTCCAGGCTCCATGATGCACCTTGCTGAGATGCTCAGTTTCTCTGGGAGAAAGGTAAGGGCTGTGAACGCAGCAACCTCCAACTCCTTCAGCTCTACGGGACCCACGGCAGGAGGAGGAGGAGCGCGATGCAGACCCCGAATTTGTCACCTCTCTCCACTCAGGTTGTGGCTGCGTGGGCTGCAGTTCCCTTCCCCGCTGTGCGTGGCCACTCGCTCCCAGATGCTTTGTGTGCACACCAGCAGGACGTGCCCTGGAAGCTTCTGTCCTCGTGTGGGGAGCAAAAGGTCAGCCGCTGTTTTGCTCAGTCTGTTGTGCTAAGAGGAATTTGCAAAGAAAACCCAACCAGGTAATGAATACTTCAACGAAGCTTTTTCTGGCACTTCTGTCAGAAATCATCTCTTACACTCACTGTCCATCAGGAGTGTGGGTCAGATTCAGAGTCCAATGATATCATTTGCTATTGGCTGCATAGCAGAGCCGTTAAAAAGCAGCTGAGTCACCAATATCTTCATTCACGTCCCCCTGAAAACTTTGGATTTGTTCTCTCTGCTGCAGCTGCCCAGGACAGCAGCCGCCTTCTCCACTCCATGCCTGTGAGACAGCCGAGCAGGTGCTGCAGTGCTATTTGCACACTATGTTTCCCGGGGCATTCAGGTTGGTAAGAGGCTCCTTAGGGATCCCTGCACGGAAATGGAGGACAGAGTTTGGGGTAACTTCATTCAACTTCTTCCTGGCAGCGCATCCCTCGTTCTCGAGCAGCCGTGTGTTACTCTACCTCCATATCCCCACATCTTTTCTTCTCTTCTGAGCAGACAAGGCTTCCTCCCAGACCATCCTTCTAGTTATTCTGCAGCAGGTAACGTGGCCCCTTGCAATTATTTTGCAATAGAAAACAACCCTGTAAGGTAGAAGGGTCTAACAAAGGTACAGGATCCTCTTCTGAGTTTGCAGGGCAAGAAAGGATGAGCAGCAGCCAACCTCTGTGCTGCACCGAGTGCAAGCAAAACGTCTGCTTATCAACAGCACTGTGGAGCAGGACTGGGAAACCAAGTTTTGATTCCTGTGTTTAAACCATTTTCTCCTGCAGCTGTTGAAAGCATCCCTGTGCTGACATCGCTGCAGTCCTCACCAGCTCTGCGCACGCTCCTGTCTGATCTCTGCAAGGACCTCCAGAAGTTGGGCACCCGGCGCTGTGCCAGCTTCTTTGCTGCAGGAGTTGAAGAGGACGACTTCCACGAGGCCTTGCAGGAGCTGAGAACTCTGTCACAGTGCTACGAAATGGGTTTTGAAGCCGGTAACTCTGAGGATGAAAGCGACTCGGACTGATGGATTTATTACAGGAGACAGGGGAAGGAAGGAGATTCTTGAGATTGCTTTCAAAATAAAGGGAACAGCTCTGAAAATGGCCCAACTGCGACTTTCGCTTTATTTCAGATGATTAAAAGGCTGGCTGGAGTGGTGCAGTCTACTTGCACTTGTGTTCTCAAGCAGGAAAGCTGCTCTTCTCCACTTTGCACCCAACTCATGTGCTTTAGAGTAAGACCACACAATAAATACCATCTGAATTCTGTTAACTTTCCCATATACAATCAACACAAGGGAAAAAAAATTTACAGAGAGTCTTGTGTTCCACATGAAAACAGGCATCTTATGATACAGTATTTACATGCAAAGGTAGAACAGCCCAGATCTTTAGCCCAGACAGAACCATCACTGCTGTCATCCTGCTTCTGAAGTGCCTCACATTGATTCTAAAGGAGGATCTCCCTCTTTGTTCCCTTAGTTCAATGCAGATGGAAAAGTGCTGCTTGGCAGAAACCCAAGTGAACCACAAGAAAGGTGCCACCAAGTACCTGCAGAAGCATTTTTCCTCTGTTAGCTGCAGCAAAAAGCTCTCCTGCTGCAGCCAGGAAAGCCTCAGTCGTCAGGTTCCTCCTCAGAAAGCAGGAGGTCTTTGTCTGACAGCTGGTCTGCATTGCTGGTGCTCGTTGCATCCTCCTCATCTTCTGAGCTCCCATCACAGGATGTGTGGAACAGCTTCATCAGTTCCCTGAACCTGTGGGATACCTGAGGGAGAAGGGAAAGCCAAACTGAGCAGGGGCCTGAAAGGCGACAGGAAAGAGGAGTTTCAAGTAGAAATTCCTTGGTATGAAGGTCAGGCTTTATTTGTATTTTTTTAAGCATAAAAATAAGAGATTTTATCCCAGCCTCAATCCTAAAGGCAAATTAAAATGAGAGCGTGGAGCTGCTCTGCTGAGGATTCTTATTCTCTGATGCAGCACCACGTTGAAAATTAAGTTTGGCTGCATATTTGGAGCAACAAATGTTACAACAATAAGTTTGGAGCAACAGCAGCTCCACAGCCCTGCTTCCTTCCCAACCCCTTTCCCCGTTCAGCAAACACAGCATTCCCACACCCCTTACCTCAGCAGCTGTTTTGTTGCCCAATTTCTGTGAGATGGCCTGGAAGGTTTCCAGGTGGGCTCCTTTCTCCTGGCAGGTGGTGAGGATGACTCTGTCTGCCTCCCTGTGAAGCAGCAGGATGGTTATCAGAGCAGCCAAAGCCAGGAGCTGACAGCGCTGCTGCCAACACAAACCTAAGAGCTCCGTTCCCAGGTGAAGGCTGAACTTCACGACCTCAACACAGCACAGCAGAGCTTTCCCTTCACTATTACTACCCAGAGGAAATCTCTCTGGGCAGAACTGCTGTTAGCATTTTTACCTTTTTGTAGGGAAAAAGGTGTTTTTTTTCCCCTCCCCCCCAGCTTGGAGTACTGCAGCAATTACACTGCCACAAGCAAAGGCAGCAGCTATGGGAGGCTGTGGTCAGAGGAAACAAGACAAGAATAATCAAAGAGGGCAGAGGGGGGCAGAAGACATTAGAAAATGGGAAAAGAGGATGAAAATAAAGAACTCTCTCAAAATGCCATGGGTAAATCCAAACACTGAGCACAGCAAGGATGTAAGGCACAGTCCAAGCAGATGTACCTGGTCCAGAGAACAACCTTCTCCCCAGTAGAGCTGACTTTGCTGTTCTTGGCACACACCGTTGCTTCCGTGACTCGCTGCTGTTGCTGCTCCTCTTCCTTCTGCCCCAGGGAGGCAGTGCACACTCTATATTCCAGCTCCTCAGAATGCTGGTGCACCTGGAAGCAGTTGTTTGCATTTGACTTTAATCTGTTCTCAGGAACACTTCCAGTGCAGCCCATTTTATCTGCTTCCAAAGCACAATTACTGGGGGACGGTGAGCAGCAGCTCTTACCCAGTGCTGGTTTTATCCAACTCTGCTTTGTTTCAGATTTTCCTTCCAGAACCAAAGGTGCTCCCTCAAATTCCCTTGCACTTAATTTTGAAGGATGTCCAAACTTATCTGACGGATGTGAGGGAAGCCCTTCAGCCTGACACAAACTGTTCCTGGAGGAGCCGGGTCGCACGGAGCCTTTCAGCGTGGCAGAACGAGACGCCAAGAGCAGATCTGTGCTCAGCTCGAGGGAAGCGTCCGCATCTCCGTGCTGCTGCTGCTGCTTCAGTCCTTCACTGCCACCCCCTGCGCTGCGAGGGCTGCCTTTGGTTTCTTGAGGTAGTTTTGGGGCAGCTTTCTGCACACGTGTCCATCCAGGTGCAGCAATGAAGGAGGGACCATCCTTGGCAGCACTCACAGCTCCCTCCTGGACCCGGCGCTCAGGCAGCGCAGCTTTGTCTGGAGATGCGTGCCTGCTGCAGGCTGCTCTTCCTTCTGGGTGAGATCCTGGGGAGAAAGCCAAACTGAGCTCAGTTCCTGCATGAAAAAGCTTCTGGAGGTTTCATGAATTTATTTTAAAGAGGCTTTTGGATTCTAGAGGATAAAGCAATGAGTGAGAGCAGTTTGTAATGCAGCTGCACTTTACTCATCTTGCACTTCCAAGAAAGCACCCTGCAGTCCATTTCCTTCAGCACTGTGAGATCCTGCAACTACTGCTGTGTGGGGAAGTGAGCACATGGGAAACCTTCAGTTCCCTGCCCAGAACAAAGCTGAAGGTGAAACAGGGGTTGATGCTTTCAGTGCCCTACTCAAAAAACCACACAGTAAATTTAAACCCCTGTATTTAAGCTTTGGACAGTCAACCCAGAGCTCCCTTTCAGTTTGTTGATCCTGCAGTGATTTTGTTTCCCCTTCTCTGTGCTGGACTGAAGGAGATAGGAGTAAAGTGAGGGGGATTATTTAAAGGAGGATTAAGGAGACTGATTTTGAATTATTGTGCTAATATCAAAACTGGGGGGGAAAAAAAAGCAGTATCATGGAGCAGTGGTGCTGGGAACAGAGTTAATACATTGGCAACGAGCTTAAATGTATCAATAACTTTAAAAAAGGGATAATACTTCCAGTCAAGAAAGCTTGAACTGAATGCTTTGGATATATTCACATTTAAAGCACCTCAACAGATCTCCATTAGGAAGTTCCACGCTTGCTTTCATCTGTGGAAAAAGGTTTGGAGATAAATGCTAGTGAGCATCTGCATGCAGGACATCCACACACCTGCAGGCAGAGGATCCCCTTTCCTCAGTACAGTTTTTGTTCTGCTCTGGACATCCTCCCCTTCATCTCTGTTCTCCAAGTTTTCTTCTGCAGGTTCCTTTGACGTTCCAGAATCCTTCCCTTCAGGCTGAGGACTCGATTCTTGCTGAGCAATGCTGGCACTCAGCTCTTGAGAATCTTTATTTTTATAAAATTTGTTTTCACACACCTGCAGATCAGTAAACAGGCATCTAATCACAGATGTGTTGGATCCAACCAGACCCAACACTTCAGCCTTTGCTTCCAAAGCATTGCTTGATCCCAACTAAGGCTTCAGTTTGGCAGTATGTTCACATCCAGGAAGCCAAATCTTTTCCATTACAAATAGGCACAGTTCTCACACTGTGGCCACAGAAGCATCTTTCAGAAACACACACAAAAAGCTTATTTTTAACTCAAAGAAACACCAAAACTGATGAAATTTGCCCTTCTCCGCTGCACTGATTGAAAGTGAGCAGGAGATAGATCAGAGAAGGCCAGACAAACACTGAAGAGGAAGACAGGACTGGATATCTGCACTCTCTTCCCCAACACTTCCCTCTGATACTTCAGAGACAGCAGACCTGTGTCTGAAAAGCTCTCAGTGAGGCTCATGGCAGAATTCCCCCCTGCACCCACCACCCCAACAGCTTCACCTCACCTTGCTGCTGCAATGGCTGCAGCTCCTCCTTTTGCTCTTCTTCAGCTTGAGTTCACCGCTGCCTTCATGGCAGGAACACGAGCATTCCTTCATCCCATCTCCCCACTCAGCCTCCTGCAAACAGACAGACCGCAGCTGATCAGTGTGCACTGCACAGAGATGACAGATCTCTACACAGACACACTTATTTTCGTGGACATGCATTTGCCTAGAGTCCAAATACAAGGATTGATGAGGCGCCCCATTGCCCACCTTGTCGTTGTTCTGGCCTCCCATTTCTTTACGCTTCTTATTTTTGGGGGCTGAATGAATCTTGGGTGGTTCATCCTCTTCTTCCACATCTGGCAAAGACACCTCTTCAAAGCCATCAAACTAAAAGGAAACAACAACAAAACAGAGCTTCTCTATCAGCACAGCTCTCCAAAAGACCGAATTCCATTTCTAAATGCTGAGATCAGTTCCAGTGCCCCACCAGCCCAGTTGTGTTAGAAGAGACAAATGCTGTATGAAGAGCTTTTAAAGGTTTGCCCCAGGCCAGCTGTTATCCCACCCTGCTGCCTCCATTGCTCTGGAAATGCAGCCATGATTGGAGCCTTTCAGGTTCAAATGTTTTTCTTATACTTTCTTATCTTTCCCAGTCCTGTGAAAACATCACTGCACCTCGTATTCCTTCTCTTCCGTCCAGTTGATTTCCTCAAAATCCCCCATGCGGCTGGCTGAGGGCCGTAAGTGGTCAAAGAACACAGAGAACTCATCCTGCAGGTGGTCGTGTCCTTTCAGCAGTTGCCACATCTGGGTCTTCAACTGAAAGAGAGAAAACGAGGAGAAAATGAGCGTTTCGTTCCACGCCATCGCACTCTTCTGAGCAGGATTCCTCAGGGCAGGCAGAACATCAGGGCTTATTACAACTCCAGCGTGGAAGTTTATGTCATGTTGGTATTAGAGCTCAGGAATATTTTGAGATCATTCCATGTGCAGATACCAAATTAGCGAAGAAACATCCCTACAAAATGCTGCACGTGGAAACCGAGGAGGAGGATCTGTCCTCGCTTCCCAGGGATTCAGAGGAAGATCCCTGGATGCCTCCTTACCTCTGCAATCTCCTGGGGGAGGCAGTCCACAGAACTCTGCAGAACTTTGATGATCTTCTGATGGTGGGCAGGATTTTCAGCAAAGCAGATCTCCAGCTGCCTGAGGAACTTCCGGCTCTTCTCAAATGCTTGCTGCTCCTCAAACTGAGCGAAAGAAAAAAGATTCAACCCCTCATGGAAAAAAAAAACCTCAGAAGGAATTTAATGGGTGAAACCTCTGCCTCAGTGATGGGAGAAGTGGAAGGCTGACTTCTGAGACAAGGAAACCATCCCACAGCTGAGACAAGGAAACCATCCCACTTGCTGCATCTGCCCACGTCTCTTTGTGGTCAGGTTCTGGGATTCCAGGGGGAAAGGCTGATTGCTTCTGCACAGTCACACCCAGGCTAAGTCTCATAACAGACACTAGACTTTTCAATTCCAACTAATTAAGCAGAAGGTAAACAAATGATTTACCACCTGTTTTTCCTTGCCCTGGGGAAAACTCCTCATTCTTTCACTCCCATAAGCGTTCACGCTGTCTGCTTCTTTCACTCTACCTACCAGCCCACACTCCAAAGCTTGTTCTGGCAAAAGAAAGGCAGCAAAGTCTGTGAGCAACTGTGGCCAGTCATGCAACAGTTTCTGCAAAGTGAAATACAGATCCACAGCTGTCTGCTTGTCCATGCTGATCTCAAACTCGTAGATAACACGGAGGAAGTCTTCATACTTCCCAGGAATGTGCTGCAGTGCTTCACGCACCTGCAAAGAGCAACAGACCTTTATAGGACTGCATGACACCCAGGAAGGAAAAGTAAATGTAGGAATCTCTGATCTCTTGCTATTCAGCATTCTTACAATGCTCCCAGTTTTGCTGGGTCAACAAAATCTCTTTCTTCAGAGGTAAAAGCAGACTGCTTGCAAGAGAGAAGGGAACCAAGCCCAAGAATGTGGAGTTGTGAATTTAAAACAGGCCCAGTGTTCTGGGTTGATCCCAGACAACAGCTGAGCATCCTCACAGTGACTCTCTCTTCCCATTTCCCCTGAGCAGAGCAGGGGAGAAACTCCTGGACCAAGCCAAAGGATTTGGTAAGTAAAGAAGCAGCAGGTGGTGTGCTATGAAGAATGGCAGCCCCATCCAGGCCAGCAGCAGCACCCACAGCTAGAAACGGCAGTTGTGCTGCTCAGAACTGCACTGTGTTTGATGATTCAGAGAGTCTGATGTAACCCCAAACACCAACAACTGCTCTGCCTTACCCTGGTCAGATACGCCTGTGCAAACGCCAGATCCTTCTGCTCCCTCAGGGGGTCCCTCTCCAGGATGTTTTCATCATACAAGAGGAGCAGCTTTGATGTGTCTTTGCTTGCACGTGCCCGGCCCCTCTTATTTCTGGCTCTGTGAGAGCTCCTGCTTTTCCCAGGGGCTTTCATGTTCTCTCCTGGGAAGAAACACAAAGTCAGCCATACACCCATTCCTCATGCACTCTCTTGGCTAGCAGACAGCTATTGCTCTATACTAGCACCACAATACAGAAGCAGCTTTTTCAGAGTTGAGGTTTTCACAGTGATCAGTTCACACCCTCCTCTAAGCATATGAGTAACATACTTTCCATTAATATAATGCCATAAGGGAATGGAAAGTACTGCAACAGGAGGGGGTGGCAAAGTCTTTGGCAACAAGCCCAAAAGCAGCAGCAGCAGACACAGACATGAAGGAAAAGAGCTGCTTCCCTTTGGAAGGGCTCCAGTAGGCACAGACCTCCAGCAAGAGAGCTCTCACCTCCACTGCCAACCCTTACATGAGGTCTGGGAAGAGGTGGCTCCTGGCTCTTCCCCTCCCAGTCACTCAGGCACATTGCTTGCAGCTGAGCTCCCTTGTGTTAGCCCTGCCTTCCCACCAGGTGCTCAATCACCTGTGATTTAGCATTTCCACTACAATTAGTCAGGCAGGCTAATGACATAAGTTAGCTACTTATAGCAGTCAATGAGAAAAATCTCTGGAAACAGCCAGAAATCCTCCTCTGACCTTAACTGCTACACAGCTGTCCTTTATTGCTCCCCAGCATGACTTTGTAACATGAAATTCAACTCGGCAAAGATGTGACACAGTGTCCCCATTTGTCACTTTCCATGCAGGCAGCAGTTGTGTTTCCCCACGCCTGCCTCAAAAGAAACTGACAAAGCTTACCTGGTGGCATTCTGTGGGCTTCCACCTGTGGGGCCATGTTGGTCAGCGTGAAAGCCGATTTAGGTTCCTCTGACACATCTCCACACACTTCATCGTCCTTCTGTGAGCTCTCTATTCCCTCCCCTTCCTCCTCCTCCTCTTCCTCCGGCTCAGAGTTCTCTTCCTGAGAATTCTCTTCTTCAGAATCTCCTTCTTGGCTTAAACGTCTCTCTGTTGCAAGCCAGGTCAGCTTTTCCATTGTCTCCTAAGAAAGAAACGACAAAACCCCAAATCATTTTCTTTTAGTGTCTGTCTGTCATTCAGCAACCAGCTCACTCAACAAGAACCAGAACCACGCATCTTCTGCACAAACCTCAGTGTCAGAATCTGAAGTTTATAAGAGCCTCAAGTTTGGGAGGACTGTGCCAAACAATCCTCCATGATCTTATTTTCTTTGTCTCAGAAACCACTTTTCAACTAAAGCATTTTGGACCAACAGCCTCACCTGAGAAAGTCCCTACAACTCAGCAGAGTTTAAATCTGGGATTTTGCAAAGTATTCCTTGAAGTTTAGACTCAAAACCTGCTCAGAAAAACGCAGTGCATCATTTCTCCACAGCCAGCACAAGTACTACGATAATACGTGGTTAACATTCCATCCTTCTGATCAGCTGCAAACTGTGATTTTCCCTTACTTCAATGAGGTGTTTTGGAACACCAACATTTTTTAAAGCTTAGTTTGCTCTTACCTGAAGTTCAGGCACTGAAAGGATGGATTCTTCTGAGGCTGACGACATTTCCTCATCTTCATCTTGGGTAAAATCATCAAAGTCATCATCCTCTTCCTCCTCCTGCCCTTCCCTTTCTCCTCCAGCTTCAGGGCCAGCGGGTGTCCCAACAGACTGCCCATCCATGCTGGATGAATCCTCTGGTCTTCCTAGAGGGCTGCTAAACTCTGTTTCAACATCTGCTGTGGATGAGTGATTCTTTGGAGACTCACTGCTTGCTTGTGCTCCACCAACAGCACCCGCTTCCCTCTGTGCTTCGTCACGGGGAGACGACTGCAAAGCCCTCCTCTCTTCTTCTCCCTTCTCTTCACACAAAGCATGCTCCTTTTTAATTTCTTTCAGCTCATTAACACATGAGCACGCAGCCTCCATGTTCAGCTCCTGGCCAAGCCCCAGCATGAACTCCTCCTTGACCTCAGCACACAGCAGATTCCTCTTCTGTACTGGATTTACTTCCTTGACAGCATCACTTGAATCTTCAGCTTCAGTTTTCACTGCTTGATCTGCATCTTCTGAACGAGGCAAAAGGTCCACAGACAACGGCTCTGAACCGTTCTCTTCTACTTTTACCACAGTCCAGCTACAGCAGTCACTCTTGTTTACCTTTTCCTGACTGCTGCTATTTGAGGCAGTGGGGTTTGCACTGCATTCCTTCTTGGGGGAGGCAGCTGAGCACGGGACACACAGCTCCTGGGGTTCAGCCTTGGGCTCCACCACAGCACAGGAATTCTTGCTGTTTCCAGCAGAGCACGAAGGAATCAGATTCAGCTGCTCTTCACTTTCACCAACAGATGATGCAGGAAGGCCAACGGGGTTAGGAGAGACGATCAACGAAGGAATTGAAGACGTCACCAGAGGCTGATTTAATGGACATGGGAAAGTGGAAGGATTTACCAGTAAGGTTGTAACTGGAATAGCCTGAGTGCCTCTACCAACGGCTGTATTTATGGACTGAATCATATTGCAGCCGTTGCCAATGTTCACCACTTTCACAGTGGTAGCAGGCACAGTGAGGATGACAGGAGATGGCTGAATCAAAGGGGGAGCCTTTAGCAGTGGGGCAGCTTTTGTCCCTTTCTTCTTTTGGTATCCCTTACGAACACAAGGTTTGCGTATTTTTGTTCCACTCAAATCAGGTAACATCAATTTGGGCTGAAAAGTGACTGGATTTGAGGACACCAGAGCTGGTGGCACAGCACCTGAGAAACCTTGCCTGGAGTCTGGATGCGAAGCAGAAAGCACGCTCTGAAATTCCAAGCCATCCCCACTTCCTACCACTGCTGGCACATTCAGAGGCTGCACTCCTGGAACTGTCTGCACAACCGTAGCTGGTTGGATTAACTGAGGAATCTGAACCATCACTTTGCCAGGAGGAGCTTCTGACTGGGATAACTTCACAGTTTTCTGAATGTTAACGGTGTTGGAACCGGGCTGCAGGCAAGGACTCGGTCGAATGAGGACAGGCTTCAGGGCTGAAGACTTCTGTCTCCTCCATGCTCTCCTAGAGAATCGATTCGCAAGGGGCTTCAAGGTCAGGACCAGTCCTTTAGGCATGAGGAGAGGGTATTTTTCACCACATTCTGTGTCTGAAGATTCCTTTTCTGTGCCCAAGAGGTCTGATTCCTCACCAGTTGAGCCTGGTACCTCCCTGGCATCTTCTGCTAATTGCTTCAATTCCCCCTGAATGGAAGGCAAGCTTGCCTAAAAAATTAAACAAAAAACAAGTGGCTTTCAGTCCATCCAGAGGCTCTTCCTACCCTCAAACATCACTGCAGAAGCAGCAACAGAAATTGTACCTTTAGCCAAAACGGCAGGCGATGCTCTTCCCTTTCCACAGGTGGCTTCCACTCATTAGGCTGGATTTCATCACAGCACTTGAACAGAACAGGCAACTGCTTCGTCTTTTTATAGTGCTATGCAGAGAAATGCAAGGCAGCTGTGGTCAGCACACCTGGCTGATAACTGGTGGCACGCAAGCTAAGAACTGCGCTGAGCAAAAGCATTCATTGGAATTAAACAACTAAAACCACTACAGAAAGGTACATAAACGTAACAGTAATAATAAAAGCTGAACAAAGCCATGTTTGCCCTTAGGAAACTGTCAGCACGTACATAAAAAGGTCCTCAGAGCAACCAGCACCTTGACTGCATGCCAAATGGGAACCGAATCTGGAAGACCCCGATCCATCACCCATCACTTACTCTGATGATGTTGTCTGGGGCTCGATTCATATTGAGATTCTTGATTCGCACCGTCAGCTGGTGGGCAGTTTTTGTTGGCAAGAGATACTTGCTGATCAAAGGCTTTGGAAACTCTGTCCCTTCAAAATGTTTCAGACCCAAAGCTAATAAACTGAAGAAGGAAGGAGAAGAAAGAAAGAAAAACAGTCTTTTAACTGTACTCTGGAATGCTATTTGGATGTGCTGCTCCACACACACAGGTATCCTTCAGTTGGCATCCTGGCAACTCTCCACACAAAGAAAGCTCACACGTGTGTGTGCTGGTCAGTAATTCTAAGCACTTACTTGTCCTCTGCCTTGGTGAAGATAATCTTGTCCCGAGGAGGGTTTGCTTTCAAGGAGCATACTGGCAGTAGCTCTGGATACATAAAGACTCTCCTCGTTGCCAAAATCCACGCCACTTGCTTTGGCAAACATGGAAAATCATTGGCTGTGAGGAGATAAGCACAAATGGCAAACGCTGCTACTCACTACTGACTTCTTGAAAAGAATGTTTCTGTTATTCCTTTCTGTGGACCTTTCCACTTCCACTCAAAAAAAGTGTTACTTCCCCCCAGTTTTCAGAATTTGCACGTTGCCCAGCTTCTGCTTTGAAAGGGAATTCAATGTTATGTGTGTTAAGCAACACATCTGGAATTATTTCCAGTTTCACAGCTTTCCTGATGGAGCTCTGCAGCTCATAAACATCATCTACAGAACAACAAGTAGCAGGATTACGAAGCTGAACAGAAGTCAACAACTCTCATCACACACTTCACTGGGTTACAAGTTTACAGAGTGAAAAGACAGTCAAACAAAATTAAGGCCATGCCTTAAGGATGGATATAAGAAAACTATCAAAGAAATTTCCATTTCCAACTGTCTGGGCTTCGCCTCATTTCAGCAGTGTGCAATTCCCACTCTGAACCCCCCCCATCACCTCTCCCCTCTCACACATACCGCTCTTCTTTGCGGCTTTGCGAGGGCTGCAGTCAACCTGAACTTGGGCATGGAAATCCTCAACGAGCTGCAAGGCTCCCTTCAAGTTGCAGGGCTGGAACATTGTCTGAAACTTCGGGTAGAACGACTGGCGAAGGAGCGTGGAGCTCCGAGCAAAGTTCCCCAGCTCGTTCTGCAGAGCCACACAAATCAAGAAAAGATTTTAAAGAGTCTCCAAAGGCATTTTTAAGAGCACGGATGTCACTGCAACCATTGCAACCAGTAACAGCTGGTCGAGTGGCAGGCATAGGAAATGCACTGCTACAGATTTTCTGTCCTGTTTTTCAACTCCACGAATCTCAGCTGTTTTTTAATACTTAGCTCTGTCTGACCACGTGAAATCCCCAACTTCCTGGACTCTTTCAAGGTCACTAAAAGTTCACTAATTACAACAGTTGTATTTGTTGAGCTTTGTTTTCTGTGTTTCCAAGGAAACAGCACAAAACTACACTGAAAGGAAGGAAACAGCACAAACTACAGCCAGCCCAAAGCACTGCTCTCAGCACAGTGGGAATTATTTCAAGTACTGAGCCCACTAATCAGCTAACAACATTGCCCCTTTTCTGAGAGGTGATCTCCCTCAGTTTAATGGGATCAATTAAACTAATCGAGCTCTCTAAACATCTCCAGTGACCATCCACCATTACGAGTGGTGCAGCTCTGTTTTTAGACATATCCTTACCAAAAACATCTTCGTGGTACTTGCTTCTGAACTTAAAGCAGGGTTGGAACTTGCAAGAAGATGGATTTGAGTCAGAAGCTGAACGTGCTTGTAAAATAAAATGAGACAAACAGGGATTGTCAGCGTGTCAGTAACCCAAGAAACCCAAAGGCATAATAGAAAGGAGCAAGAAATATCTCCTGAGAACCACAAACAAACAATAATAAGCAGAACAGGCAGACCTCAAAAAAAAAAAAGCCTTTAATCAACAGAAGACTGGGGAGAAAACTTAAATACCTACTTAAGATCCAACTTCAAATGATATTTTTAAAATTAATTTATAGAATGAAATGCATCAAACTGTTTGCTGTACCACTGGCTTCCCTCCACCCAAGGCAGCACACAGGGAATATTCATTAGGTCAAGCCTGATAATATTTTATTACCTGCTGCATTTGTTGCTGCAGCCTTTTCCTTTGTGCACAGTCCAGAACAAGGCTCTGGAGAGGCTTCTCATTCTGAGGCTTTGATTTCTCTGCCTCTTGTGGTGGCTTGATAGATGACTTCTTCATTCTCAACTGCTCAAGCTGCTCCTTCACAGTGCGGTGCTGCTCGTTCAGTAAATTGGCCAAAGGCTCTTCAAACCTGTTTGAGACCAGGCAGACCAAAATATAAGCACACGACCAATAATCACCTGTATTCAATTAGAATGTTTTGCTCTGTAGCTGGTTTAAGAATTGCTGAGCTCTCCTCTGGTACTGCTCATCCAGAGAAGAGTATCGAGAAACTCCAGCCTTCATTTTAGCTCCTTTCCCAAACAGATACAGCTTCATCTGGAGCTGATCTGCCCCATAAATAAGGAGACGCCACCCTTATTGCAGTTTCTGTGATTTCTCAAACAAACTGATATTGCCCAGAAATGCTTTGGAGCCTTTTCTCCCTGAGCTACGAGTGTCACTCACACCAAAAACAACCAGAAGTTTATTTGCACACTTCAGCCTTTTCAGACCTGAGCCTCAGCAGTTTTATGCATTCTTTTCCTTAGGAAACGCTACTGTTACATTCAAGTTATCTGCTTAAAAGATAAAACCCCACACTTAGTCAAACCAGCTTTCAATATCATAGGGAAAAAAAAAGGAGTACATCCTTCAAAGTAACGGCCTTTGCTGAAGAGTCATCGTCCCTTTGGTGGATGGCACAGCGCAGCTGCAGGTGATGGTGGGCTTTTTGCCACAGCAATTATTAATAATGAGTTCTATGACAACAAACAGATGGTCTCACCTCAGTGCCTGCGGCGTATTAAAATTTGGCCGTGACTCTGTGATGTTGTCTTCATCTTCCGGGCCTTCATCTTCCATGTTTGAGAAACCCATCTCATCCTGAAACTGCCAACAAGCACACAGTAAGCAAAAGAAAGCTTAAGAATGGCATTTACCACAGTGCTCGCAGTTCACAAAGCCCACGACGTCCCTCTGAGCACACATTCATCTCTGCAGAGGTTTCTGGAGCTACACAAGTTCCTTCCCAGGGTTACAAATCACACTTCTGTGACAGATTTTTGCACATATTCAGCATGGAACATCTTACAGAGAACCCTCTTACGACTGTAGACTTTTCATGCCAGACTTGAGAACGGTCTGTTCTTCAGTGCTACCACTTACTGTCTCAAACAGCTCCTCCATCAGCTCATTCACTTCCTTTTCTGCAAGCAAAATTAAAAAGAAGTTTGAAGATTCCTCCTGCAAGACACCTAGCAATCCTGTCACAACATCAAGCCATTGAATGAATCTCTCCTGCAAAGCACAACCACCCTTCTCTGGGAAACAAAGAGGCCCAAGAAGGAATGGCCTCTGATACACACAGAATGGCTGAGGTTGGAAGCGACCTCTGGATGCCATCTGCTCCTGAAGCAGAGTCACCTACAGCTGTTTGCTCAACACAACACCCAGGTGGCTTCTGAGCATCTCCAAGGGCTGCAAAGCCTCCCTGCTCAACCAGTGCCTGAGCTCATCACTGATCAGCAACTTGTATCTGACAGCACAGCAGTTCTGGCTAGATACCTCCATGTATTCAGGGAAAGGCAGTTGTGCATAGAAAAGCTTGTCAAATCAGTATGCAGGATGTTCTTTTTCTCTTACTTTTTGTATTTATTAGCCTACGCTGCAAAGCTTTTGCAACAGAATACTTTTCAAGACCAATTACTAATCCTAACAGGAAAGGCAGCAGGATTCCCAAAGGACTCACTGGTAATTCTCACAGCACGATCATTTCTGAAGTCCTCTGTGTCTGGCTCATCCAGATCTTCCAGGAAGTTGTACTCGGGGTCATCATCATCGTCTAATTCATCTAATAGGAAGTATGTTGTGACATGTCAGGACTCTGCCCCAGGACCGAATCAGGGCGTACAACATGTGTTACAAAACCAGACAACGGCTGCAGCCAAGATCACGAACAACAGAAGGAAAAAGCAGTCAAGAAGAAGAAGAGAAAAAAAACCTCAGGCTCCATCAGTTCCACAACATGCTGTACACACCTTCATTCTCCACATCATCGTTCATGAGCCCTCCAAGCCACCTCTTCCACTCCTCATCATCTGCAGTGTTGGGATCGTACATGTCAGGTGTGATATCTGGGGCTCGGAGCTCAGCCTCCAGCTGACCCAGGGGAACATCCTTCAGGGGTCTCTTGGATCGGGTTCTGAAGGCAATGAGGCTGTCTTCCAGAGGCTGAAGAGTTAGGAAAAGCATGAAGGAATGACTGCTTCCCTGACACCAAGATTTTCGTCAGTGCAAGAAGAATCCAACGCCAGAAGTATCAGAAAGTTTTTATTACTCTTGCTATTCAGTTGCTAGCCTTTGTAAATACACTGTTGCAATGCTCCTCCACACACATCCCACTCTGCTCTCCCTTCCCACCGCCTGTCATCAACCTGAAGCTGCACCACAGCCCTGTTTCTTCATCACTCCTCACCCCTGCACAGTACAGCAGTATTTTTCTCAATACAACATAGCACTTCTCTTTACAAGCAAGCTTCCCTGTGTATTCATAGCATTCTGACCTGGCACAGATTTATACTTAACAGTAAAAAACAATGAAAATGAGAAGCTTGTGTGCAGGTTCTGAGACGAGAAATGAGAAGTGTGTCATTAACAGTGCTTTGCTAACAGCTGCCACCACTTTCACACAGCTCCTGTCCTACACACCAAACACATTCACCTGTTTAAATGTACAAACTGGGAGCAGAATGCAGTAAAAATAGCAGAGAACACCAGAGAGCCTTCTCATTTTTTTTTCTTTTTTTTTTTTTTAGCAAATCTTCATTCAAAAGGAAAAAATACTCCCATAGCATCCCAAAATAGGGTACCTGGTAGGAGTCCATGCACACCGGGCTGGAAGCCAGTTCCTCATCCACTGCATGCAGCTTCTCCATGAACGTGCTGTCTTTGCTTTGCTTTGGTTTAGGAGGAGGCGGAGGTCCCATGGGAACTACTTCAGCACTAATATGCCTAACAACAGGCGTAGGAACCTTCTCCACCTAATTAAAAAGGCCTCTGCGTTAAAAGGAGTCATTTAGAACAGACATCCTAGGACAAAATAAGTTGTTGGGTTTTTATTCCTTTTATTCCTTTATTCCTTTCCTAAACCGTTTGAGCACGGTTTAGCACAACAGAAACATGGGAGATGCTTCAGTTCTCACAGCTTGTTGCTGATGCAGGTCTGCTGATACCCAGTCCCTACCACACTGTAAATATTCCCCCCAGAGCCAAGCACAGAAAGCCTTACTCCCTGCACTCCTCCCAAAAATAATCAGAGGAATAATGATTATCTGAAGAAGAGCAGACTGCTCCCATTGCCAGGACCTTTTTTAAGCACTTCTATTTTAGACAAAGCTTTTTCCTGCCAAGGTTGCATTTATCTGCTTAACACAGAATGGCCTGGGTTGAAAAGGACCACAGCGCTCATCCAGTTCCAACCCCCTGCTGTGTGCAGGTCCCCAACCAGCAGCCCAGGCTGCCCAGAGCCACATCCAGCCTGGCCTCCAATGCCTGCAGGGCTGGGGCATCCACAGCCTCCTTGGGCAACCTGTGCCAGTGCCTCACCGCCCTCTGGCTGAAAAACTTCCTCCTCATATCCAACCTCAACCTCCCAGTCTCACTTTACAACCATTCCCCCTTGTCCCATCACCATCCACCCTCACAAACAGCCGTTCCCCTCCTGTTTATCTGCTCCCTTCAAGCACTGGAAGGCCACAATGAAATCTCCTTGGAGCCTTCTCTTCTCCAAGCTAAACAAGCCCAGCTCCCTCAACCTTTCCTCATAGGAGAGCTGCTCCAGCCCTCCACATCTTAGTGGACCCCCTCTGGACCCTCTCCAAGAGCTCCACATCCTTCTTGTACTGGAGGCCCCAGGCCTGGATGCAGTACTGCAGATGGGATTCCACAAGAGCTGAGTAGAGGGGGAAAAGAGCTGAGTAGAGGGGGAGTTCCTCATGCAGGAACCATTGCAGTGGGACCCCAAATCTACACAGCACCTGTAACGCCACCACAGCTTAAGGCTCCGGTATGCAGGGTAGGTAAGGGATGTAATTTAGCTTTTCCATTCATAATTCAGGAATAATAACTGAAGGCTCTTTCTAAAAAAGGCTGCAACTCTCTCGTAAGCTCACCTCACAGAGTGCTCCTCCCTCTTCATCAGATGATCGCTGTGTCCGGGACCGCTTTGCTCCCCGAGGAGAGGAAGCAGTGCTCTCCACATCGCTTTCCAGTAAGCTCTATCGTGCAAGAGATACAGAATGCAATCAAACAGTCATGCCACAATCAAACCTCACTTCAACTAATTTTCCCAAAGATTCTTTTTTTTTTTTTTACCCAAGGGAATAATACAGAATTCAAGAGAGATTACTAGAAGTTCCTGGTAATTTACAAGCATTCGCTTGGTAAAACGGAACGTTCTGCAGCCTCAGTGATGCAGACAACAGCACGCAGAACAGGTCTTAGCACAAGTGACATTCACCTCTTCTGCAGTCTCATCTTCATCTTCATCATCAGGCTGGTATTCTTCATCAGACGAATCATCCTCCTCAAGAGGGATGTCCACAAACTGAGGTGGCTGCAATACAACAGAAGAAACGTGGCAGCTTTTAACAGGCAAGGGAAAGCACTGCACTCCGATGCTATCAGATGAATCTTTCTAACAGCATCCTAGAGGCCAGCCAAAAGGTTCCCTGCTAAGCCTCAGCACAGACTGCAACTTGCCAGCAGTAGTTCACTTACCTTTACCTCATTTGCCTTCTTAATTGGAGAAATATTCCACGTTGGAATCACCTGAAGAGAGGAAAAACACCCCTTATTCAACCAATTACATCAGGTGAGTAACTGAGCTGGGGTCTCGCTCTCCATCGCAGCCAAATAACAACAGATTTCATATGCTTTATAACAACAAGTGCTTTATAAACCACCTCTGGAATCTCTGCAGGCAATAACTTACATCTATATACTGTATACAACTTATTTTATTCTATATATTTATACGACTCTGACCTGACTCTGCTCATCTAAAATGAATTGGTTTCACAAAGTTGCATCAAAAACACACGCACAGAACTTCTACATCAACCCAATTTGGAAAGCACCCCCGACACTTCCTTTAGAAGTCCCACCAATCAGAGGCATCAGGTGTAATAATTAAAGCAGCTGATGAACTTACCACTCCCTTCTCCACAACTTCCTTCAGTTTGGAACGAGTCATTTTGGGTTCCTAGGTTTAAAACAGAAAACCACCATCTGTGTTCAGCTCCTTCAACTGCAAACTTTACCTCAGCAATTATTAACTACAGGACTTTTCTCCCTTGAATTCATTGCTTTTTAGACACGATCTGAGTGAAGTAAAAATAATTCAACAATTTGGTTCCATAATTCATGCTCACAGATGTGATTTGCTTCACCCAGGTGCCAAACCTGGTAGTGAAATGGAAGAGATGATTCTACCCACCCTCTCTACACCATAAATCAAAAGGGTAGACTGGAGAATTTGTGTGTTGGGTAAACCAAGAGAAAAAAAACACAACTGGAAAAGCTTTTTACTTACAAACAAAGGTATGTCCTCTGTTTCACTGATTGCGGCTTTCATCATGGCAACCACATGCTCATTGGTGATCACCTCCTACAGGAACACACACCAAAAAAAAAAAAGAAAGGTCACCTTCACATTCTGTTTGTTCAAAAGATGCAGCTTTACGGTGAAAGTTGGAACCGTGAGGCAGAAATAATGAATGCACAGTAATTGCAGGCACTCACATGCAGGATGTTTCTCACATTGACCACTGTCAGGTTATGCTGTTTGGCACCATCTTCTAAGGTGCGATCGAGGGTATCGTCTAGCTTGATATCACAAGACAGAGACCTCTCTTCTTCTTGACTTTTCCCTTCCCTTTTCCGTTTGTTGGCCTTCCTCCTCCTCTTCCTCCTCTCAATATCTTCTCCATCTTGCTCCTCTGAAAATTAACAACAAAATTGGATGCTTCAGACAGCACGACTTACAAAAGAAACAAAGCCCACTAATCCTGTAGATAACAAAGCAGTAGCAGCTTGCCAGCAGCTGATGATGAAATCTTCCAAATGGCCATAAGAACTCCAACAGAGGATCCCAATTCTGTAGGAGCTCACTGAGTCAGACCAGTCAAGCAAATACAGGCGATGCATTTGACATTTCTACATTTGATTTTACGGCGGGTCTCAGCAGCCCTTTAATGCTCTCCCAGGAGGAGCTGTTTCAAGCACGCAGTCAAGATTAAAACAATCAAAACTCCCAGACACAATACAGCAAGAGCAGCTTACAATTTCCAGGACTTAAAATGCCTCCCAAGTGGTGTTGGTTTGCTGACATGGGGAAAAGAAAGCAATCAAAACTTCCTCTGAAGGAAAACAGTACTTTCAGTAACTGAAAAACGCAGAGATCATCTCCAGCAGGTTCCACTTGAACGCCTGTGGTTTATTTAGCCACTGAGTTACAGAGCATGGGATGAAAGACTAAAAAAACACTGCACTTGAAAAGCCCTCAGCATGGCATACACGCCTCCAAAGTTCTGTGTCCATCACATCAAGTCTGTTCCTTGCACAAAGC
This sequence comes from Tetrao urogallus, assembly GCF_951394365.1. NCBI lineage: Eukaryota > Metazoa > Chordata > Aves > Galliformes > Phasianidae > Tetrao > Tetrao urogallus. The sequence continues at coordinate 228,905 of NW_027639058.1, read as the reverse complement.
TTCCCCAAAGGAACAAATTCCCCCAAACACTCCTTTTCCCCATTATTCTGCTGGGGCCACTCACCAGGTCTGGTGCTCTTCAACAGCTTCATTGCAGCAGGACTTCTAACAGCTAGCTGCAAATTGCTCCTCGATGGAGATTCCTGCACTGCAGACGGGTTGTCGGTCAGACACAGATCTCTCTGCACATTTGCTTCTGCCTCCGCATGCAGCTTAGGAGTTTTCCCTGTGAACAGTGTTCACCAGGTTGCAGTCAGACACAGAGACAGGTGAGCAAGGTTAACAGGCCACTACATTAAGAAAGTTCATCAGAACCCACTCAAATCCATTAAATCAAAGTACCGAGTCACGCTCTGCCACCCAGGCAGTGAAAATGACCCAAGTGCTTCAGCAGCACATGATTTCTCCTGCCAGAAACACACCAAGCAAAGCGAGCCTCACCTCCAGCCATTTGTCTTTTTCCCTGCCTTAAACAGGGGCCTTAAGCATGTTAACAAACAGCTGCACCAATGGGAAGTAACAGCACAGGCACTCCACCAGCCAGCACAGCATGCTGGCAGCCAGAACAGCACAGCTGACTGCAACCTCAGCCACCCCTGGGCTCATTTAAGGTTATTCTGCTGCTGGAAGGGTCGATGCCATTCCCCTGCCATTGCTGTCCTGCACAGCTCTGGGACTCACAAGGGACAGCAGCTGTGAGCTGACTGCCGTGCCACCCCCAGTGTGAAAGCAGCTCTCAGTCCAACCAGAGAGCTACACACAGAGCAGCAAAAGTGAGGACAATGCTTTGCACAAGGTAATAAGAGAGCGCTGTCAGGTTTTGCAGCAGATGAGCTTACAATGAGCAGCTGGAGCTTTCTGAACACCTGGAGGCAGAATGGGAAACGTGTGCTTGTGTGATAAACCTCCCACAGAACAGCTCTGTGTCAGAGCTACCATCAGTTCAGGAGCAGATGAGAAACCAACAGCTCCAATTCCTTTTCTTTTTGGGCTCATATCCTCAGCCTCACTGAAGCCAGAGGCAGAAATGTATGACAGGGCAAGAAAACAACAGAACAGTCATTGTGGGAAAGCAGATGCCAAGCATTTATGTCAGCATACAAAGACTGGAGATACAAAATAGCACCGCCATAACCAGAAATGCCTCTCACAGCAGCTGAGCTCACTGCTCCCTAGAATGCTCCATACCGTCTGAGAGGCAAAAAGAGCCCTCTGTCAGACGAGCACTGCCTCACTGTTCATCACAGACCATTTATTTTGAAAAACAAAAGGCGAGACAGCTGCCCCGAGCTGAGTTTTGGGCAGCCGCCTCTAAGTCACGCACTGCACACAGCACAGAAAATCTCTTTTTTGGAAGTTATTACAGGGTGCGACTGCTACCCGAGGTCCGCAGGAGAGGAAACCCAAAGACGGGCCCGGGGAAGCGTGGGGTCTGCAGAGCAGAGCGGTTGGAGGTCTGGAGAAGCTCTGTGCCATGGAGCTGCTGCCGTTCCCCATTCGCTTTCAGACATTTTCAGGGACAAAAACAACTTTTGAGACAGAAACACCCGGACAGCTGCCACAGCGCAGCGCGAAGGAGGACAAAAGCAAAGCGCGGGCAGAAACGAGGAGGTCTCCCGGCTCTCCCTCGCGGCCGAGGCCTCACAGCGGGCAGCCCCGCGGACCCCCCACCTTACGGCACCTCCTCACCTTCCTTCCCCCCTTCCAGCCGCTTCGCTTCCTCCCCGCTCTCCGGGGGAGCAGCGCAAGGCTCCGCGGCGCCGGGCCGGCCCTCGCTCCCCTCCTGAGGAGGCCGCCTCCCGCCTCTGGGCAGCGCCTCCACTGGGGTTCTCCACACGGCGGCGGACGTCGCTGAGGAGACGGCTGCGGGAGGCGGCGGTGGTTGCGGCGGTGGCGGTTCCCCGTCCTCCCCGCTGCCGCTCCTCTCCCGCGGGCTGTGCGGCCCCGCGGCCGCCGCTCTCCTCTTCTTGCAGGGCAGCATCTTCAGCGACAGCGCCATCCCGCCACCCACCTGCGGGAGGGGAGGAAAGCGGCTGAAGGCGGCGCAGCGCCCGCTGACCCCGCCGCGTTCCGTCCCGTTGCGGCTCCTCAGGAAGCGGAAGCACCGCGGAGGCCGCGCGCAGGCGCCGCGCCGCCATCTTGGGGCGCTGAGGAGCGGCCGCCATGTTGGGGGGAGGGGAGGAGACACCGCCATGTTGGGGGGGCGGTCGCCATGTTGGGGGGGGAGGAACGGCCGCCATGTTGGGGGGGAGACAGCGCCATGTTGGGGGGCGAGGGCCGCCCGTCGCACCGCCCGAGGGGGGGGAACCGACTGCCGCCATCTTAACGCGGCCACCACGCTGAGGGCGGTAGAACCCGCCACTCGGCCCCAGGGTTGAGCTGTGAGGGGAGAACCCGCCCGCAAACAGCTGCGTTAGCGCCGTCCCCTCAGCGCAGGACGCGGACTCCGTACAAACGCACCGCAGCCCGTCAGGGCCTCCGCCCGCGCCCCGCAACCCGCAGCGCCGCCCAGAGGCGCGACCGCAGCGCCGCCACTGCCGAGTCACCGCCGGGCGGCTCCGGGGCGGGGCGGCGGGGCGGGGCCGGGCGGGGCCTGCGCCGATCGGGACCAGTCGGCGGCTCCTGCATCCCGGCTGCGGAGCATCCTCCGGGCGGGGGCCGTACCGCGGCGCCTCCGCACCGGGTGCCGCATTCCGCCTCAGCGCGGACCATGGCGGAGATCACCAGCGTCCACCCCGGCTTCGGTGAGTGGGGCTTGGCCGCGCGGAGAGCCCCGTTCTGCCGCCCTTTCCTCCGCTTCCCAACCCCTCCCCATCCCCATTTCGGCGGTACCGGAGCAGGCCGCGGGTGGATGCGGAGGGCGGCGTTGGAGGCCCGGCCGCGGTACCGAGCGCCCCCTTGACGCGCTGCCTGCGCCGCGCCCGGCCCGCCCTTTGTTCGCGCCTCCCCGGGGGCCGCGGGGCTGCGGCGCCGCCACCGAAGGCCGAGCGGGGCGGGGCGGGCCGTTACCACAGCCACCCCCCCCCTCTTCCTCGGCGGGGCCGCGGCGGGCCCGAGGGGTTGGGGGGGAACGGCGGGGCGTCATCCGTCGATTGGCGCCTGTCCGTTGGGTCCCCGCGACTTTTACGAACCCGATCGTTGCTCCTTCCGTCCTCCAGCACCGACCGACCTTCCGTCGGGGCCGGGGCCTGTCGCTAACGCGTGATTACCGCGTTAACTTTACGTTCTCACGCTCTTAGTAACACGGATCCATCCTGCATCGCATCCCTTACATACAATGTCTGCATTCCACTTGCGCGTTCTGTGTCGTTTCTGGGCTGCCATCGCTGGCCGGCAGTGGCCATCAGGGTGTAATCAGCAAATGTTGGTATTAAAAAGAAGTTTTCAGTGCTATCTCATTAACCAAAACCGTAATTCCATAGCCTGGAAATTGATTTGGGTCTCAGATCTTTGCATCGCGTCAAAGCAAAGATACCTGGTACAGATGGTGCGTTTTTTTTTTAAAGAATGGGGTTTTATTGGAGAGAAGAGACAAAATGGGCTGTTTGAAACGGGCATCCAAAGCACTTCTCTGTTCATGAACTCACAGAACCTCATCTCCGGGAGTCTGGGAGGCGGCTCATAGCCGTGAGGAACTACAGAAAGAGAATTCATGGATGTATGGAAGGATTACGTAAAGTGGGAGTCTCCAGGCAGGAGAGGAGAGGTGCGGTGGGCAGAGCAGGGCTGGTCCTTCCGTGCTCTTTCTTTTATGGAGAAAGAAGCATCCAGCAAAACAAGGTGGGGAGGGCTCAAAATAAAAGCTGTTGGTTTTTTGCCACTATGCTCAATGAAGCTGGGAGACTCTTTGCGACGAGAAGCTGCAAGAGCCAAGTGAAGAGCTCGGGGATTTAGAGGGGGGAGAAAAGGCTTGTTTGGTGCTTTCTGATGTGACTGCTGAAATTGTTTATTGGGAAATAAAGGTACAAGAGCTGATTCTCTGAGCGCACAATGGGAACAAAACACAAGAAAACATGAGGTCAGAATAAGAAAAGAGTTTGGGCTTTTGTCCTTTCCTGCATGTGCTCAGAAGCTTTTAAGATCTGCATGTGGCTGAATTGCACTGCGTTCAGACTGGCTCTTAAAGACCACTTGGGTCATTTCAAAGAGGGAATGTGAAATAATGAAGCAGAGATGTGTGTTAGTGTTTGTTAGTGCTGTGGGCCCAAAGATGTGCGTCTGTGAAGGCAGTGACCGCCTGAAAGACATCCTGGTGCAGGAAGGGAAGGCTGGCGTTCAACCCAAAGGGATTCTTGTGAGGAGATTCATTGTTACGGGAAAATCAGATTTCCCTGAGCCTATGAGATACTCAGATCAGAGCCTGTCAGTCTTCTCCTCTTGCCTCGCAGCCGTAATGAATGACAACATGGGAAGGGCAGAGAAAGTGCCAAATTCGGGTGTTGTCTGTAATTGAAGCATGAATTCAGAAGATGATTTTCTGTTGTTTGCGATGATGAATTTTTGGTTTTCCACGCTCCTATGGAAGCAAGCAGCGTGTGCAGCTTGTGAGGAAAAAGATGGGGCAGAGGGGATTTAGTTTGCTTTGAAAAGAGAGGGAAAAAAAAAGGGAAAAATGTTTAGTAAAGCAATAATACAATTGTAACAAGACCAACACCTTAATGAACTTCAAAATACCTTTGCTTGTAGTGACAAGTAACATTCCAGTGTTAAGATGTTTAGGCTATAGAGAAAACGCTGCAGAAACAGCTGCTTGTTTACTTCTGAAATAAACGGAATTTCACGCTCCTCCTCACTGCTTCTCACCTCTGAGGGGCCACAGAAACGTGTTGCAGAAGGCGACTGTCCACCAGCAAATAGGGAGGTTGTGAGAATTGGGAAGAATTTCAAATCCTGAGCGTAGGGAAAGAGCTTCAGGAGGAGCAGCTCTGCGAGCGTTCTGTTCCGCAGGAGGAGAGCTGGGGCTGAGGATCCCTTCCTCCTCTGTTGTGATACGACCGCAGCGTGAACGTCTCATGGCACAAGAGGAAGATCTCTCCCTTTTCCTTCTTTTAAGGCTGAGCAGAGCCAGCTCCTTCAAGCTGGCCTCATATTCCATCTGCTCTCCGTTCTCCACCCTCCATCTGCTCCAGCTCTTTAATTATCTTGGTGGCCCTTGACTAAATTGCTTGAATATGTCAATATAATGTAGTGGGGAGCTCGAAACTACTGGTTTCATTGGGTGTTTGATAATACATCTCCAAAGCAAGGGTTATAAATAGAAAATAACGAGCTTGGTCGCTAAAAATGAGTGCTGTGCCTTTTTGTTCTGGCCTGACACAGCTGAAGAACCCGATTGACATAAACTCCAGAAAATATCAAATCACTCAATACAAAAAGAGGATGTTCTGCCCATTGCTTTCGTACGTCAGATTTTCACATGAGAGCCTTGGTAACCGTGGGGTGACAGCATTTTGTCAGCAGCTGCTCATCAAAATCTGGGTGAACATAAATAGTAATGCTGGGGTGACAAAGCAGAGAATGCAACACAGGGGAGCAGTCAAAGAGAACAACGTCAGCTTTTGGGGGAGACACAGAGTGGGCTGTGTGTGCATGACAGGGCAGCTGGGGAAACAGAGCAGTGAGGGGAGGAGAACAAATCTCCGTGTGATTCAGATTGCTGTTGTGTCCCTTGTGCATGTGGGACAGGGCCACGTTCATCACCCCCTGCAAAAATATAACTGTAATGTAGCCAGGGTTCAAGCTGTTCATAAGGGACGACTCCCAGTCCCCTGTTGTGGCCATAGAAATACAAGTTCTGAGATACAAGTTAACTTTTTATTCTAAGGAAACCTTGATACCAGGCTTATTGCGTAGCATTCTGTAGGGTCCCTGCCAGGCGTGCTCGCTGCAGGCACTCACAGAGGTTCCAGCTCTTTCTTGACTGCCTTTCTCCCCTGCAGATGTCTCTCCAGTTGTGGCAGGCCTCATTGGTGCTACTGTCCTGGTGGTTTCTGTCTCAGTAACAGTTTTTGTGTGGACATGCTGTCACCAGCAAGCAGAAAAAAAGCACAAAACCCCACCGTATAAATTCATTCACATGTTGAAAGGCATCAGCATCTATCCGGAGACCTTGAGTAACAAGAAGAAAATCAACCGAATCCGGAGAGACAAGAATGGCGCTCCTAAGGAGACTGGGAGGGGAAACCTTTTGGTGAATGCTGCTGAATCTGGCTTGGTAGGCTCTGATAAGGCTCCAGATGGGCCAAACGCAGCTCCCCACATTGATCAGCTTCCGATCAAAGTAGATTATGGAGATGAACTAAGCCCAGATCAAAGCCTCACTCCAGGAGGAAGTAAAACCTCCTCGCCATCTTCTCCAGGAGAGGACGTCCTGTTGGGTGAGCTGACTTTCTCAGTGGACTACAACTTCCCCAAAAAAGCACTGGTGGTCACCATTCAGGAGGCCCACGGGCTGCCCGTGATGGATGAGCACACTCAGAGCTCTGACCCGTACATCAAGATGACCATTCTTCCCGACAAGAGGCATCGCGTGAAGACTCGCGTGCTTCGCAAGACGTTGGATCCAGTCTTTGACGAAACCTTCACCTTCTATGGGATCCCCTACAGCCAGCTCCAGGATTTGGTGCTTCACTTCTTGGTGTTGAGTTTCGATCGCTTTTCTCGAGATGATGTGATTGGAGAAGTCATGGTGCCCCTTGCAGGAGTGGATCCGAGCACCGGGAAGGTTCAGCTGACCAGGGAGATTCTCAAAAGGAACATACAGGTAAATACATTCATCTCGTGTCGTGCAGGTTTCCTTGCATTGCATTTGATCCCAGTTCTTCCAGATCGGGAGCCTTGCTGAGCAGGAATGCTGCAATATTCTCAGTTATGAAACCCATTTTTTTCCACAGCTGTGTTATTTTAGTAATATCTGACCGTGCTCTTCTAGTTCCGTAGTTCTCTGCTGTGTGGTCATGGAGTTTTGGTAACACAGTCACTGCAGAGGCATAGAAATGAGGAATGATTTAACCAATTATGCCCAAAAAGAGGCAAAGTCCCACTCCCATTAAAAGAGCAGAGTGACAAAGGGACATTCATCCCTGTCCGAGCTGTTCAAGGGGAATAGCAGGAGATACAGTTACTCTGAATACCTTTTCTACCACTTCTGAGGAACAACATATCCTGCTCTGCAGAGGCAAATCTCTCTTAGAGAAGGATTCATCTGACAGATCTGGACACCTCCATTTGTAATTATCTAATTTGTAAGTGTAGGCTGTAAGCCAGTGAAAACAGATCAGCAGCAGCAGCAGAGGCTGCCACAAAACATGGGGAGAGGTCTGGAACAGCTCACATCAATCCCACCCCAGCGACCGTCTCCTTTTTCCACGTGAGGCTGAAATGTATCTGCCGTGGTTTTGCCCAGTGTAGACGTCTGAAACCTAAGTGAAGTGAATCCTGCTCTCATTTCTCATTGCTGTACGCTGGAAAGACGAGCAGCCCACAGAAAAGATGGAATCTCACCTTGATGGGCTGCTTTACGTTCAGTTCAGTGGCTGTGTTTTTTAAAGTGTTCTTTTCAATGCTTTGACTGCATGTCCTGTAGGTTTTACAAGTAATAGATTAAAAATTGAGCAAAGTGGTCACGCTAAAAAATAGGTATAATCAAGGATGCCAATTGTTTAGCATGCAACAGTAATTAAAAGTAGATTTAGTAGCATGCTTGGTGCCAGCTGCGCACACGATTTTCTCCAATTAATTTAAGCAATAGCATTCAAAAACCAGATTTCACATTTATTGTGGTGATGTTTCTATTGGAAACAAAGCAAATCCTCCATTTGTGACCTCCTTCCCCATCTGCACCGTGGGTCTGAAAGGAGCAGATGCTGACAGAGGGGGCAGGGCAGGGTGCTGTGGCTGGGCTTTGCAGTGCTGTCACTGCTGTGCTCCTGACGCCGCACGATCTCATGCCCACTGCTAATACCATTTCCCTTGATAGCAAATAAACTTCATCTAAATTAGTGCCATCTCACTGAAAGTTAATGAATACCGACTGGAAACCAGAGCTATTGATCTTAATAGTGTTACTCTTTGGAAGGATGTACAACAAGTTTAATAGAATAGTTTCTTTTTCGTCTTCATCCTTTTCCAGTGCAGATTTGACTGATGGTGGAGCTTCCAAACTGTGCCCTAGGAGCTCGAGGTGCTCACCAGTGTAAGCTCCAAAAGAGGTCAGTGAGCTTAGAGCTCCTAGAAACCACAGCATCTCCAGAGGAGACCTCAGAGGAACCCTGGGGCGCTGATTTCTCTGAGCAGGGCCCCAGGTTTGCTCCAAGAGAAGCTGAAGGCTGTGGTGATGCTTACTTTGCTCAGCAGGCACAGGATGTAGAGCAGAGGATGATTTACCTTCAGCAACTCGCTCTCCTTCTGGAGACCTCACGTGGCTAAGGCTAAACACGTATTTAGAATGAAACACAGACAATTTCCCAACTCCTTGGTCCTTTAGTGTAAGAAAAGGAAAATACCGGTGACCCCCAACATTTGCCCGTGTTTGTAAGACCACGTTGTCCTAAGAAATGATTGCTGTTTCTTGTTCACAGAAATGCATTAGCAGAGGAGAGCTGCAGGTCTCACTATCTTACCAACCCGTGGCGCAGAGAATGACTGTTGTGGTGCTGAAAGCCAGACATTTGCCAAAGATGGATATCACTGGCCTCTCAGGTAGAAGCTATTTTCTCCAACCCTGAACCTGTCTGTACTCTGCCACATAAAGCCACCCGGAAGGCAGCTCATAGCTTTGCTGAAGTGCTGGACACCTCAACAACCCACACTGTTGTGTCCATCTGAAAGAACGTGTAGTGTAGTAAAACACAGGCTGGGTATGCACCCTATGCCACATGTATTAATTTAAACCTGATGCTGGCATAAGGAGTAAATTGGTTTGAGGCTGGTGGAAGAATGAAGGCTTAATTTTCATCTTTCATCGGTTTCAATACCTTTCACTGCAACCATTCCCCATCTTAAAACTATTCTGACACTTTGTGGGGCCGTTCCCTGAAATTAGGTAAAATATTTCTTTTTACAAATGACAGCAAACAAAGTGAAAGCTTTGACAAGTTGGCCCCTAACCTCACCAGAAAGCTCCCCATGTGGTACTGCTAGGAGTAGTTGCTGCAGTTGGTGTGCCACCATACCAGCCTTCACCAGTTTCCCCACGCAGTGTTGGAGCTTGTTAAGAACTCCAGGTGCTGATGTCAGCTGGTTGCTCTGCAGTGGGAGAATCCTCTGGGAGCTGAAGTGTGAACCTAGATGTACACAGTTCACTTCTGCCTGGATCAGCAAGCTGAACCCCTTCCCAGAACCACAGAATCACAGCATGGCCTGGATTGGAAGGGATCTCAAGGGTCCCGAAGCTGCGACCCCACAGCGCCTGCAAAGCCACCAACCTGCCCACGTCTCACAGCAGCCCAGGCTGCCCAGGGCCCCATCCAGCCTGGCCTCCAACCCCTCCAGGGATGGACGGAGCATCGCAGCCTCTCTGGGCAGCTGTTCAGCCCCTCACCGCTCTCCCAGCACACAACTTCCCTGACCCCCAGCCTCCAGCTGCCCTCCCTCCGCTCCCAGCCCTTCCCTGGCCTGCTCTCATCTCCCCTGCCCAAGAGCTGCCTCCCCTCCTGGCTGCAGGCTCCCTGCAGGCGCTGCAGGCTGCACTCAGCTCAGCCCCAGCTCCTCTTCTCCATGCTGAACGAGCCCAGCTCCCTCAGCCTGGCTTTGCAGGGAGCTGCTGCAGCCCCTGCTCATCCCTGCGGCTCCTCTGGACTCTCTCCCACAGCTCCCTGTCTTTCTTGTTCAGGGGGCTCCAGAGCATTGCTGGACTGTGTTATTAGTTCATTTCTCTCTTCTCTGACAGATCCCTACGTTAAGGTGAATGTTTATTACGGAAGAAAGCGCATAGCAAAAAAGAAGACCCACGTGAAGAAGTGCACTTTGAACCCCGTCTTCAACGAATCCTTCATTTATGACATCCCCGTTGATCTCCTTCCTGACATCAGCATCGAATTCCTGGTCATCGATTTCGACCGTACCACAAAAAATGAAGTGGTGGGACGGCTGATTTTGGGAGCTCACAGCATCACTGCAGCTGGTGTGGAGCACTGGAGAGAGGTTTGTGAGAATCCTAGAAAGCCGGTGGCCAAATGGCACAGCCTGAGCGAATACTAGCAGAGGTCGTGGCAGCTGATCATAGAACAGACTTACACCTTGTTTTAGCTGTAGAACTAAACTTTCGTAAGAAGCAGCAGCTGGTGGGTTCTCTAGTGATGTGATTTTGCAGGGCACTACGATTCTAAAGAGCATTAAATTAAAAAAAAAAAATACCACAAATATATATAACAGTGTAATCACGCTATTGCATGCCTAATACAAACTGAAATTAGTATAACTACCAATATCAAGTCACAGATTTTAATACAATTATCTGTCACTATGGAAGTTGTGTTTGTGCCGAACTGTCTTTGCTGGTATTCACCAAAATTGGCCTGTCTTTATTAGGCTTCTCCCAAAGTTTCTGGATTCTGCTGTTTAACCTCTAGTTTCTTGTTAGTTTGCCTGCCCATTGGTTCTTGCAGTTCTCTTCTTTGCTGGTTTGGGAGTACCAACTGCGTTTCCATTGAAGGTGGTTTAGAATTCTGCACTAATGCAAAAGGAAAATACAGGGGGAAATGGCACTTTCCTTCAGAGACAAAAACAAATTCCTTTATCAGGTACTGAAAGACTTATATTGTGGTATCACTGCTTTGGAGCTGTGAGGCCGCAGCCTCAAAGATTCGCATCTAAATTCGTACACCAACAAATGGATCACTTTGCTTTTGCCACGTGGAAATTAGCACAGACACCATCCTACAGGCTGTCAGAACTGGGGGAGTTCCACTGTACTGCGTTTTATTTGACCCTGTGTGTGAAGGGCCCAACAAAACCTGGCACGGCGCTGATTGTTAAGGAAGCTCTTGCTGGTTTTAAACATTAAATCTGAAATTCCACAGGATTGGTAAGTTCTGTAATAGCAGCGTAATGTGAGGAGATAGGAGAACAGCCTGGGGAGAGAGGCGTGAAGTGAAAACTCCACAGAGCTTCCTTTGGGTTCAAAGCGAGTCAGTTCACGTGATCTAGGACAGCTCTCCGAAAAGCGTAACACAGGGCAAAGTCTGTTCTGACACAAAGTCAAACTGGTCAAGCAGTTAAGCTTTAGAATTTCAGAGCAGCTCGAGTCAGCTCTGAAATTGTGGACACAACTTCTGAGACATGGAATATGCATTCTGTCAGCCCTGAAATGCAGCAATGCTGCTCCATAAAGGTGGCCTGCAGCACTTCAGGCTGCCAGCCCCAAACACTGGGCAGTTCTGAGCTGCAGCTCACAAAGTTCCACCAACACATAACTGAAGTTTGGAAACTGCTGCATTCAATCTCACTTTCTAGCGAGACAACATTCACCAAGATGTTATTAGCCAGGAGGATCTCGGTGAGTAAATCGATCGGGCTTCTTCCTACATTCAAGCCAGGAAAGACAAAAGGATGATAATTAGCAGCAAGTAATTAGTTGTAAGCGTTGTTGTTGAGTGCAGAGGAAATAGTCCTAACAAGCAGCAGAAATTCAAAGCAATTCTGTGCTCTGCAATGGAGACACAAAGCAGAACTGAGCTTGCAGGGAGGCACTGCGAGGTTGCGGTGTTTGTGTGGCTGCTTCCAGGCAGCCCGTCTGTTCTGTGCCATGTGGGATGCAAATAGGTGTTGTAATTAAACGCTTCTAAGACAGCTGAACTGTTAGCAGGACTTGGCTATTGAGTTGTAGAGCCCTGATGGAAAAATGGTCCGTTCCACCTTCTTCCTAATGAAAGTAGAATCACTGAGCAAGGCTCACACGGTTCCCTTTCCACCCGCGCAGTAAAGCACTGCTGCTGGGGTGGCTGTTCACAGTCAGTGCTCGGTCCATTGGCAGCCCTTTGGCATCTCTCCCTTAGAATTTGCTCCTAGAAAGCTGAGTTTTCTCACTCATCGCCACTTTCCCATTGAAATTCCTTCTAGGCAAAATGTCTTTTCAGAAGAGAAGTCGCACTGAAGCTGCAGCTCTGTTTCTCGGCCCTGCGTGGCAGATGGGAGCACGGACTTCTGTTTGTGTTCAGTCAATCCCAGTTATGAGTGTTACTGCCTGAGGTTACAGCAGACTTTATCTTTGTCCCTTACAGCCACAAACCAGAGCTCTCCTTCAGAAACAGCCATAGGTTTATTCCAGTCCTGCTTTTTGCACTAAGCAAGCTTAGGAATCATCACAACTTTTTCTTTCCAAGAAAATCCAATCACCAGAACAAAGCAACGCAAAGTTCCCTTTTCTTTCCCTTCAGTGTGAGAAGCATGCGTAAGCCTAGATGATCTCTATAAGATTCCTTTAGTTGAGAAGGAAAGATGAACTTCTTGTCAAGGAAACATGCTCAGGGTAAATAGTCTTAGGCTATCGGGCAGATAGGAATAGCTCCAACGCTTCTGGAATGATAGGAAACTGAAGATGTGCAGATATATATTTTTTAAAACGTAAAATAGACAGTAAGTGACAGCGGACTCACTGTAAAATCTCCCAGATGTGGTTATTCTTTACCTTGTGTCTTCTATTGTAAAATTAACTTGGACAGTGACAGCGTTGTGTGGAAAAAAAGGCAAAAAACCTAACTCAACATGTGTGAAACTGCATAATGCTAGAAGCTACTTGACATTATGTAATGCTATCTTGTATGTTGAATTTGTTAACGCACATTGAGCGTGGAAATAAAACTTAAATCACTTTAGATGGTGGCTGTGCTGTGTTGGAGGCAGGCGGAAACAAACCTGCAGAGCGTTCCTCAGAAATGCAGGGAGAGCAAAACGCCAGCAGATGAAGTGCGCTGCTGTCACTTCAGCATCAGCACGGTGAGAACCGTGCCATCACTGAGCCTCTGCACGGCTGTGATTTCGTGTGAACGGGCATCCGAGGGGAATAAATGGGCAAAAAAGAATCCGGGCGGTGAAAGAATTTTTGAAGAAAAGCAGAATTTGATTCTTTTATTCGTGGTTCAGACGCATTCCTGGATTCCCAGGCAGAGCTGCTTTATTCAGGAACACTTTTGTCCATGTCGCTGTGAGATACAATGGTGCAGCGCTCCGTAACGCAGCTTCTGCAGCTCCCATCACTGCCACAGAGCACAGCACTGCTGGGCACGAAGCCACGGCTTTAGAAAACACCAAATAGTGCAGAATACCAAACCATGTTTCCACAGCAACCTGGCTACAGAAACTCTCCAGCACGGCCTGACAGCCTCCCCTGCAACAAAGGGTGGGGATCCAGAGGTGGCTGAGGGATGTGAACACCTGAAATGAGCTTCGTGGGAACTTCGGGTCTCCTCTTTAAGATCTTGGCGGTTTCAGATCTTCCAATGTCCCAGAAAATGGAATGCAGTCGAATGCCACAGCTCCTCAGACACCATTTTCCACCAGAAGGGAACGGTTCATTGAGGAAGGAGAAAGCACCACATCGAGAGGTAAGGACGTTCCAAAATGCTGCCCTCCATCCTGAGCACAGAATGCCTTTACCCGTCCTTACCTTGCTGCCCACACTGCAGTTGGTCGCAGTGTTCAAGCACTGTCATTTATTGCTTTAATGACTGCAGTTGGCAGGAGCAGCTTTGCACTGTGCAAGATGTGAAAGAAAACCTCTCCTCACCCTTCTCTGCTTGGCTTCTACCTCTAACAGGGCACAGCTTTCACAAACATCCCATTTCAGGTTCTTACACCATTCGGCTGAAGCAGAAACAAAAGGATTTGCATAAGAAAAAGAAAAGGAGCAAACAGAATGGATCTGACAAACCAAAGAGAAACGGTTCAGGGAAAGCATGGAAGCTCTGCTCAGAGGCTCTTCCCACCTTCTCTGGCTCTGGCTGCTGATGCCAATGAAATCAATAGGATTTTTGCCATCTTTCTCCGGCAGCATTAATTGGGCCCCTCCTTCTCCAACAGCTTCTGCCTCTCCTAATTCAGCACAGGAGCAAGACCAGTTACCATGGTAATGTGAGTTACTTTTTGATGACAGACGGGATCTGCTGGTATTTCCTTCAACAGGCAGGCAGAAATAGCAGCTCATCCATCCCCAGCAGCACCTTACGCTTCAGTCCTCCTCTTCCACCCTGGTTACAAGCAGCCTTTGGTTAGAAAGTCACTCCACTGCTTTGAGACAGACGAGAGGCCCCCCATGCAGGCAGCATTACTGATGTGCTCACAAATGTGCCCTCACTCAGAACCCACGGCACTGAAAGCTGGGCTGCCCCTGCAGGATTGGAACACGATGCGTTCCTGGGTTTCTCTCACGTGTGTTGTTTGAACCTCTGTGTTTACTTCCTTCCTTCTGTGGTCCTTCAGAAGATGCCTTACCTGCCTACCAGGCTCATCAGAACATGGGATGGGAAGGGAAACACAGGTTAAGAAATATGGAAGAGAAAGTGAGGAAGTGAGAGAAAGGGAAATGCCAGGAAAGGGAGGCAGCGCAGTGAGCAGGCAAACAGTCCTTGAGTCATTTCATTTGGATTTGGTTTAATTTTCAGCAGGTTTAGAATCTGCTCCCTTTCACACACTCTCCTTGCTCTTAAAATCGATAGACTTCCCTAAAATACACAAGGAGGAACATTCCAGAGAGGAACTCTCCTTAACAGGTTGGGTGTGGGCATGGCATGGTGGATCACGAGTGTGGTTCCACTCTGCAAGCTTCACGTTTCAGCCACATAACGAGCTTTGTATGTTTTCATCCTTTCCAAGTCATCCTCACGTAACACACCTCAAACTTTAGTTTTCACAGCCAGAAATCCAGCTTCCCTGTGCTCCTACGGCTTATTTCTTCATAGACCATTTAAGTGGTCTGCAGGATTTAGCAAAGAAATGCAGCTCAGTTCCAACCTTCCCATCCGGAGCGATGCTGACCACCTTTTCTGCCATCAGCCATCTAGTGGCTCAGCTGCTCCAATGCAAATCCCCCCCATCACGTGTTTCCACGCAGCCTCACTGCGAGGAATGACCTCAGCCTAGCAAACATTCCACTGTCGCTCATCTGCTGTGGCAAAATGCAAACAGTTTGTGCTGGAGGAAAGGGAACATCTCAGATCTCCTGCCGTTACGGCTGTGTAAAGGAGCAGGCATGGCAGCACGCTCCCCTTGACCCAGATACCCACCTTCATCTGCAGGGTCTTTTTGTTCAGCTCTCAGTTACGTGTAATTAACATCCACCTTTTGAAATGTTACCGATTTTGCATACTTGTAAACAACTTGTTATTATGTCAGCAACCTTTATCCGCAGCGAGGAGGTGCTGTGGTTCTGCATTCCTGCAATAGAAGCAGGAAAGTAAAGCTGTATCAGCACAGCAGAACACAGCAAAGCTTTTCTTAGTGGAGTCCAAGCAAACAATAAACAGTAACATTTGCTGAGCTCCACAGCGTGGCAGCGTTGGGCCCATCTGAGCTGTGATTTCTTCATTCCTGGGGATGTTTGTGAGCTGATGGCAGTAATTTCTGCCTTAAACACCTCCGAGTGGCCTGGGGGGGGGGCACGAAGCAATGCAACTCTCCCTCCGTTGCCATACAGAACATATTTGCTGCCTCTCCCAACTCCTGGGGGCTCAGACAATGGGACCGACTGCCTGCAGCACTGCCTGCCTCAAAGGTCGGAGCCTCCACTGGATGAGCTGTTGCACACAAAACACTCCTGCAGCTTTTCAGATGACAGACAAATGGCATCTGATGATCACACTGCACTTCAGGGAACGCTGTGGTGCTCATTTTTCTCATTCCACAGATATTTTCATGCTGGTTACAAAAGGGCCGGCACTGGAACCGGTCCTTAATGGCTTCCAAATTCCAGGGATGAACCTAAAAGCGAAGCCCTGAGCTCTGCCTCCAACCAAATTGGAATTTCCCCCTCTTTTGGCTCTAGATCTCAGCACAGTGCCTACATACTTACCAACTTTTAGTATGAATATCAGCCAGGAAATGTGTTCTGCCCTACGTAAGTTGGAGTTTTGCCCCATAGCCAAAACCAACCCAAAGCCAGAAGAGCCTTTTCCTTTGGGCTGAGCTCTGTTTTCTGCAGTTAGTGAGAAAGGATGGGGACAAAGCAAAGTGAGGAGCTCCCTGTCTCTGAATGCACTTGTTCACTTTGGGTGGATTGGTCCAAGCCATGGAGCAGCAGAACTCAGCGTCCGCCACATCGCTCCGAAGGAGACAAAGCATCCAAATGGTGAAGTTTTAACCATAACCATCCATCTTTTTACATTTCTTATTCCTTTTCTACTTCCCAGACTCCCAGCAGTAAGATGAGCGCTTTCCAAGCTCACTTAAAAACATCCCACAAGTTTTCCTGCCCTGCCTCAGCCTCACGTGTAACACGAAGGGGGGCAGCTCACAATAAAACACGCAATAAAACACCCCACACCAATCCTGTATTAAAAACTCTATATTTATAGTGTCAAATAAAACGATAACCCCGGGTACAAATTTATACATGACAAAAATAAAACTTTGTTTTTCTTTTGAATAACACTGTAAAAAAAAAAAAAAGTGCTTGCTGCTGTTCTGATTTAGTAATTCTGGAAGCAACAGGCTCATAAAAGGCATTAGTAAACATACATGTTGCATTGAAGGATCACGTAAGGCACAGACATTACAGACGGGATGGGGAGAACTGGGCTCCCAGCTCCCAGCACGCTGCCTGACATGGGAAGTAATCATTGCCACGAAGCACTGAGAGCTGCTCCTAACCCTGCTGCTGTCCCTGGGTTTTATCTACCAGTTTTAGATGGCATTTAATGCAACAAGGAGCAGCTGAGAGCTGCAGTTCCAAAGCAGTAACTGCAGTGAAGGCAGCGCAGTGGCATGCATGGTGAATTGAGGAGAGCTCTTCCATTCCCAATAACCCCAATTATTCTCCCTGCTCTGCAATCGGTGATGATTACCAGCACAGCCAAACACTGCAGTTCTGGAAGGAAGTGAGAAACAGAAATCCACTCCAATGCTGAGGTTGGCTACAAACACAGCATCAAACCGTTCGCCCCTCCCCACTTCCTCGTGACAGATTCGTTTTTTCTTAAAACCTCACACAAAATACCCTTAGAAGCACCAGGCCCAGAAGTTCCAGTGACATCTCACACAGTAAGGAGTGTAGAAAGAAGAAAGCCTAAATTAGGGTCTGTATGTTCGTTATCTTCACTTTTTTGTGCTGGAGTTTTTTACACATCCAACAACCTGTTTCAGTTCTGCTGGCAGCACACTGAAGGCACTGCAAGGCCTTTGGGTCAGTGAGATTAACAGCTGCTGACAGAGTTTAAAGATCAAGAGAAGCACTTGAGTAGCACTGCGCTTACAGGCTGCCAAGCTTTCACCACTGAACAGAGACTCGAGGCACTTGGTTCTCTGAGAAAGGCCTTTTAAACCCATCTGAGTCACCTATGATTTTCTGTATCATTTCTAAAACAACCCTGGACATCCATCTCTCCACCAGCTTTTTGCATGGCAACAATCTAACAATCTGGATTTAAATCCTGTAAGCGGTGTCAAATCACCCCCAAGGAGGAAGGACGTGCTGACGGTTGGGTGGAGATGCCCAGCTGTGCTGCTCTGCCCTCACTGCTCCCTTCTGCTGATCCCACCTTTGAGGCAGCACTGAAGAACCTCACCAGCATTAGGGGTATCAGCTCCGGCCCCAGTGCCTCACTTTCAGTCTTCTTTACAAAGCAGTTATCACAGATTAATCTGAAATGACTATGTTAGAGACTCCTACTCAGTAATACTGTCTCCTTTAAGACAACCATAGAAAACGCGATGTAAATAAATACGCCACTGCACCATCACAGCTACAGCTTCAACAAACAAGTCAGGAAAACCCAAAGCTGCAGTTTGCAGAGCATCCGCAGCATCAGCTACAAACGCTGCAACAACGCCATCGATGCTGAACGGAGGGACGGCGCTGCACATCCGTGCTGCTGCCAGGTTACGGCTGCCAGAGGAGCAATAATTTGCTGTTTCTGCCTTGCTGAGGATCCCAACCACCACGCCGTGGGTTCACTGCTCGTTCAGGTGAACTTTTTGCTAGAGAAATCCTTTCCCGTGAGAACAAAGCACGCATCTCCCCTCGCTGCCACCTGCATGCAGCCCAGGCTGTGGAGTCGCACGCTTTGCTCAGCACTTTCCAGCACAACCTCAACAAAATCCTCCTCTGGTGATGGCAGTGACTGGCTGGGAAGGCAGCAACACTTTGTTGTGCAAACAACTGAGAAACAATGAACTGAGTTAAGCTGGGTAGAAATTCAGCATCTTTTTTCCTCTTAAAACAACTCGGCTTCCAGTCTGCAGTGACCAAACATTTAAAAGTGCAGCGTCAGAAACCCACCAGCATCTGTAACCAACACACAAGCAGTATTTGGAGAATCCGATCTAAAAATGACAGCAAAGGGAAGTCAAATCGTTACTGTGTCTCAAATTAAATATCCAGAACTAAGAGAATACCGTCTTAAGCAAAAATAATGGTAGAAGTGATGCTCCCCCTCACAGAAGTCCCATCAGTCTTTAAACCTACTGCTGAAATGTTGTCGTTCAACCGCTTTGGTTACGAGTGGCTGCTCCCAGGTTTTCTCTTACACAGGAATTCTTTCTCTTCAAGTGACCGAATCCTTCTTCCTCCTGAAGGGGGATTTCAGTCTTTTCCAAACGCTGCTTTTGGGTTTGGATTTTTTTTCCATTGCCATCACTGCTTCTTTTTCTTTCCTGCGGATCTCTCGCACCAGAGCGTGGAACACATCATCAATGTAATAACGGTAGGCAGCAGAAGTTTCAAAGAAAGGACAGTTGAATTCTCGTGCCAAAGCAGAGCCTTCTTCTTTAGAGACCTGAAAAAAACCACATCTGTCAAGAAAGCCAAAACCAGAGATGTTCTTCCTTTCTCTCTTCTTGTTCTGCTCAGCCTGGAGCTGTGTGCACACCCTCCCAGTTCCAGAACTGCCCACCTCCCCTGGTGTCTTTCTCTACAATTCCCCTTCTCTTTCACCCATCATTTCACAAGCTACGTCACCATCTGTAAGCGACCCTCCAGACACAGCAGCTCTGATCATTCATAAAACAAGAAAAGCCTTTCAGAGAGAATTCCCTTCTCAGGACGTAATCCTGGCTGCGTGACGCAGCAGCCCTCACCCCAGGATGAGCTTCTGTCAGTTTGGGGGATTCCTTCCCCTGGTCACTGAAGCTGTGCCCGCTCCCTCTGCTCTGCCCCACACCTCACTATGGGTTCCACCTCAGTAACTCTCCTGCCACGCTGAAAAACCACCTCACTCCAGGCACACAAACACCTCTGCAGTTTGTTTTCCTCGTCGCTCTGAAGCTTTGCTCCAAATTGTTTCCCACAGACAAGAGCTACCATTCCCTTAAGCTGAAGCTCACTTTCCTTTCTGTGCATTCTTACCCCCATTATTAATCACACCTCCTTTCTTAGCAGACTTGCATCCTCTGATCTGTAACGTTTGCAAGTGGTTTATCGTGTTACCATCGAATGGCCTGGGTTGAAAAGGACCACAATGATCATCCAGTTTCAACCCCCCTGCTACGTCCAGCGCTGTACCTCCATTAAAAGCACCTCTTTTCAGGAAATAAAAGACAGAAAAAGCCTAAGAGCAGCTGAAACTCGAAGCATCAACTAGAAGATTTCACTCCCACGGTGGTTAAATGCATTTGGTTATTCAGCAACTCCAGCTGAAATTCATACTGCTCTCATGTTCGACTTATTACAGTGAACCCAGAAGAACCTGATCTCTTCTATGCCTGCATTTTGAAGCAGAAGCAAGAAGGGGAGCTTCCTGGGGAGCCACACACCTGCCTCAGCTGCGTCAGGTCGGATTTGTTCCCCACCAGAACCACAGGAGTGTCGTCGGTGCGCCGCACACGATAGATGAGCTGCTTGAATTCACGCACTTCGTGGAAGCTGCGTCGATCTGTGATGGAGTAGCAGATGATAAATCCCTCTCCAGCCCTCATGTACTGGTCCCTCATGGCCGTGAACTCTGCCTACAAGCAGAACGTGACACAAACACAACCATTTCTAACTGGAAACAAGAGATGCATTCCAAAATCGGCAGCGGAGGAATGCTGTGCAAATTTGGCATCTCCCTCCTCATCCTTTTACACGTGAGACAAAAACTCTGTGGGATCAACACCATCTTTCTCTTGGTAAAGAAATAACATAAATACATGTTTCGTATTTGTAGAGTGATCCAAGGGATGAAACCTTCCCTAGGAGGACAGGCTGGGAGAGCTGGGGCTGCTCAGCATGGAGAGCTGAGAGCAGCCTTTCAGTTTCTAAAGGAGCTGTAATTGAGGAGGGGACAGACTCATTAGCAGAGTCTGCTGTGAGGAGACTGAGGGAAACTGTATCAAACTAAAAGAGGGGAGATTTCCATTAGGAATAAGAAGGGAGTCATGGAATCATAGAATCACAGAACAGCCTGGGTTTAAAAGGAGCACAATGACCATCAGTTCCAACCCCCTGCTGTGTGCAGGTCCCCAACCAGCAGCCCAGGCTGCCCAGAGCCACATCCAGCCTGGCCTCCAATGCCTGCAGGGCTGGGGCATCCACAGCCTCCTTGGGCAACCTGTGCCAGTGCCTCACTGCCCTCTGAGGGAAAAACTTCCTCCTCATATCCAACCTCAACCTCCCAGTCTCAAAGCAATCCAAAGGCTCTGTGTATTTCTTAAGCCATTACACATCACTTGCTGAGTGTGAGCAGTGAGAAGCAACAGAGAGAAACACGTAAAGCAAGAGAGCTGCCTGGGTGCCTAAACACAGCATGGGAGCGAAGCTGTGAGCACGCAGATGAATGAAGACAGCTCTAAAGGCCATTCAAAAGAACAGAAAGGCGCTGTGGAACTCTCTCTGTCTGTGCCCCTGCAGCCTCCCATGCTCTCAATGGTGCTCACCAACCTGTCCTGCTGTGTCCAAGATGTCCAGGTTGGCAGGTTCATCATCGATGCGTATCCGGATCTTATAAGCATCCTCTGGATTCGCAGCACAATTCGGGGAGAACAAATCGTCAACGCCATCGCGAACACCCGTTAATCACCGACACGCAAAGGGAGCGTTACGCAAAGGGAGCCCGACGCGGTAACGGCTTCAAAGTATCGGCCGGCGGGGGGGCGGAGCGGGGCGGGCCGTTCTTACCGATGGTCGGGTCGTGGTCCTCAGGAAAGCGATGGCTGATGAACTGCATCGTCATGGCTGCAAAAGGAACGGCGCTGAGCGCGGGGCAACGCGGCCCCGAACAGCGCGGAGCTCCGCTCTCGCAGCGCGGGAAGCGCCCGGCCCCGCCCCGCCCCGCACGCACCGCTCTTCCCGACGCCGCCGGCGCCCAACATCACCAGCTTGTACTCGCGGGGCTGCCCCGCGCCGCCCGGCCGGGCCGCGGCGTCCATCTCCTCAGCGCCGATCGAGCCGCCGCCGCTCCTGAGGGTGAGGAAAGCAGCGTGAGCCCGACAGCCCTCAGCGCGGCCCGGCCGCTCCGCTCCTCGCTCACCTCAGGCCGCTCCGTGACGCGTTTCACGCCGCCGCAACCGCGCGGCCCGGCGCCGAGCTCAGGCGGCGACCCCAAAATGGCGGCGGGGCCGCGCCAAAGAAAGACCGCCCCCATGTAGCCACGCCCCCATGGTCACATGACCGCGAGCCTCCTTGGCCCCGCCCCTCCCTGACTCGGAACCATTCCCGATTGCGAAACGGGAATTAAAGGCGCAGCTCACAACAAAGCCGCGACGAGCAGCAGCGCGTTTATACAGCATTTATACATTTATTTATAACGAAAGCACGGGTCTCAAGTATTTACAAGACGTAGGAAAGTCAATGTTTGTACAAAGGTGCCAGCCACTCCCAGCGCCAGGGAGCTACCAGTGCTGCTCCGGGAGCTGATGGCGTCCCACAGCCCAGCAGCTGTGCAGCACCCTGCCCTGCCACCACCGCCACGTTGTGCTTTGTGTCCATAAAGATATTCACACTCCGCTCCCCGTGCTTCACAGCGGGAGCGGCGCCTGCAGGCATGGCTCTGTGCCTCTCCTCCTTTGTCGAGCACCGTGAAACAGAACGGGGTGGAATCAAAGTGAGTTAAGAGAGTGGGAGAAGCTTGGAGAACCTGCAGGTCCCATACGAACTGCTGAGCAGAATGAAGGAGGCAGGGATTGCTGGAGGTGGGGGAGCAGCTGGCAGCCGGGGGCAGCAGCAGGATGAACCCACAAAGGACAAAATAACCCCCATCTCGGCCCCCCCCCCCAAAGCACTTGGCTGGAACCAGAAGTCGTGGGGTTAGAGAAACCACATTGCAAAGAAAACACAACGTGGAGTTACAACAGGAGATGCTTAAAGTAAAAGCAAAATCATCAACTTCAAGAAACGCAACCCAGCAAATTTCTCTGAACTATCGGACGCTGCTTTCCTTTGTTGAAAGTCCAAACATTGAATCCACACAGTCACCATTAACGGGACCGTGAGCACGGGCTGACAGCAGAAGCACTGAATAAAATACAACACCAGATGGGTGGTGAAGTCAGCGTGGCTGACAGCTTCCTTTTTTGTTTTTTTTAAAGTTACCCTGGAAAAATGGGAAACAGAGGACAGGTTTCTCTTCCCAGAACCTCCCCCACGCTGTGAGGGACCGGCCCTGTCCAAATGCTATTTCAAATGGTTTTCATAGATGACAAATTCACTGCAGAAATAAAGAGTTTAAAAATAATGGAGCCCTTTCAAGGCGGAATACTGAACCTTTAGCTTCTGCAAATGTAAAAACAATGCATATTTGCAAAGTTCTTTTTGTAATATACATGCATTATTGCTAGAGGAAAAAAAAAATAATAATAAAGAGATGAACGAAGACAGTTCTGTAGCTTTTACGGTGCCATCCAAAATGGCATCTGTTGTTTGGCTCGCTGTTGTGAGGAAGGATACTGGTATCCTAAACTCCACCCCTGTGAAAAAGTACTTGCATTTTTATGGCCACCGTGTTCCTCCTCTTCATCTGATGAATCTCCAGCATATGCCACCAATCCAAAGCCCTTCTCGGATGTTTTCATCTTCTTTGCTTGATGATCTAGGGGGAGGGGGGGAAAAAAAACAGAACAATCCCCCCGGCCCCCAAGAAGGAAAAATAAAAATAGAGAGAGATAAAATGCCCCAAAACAAGTTAATAAAAAAGATGTTAATTGTAAATCGTTAGTTGGACACCATTTTGAGGTCACAAGGCCAATGGTCATCCAAGGTCGAAGGCCACACGAAACAGCAGCAGCAACAGCACATGTGATCCATCAGAACCATGTAAGAGAACAGAGAAAGAAGAAAGAAACACACAAGAAAGGTAAAGTTAGCAAACGGGTCAAAGTGATGGCAATCGCACCGTTTTAGAGATCAACACGTAAAGAAAAGTAGAACTTTTGCTCAAAAGAAAGCTAGCAGGAGAACAACCTCTGGGAGCAATACTGCAGAAAAACTAAGGTTAGACAAACTAACGTGGTTTGTACCTGCAGACTGGTATGGAAGGCACTAAACTACCAGGAGTTAAAGCGATCCCATGTTTTACCAAGCTGCAAACAGCCGATGTGTGACAGCCCTGAGAGAGGATGAAAGCTAACAACGCTTCTGTCTGCAGACAGGGTGACAGAACTCGTGTCTGTAAATACACACCTGAACCATAACTGACACTCCTCAGTGCTCCTAGAGATAGCTGTGCACAACGTAAAGCCATGACATCTGTTACAGAGCAAGCCCAGGAGATTGTGCTGACTGTGGGTCAAAGCTCAGCCCTCCTGCCTTCATCACACCCTCACCATTCAGAGGCGTTTATTAAAGCACAATCAGTGATTTCAGAACGGGGCAATGATCTCCCTTTTACTGCACGCAGTAAAAAGGACACAAAAAACAATCACCAATCTAAATGAGCGTTAAGACCACCGCAAACTCCACTGACAAACAGGTTCCACTCGTTGCACTCACCATGGCTGCCTGGTAAAGACCCCACACCATTTCTTTCTTCAGATTCTGATTTCATCCCAGTGACAGGAAAAGCTGGTGGAGGCATCAACTGCCTGTTCAAACACAAGCAAGCCTTCATTACCTTCTATTTACTTTTTAAGAGCAAGCACAAAGATAACAGCGACCGAATCCGAAACGCAGTCCTTGCCATTAACTCTCAACTGGGCTCTGCGCCCCTTAAGAAGGACAGAAACGAACAGAGGTGCCAGCAGACAGCGCAGGGCTCGTCCCATACCTGTCCCTCTCTCTCTCCTTTCCTGAGGAACTTGCTGACTTCGACCCGGCTCCATCGATTTCGCTCTGACTGGAGAAGCCTGTACCTAAATTAGTCATATGAATGGGTCCATGCTATGAGCAGAAAAACACACGGCATTAGCAAATCTACCACTACAACACAAGCTACAGCTCCTTAATGATACTGATAGGAAACCCAACTTTTCAGAGCATATTGCCAACTATTAGGAGCAGCCACTAATCACCTCTGTTCAGTACAATGCTTTTTTTTTTTTCTTTTTTCCTACAAATACTGAGGGTGAAGTTGTAAAAACCTTCCTGACTCTGCTGTGGAAGCCACTCCAGCACCCAGTCCACCATCCCCGCACTGCAGGACAGTGATGACAGCTGTTTATTCCTGGATTGACTCATTACCTCTAATCAGCTCATTCTGAGTACTTAGAGGCCTCATGCCACAGTAAACTGTGCTTGACACGTTAATAAGATCTGATGCTTAAGCAGATCTTTATTTTCTCCAGACCAAGCTTTTATTAATGGGTTCTGCCTATGAGCATTTGCAGAACCTGCATTTTCTCACATAGAAGCCTGATGAAAAGCTCCGTTATTTAACATAAACTCAGCAACTTTTGCTGTCTAAAATGAACCAACAGTCACTCTCAACACTGGGATTCTAGAAATCCTCCCAAGCGCTGCCTGCAAGAAAGGGGAATGGGAAAACACAGACATTACACCCACCTCCCCTCCCTCTACAGAAGCCCATCCAAAAGACCCACAATAAAACAAATAGGGATTAAAAAAAAAGCCAATAACAAATCATCTCACTTTCACCTAACCAGGCACACGCTGCTGCCATCTCTTCGACCTGAATGCACTGCTGCTCTTCAGGAAAGAGCACAGGCATGGAAAGCAAGGATGCACAGGCATGGATGCCAACGCATCGGACAGCCCAGCCTGAGAGCAGAGCATCGGCTCAAAGAAATGGAAGCGTGCTCTCAATGTTTGCAACCATCACTGCTGCCTGCCCGAGGGCCTGTCTGAATTTTCTCAAATAGACTTTGCTAACAACCATCCCTCTCTCCAGCCAAGTTCCATTTTGTCGAATGAAGTAAAATTGCTGATTTTATTCCACCTGATATCCCAGCAGTCCTGACTCCCTCTCATCGGGCAGCTCCTCGGTGAAACGCCTCTTTTGGCCTTGGGGATGGGCCTGGACTTGTGGCTGCGTACCAGCTGGCAGGCTTGTTTTGACCGGGGCAGCAGCAGGAAGGAAAGGAGCGCTCAGTGGACTCTGGCATGCAGAAATTAAAAACAAAGAAGATAATGCTTCAGGTGCATATAATCAAGTCAATTCCATGTAAGGTTTCACACAGAGGATCAAAAAACGCAACCAATTTCTCTTTGCGGAACCTGAGAGGTGAAAAGGAAGTGCATAATTTGGAAGACAAGTACCTGCATTGCAGAATGCTCCCAGCTCTAAGTAATCACTGCCTGCAGCTCAGGCTCCCTGCACCCACAATGCCTACAGTAACGTTTTGCATCAATGGGTGACACCTCCCTGCATCACCCCTCATGTCAGCAGGGTGCAGCACGAAAAGAAACGCAGCCTGAAACTGTCATACAAAAAAATAAGTTGCTTGGCCAAATGCATCAAAGCAACAACCCCAGATATCGGCTCTGTGTGCCCCAAGTTGTTCCCCATCTGGAAGGACTTCAAGTACGTCATTGTTAGCAAAGAAACAGCTGAGGAAGCCGACAGCTACGAGGCAAATCCTTCATCTTAGCAGTACCTGCCCAGTGCTGGCTGGAGGCTGAACTTGAGATATTGGATACTGCGTCGGCACAGGTGGAACTCCTGCAGGAAGCGTTGTCAGGACGCCTGGGGCCATTGGCACTGCGGGTGGAACTATGCCTGGAACACCATATGGAGGCTGAACCGGTTGCTGAGGAGGGGGAACGACAGGATAACCAGACTGATATCCATTGGAAGGGTAATATGACGGCTGAGAAGGAACGCTGTTGATAGCAGCAGGCTGTGCAAAGCCTGCAGAAAGAAGAGGAGGAAAAAAGGGCCATCGTTAATGCAGCCAAGAGTCACGAAAGCAGTGAACTAATTACAAAGCGTAAAGGAAACATGGCTGCTTTCGACACAAGGAGCAAAACACCAAGACTTCCACAAAGGCCTTCCGCCAAACCGAGCTCCACAAAACACAACACCAAAGGTTTCAGTCTTGCCAACGTTACCTGCCAAAGGTACAGCTGTAGTGATCTGATTCACAAACCGGGAGTATTCAGCATGAACCTGCAAAGGATGTTCAGAGGTGAGAAAGTGAACATCCGATTCCTACACCGCAATCTCGCAGGCAAAGGGCAGCTGCCTGCTCATAAAACCACAAGGGAACTTTGACTGCAGAACATGCTGCACACAAAGGCACAGCAAGAATCCAAACATGAAAGCTGAAAAAAGATCAGGAATTCAAAGCAAAACCTACCAAAACAAAAGAAAAGTCGAACAAAACACTCATCCTGCTGGTCTGAGTCACAGTTGTGTAAAATGCAGGAAAGCCTTTCAGAGGATATACAGCATGGCAAGGGAGCTGCTTTGTTAAAAACAAAACACTTAAAGCATCTAAAAGCTCCCAGACGTATTTGTCAATATTTGTCCTTGGATATGGGCTGCAGAAAGGCTCTGTCTGACAGGAGTTTACTCTCTTTTCAGTACTCTGCTTTGTTGCATTCAAGTTAAAAAGACTGAGAAATGAATTTCACACGTTTGAGAGATCAAGAACATTTTTCTGGTGCCAACCATAAGAATCTCTTTAGGAGAAAAAAACTGTGTGCCTCTGGACATTGTTTAAAGCTAAAGCAAGATCAACTCTGAAACTCATAAGAGCTACTCACAGTTTGCAACAGATTTTCACACAGCTTTTTAGCAGCTGCCAAACCTTCTGGCTTTGGGTGACTGAAAACAAACAGAAAAATCCATAAGCACAAACATTTATACTGACCTGGGGAGCTCTTCCTTCACAGCAACCTGCTGCCAGACGTTTGCGTTTTAGGGAGCCTCAGCATACCTGATGTAGATGTACATGGGTTCAAAAGCTTCTCTGCCTGATGCTGGCTCGATGCAACCCGAGCCTTTTCCACGAAGGAAGACTTTGGCACCTGTTTCAATCTGAATGTGCTGCAGATAGGAGCAGCCGGGCCCTTCCACCTTCTCCTTCACATTAAATGTAGGTACAGCATGCTCCAGACCGACGAATAATTTGTCCTGAACGTAATGCATCTGTGAATGTAGAAGTAAAACTGATTGCTTCACTCTTAGGATGAGGACGTTGCTTTCACTAGAGGCCAGAAGTCAAGTCAGAACGCTCAGTGTTGGATGGCACAGTGGGCCCTTTGCCTTCCTCTACATAGGACTGCTCTCTCCATCCCTTTTCTTCTAGGAGATCACTGTCACCTGAGCCTCACCCTTCAGACTCAGTCTGACCAGTCCTCCAGTTCCCACCACGGCCCCATAAGCGTTTATTTCTCTCCGTAAGCAGCACGTGACATGCATACTTGTAATTAACTAATTAAAGTCACGAACCAATCACTCACCCCTGACTGGAATGGAGGCTTCTGACCAACTGCTGGAGACATCTGAGTGATGGGGGCTGGCTGGTGGTACACAGTCACTGTAGCTCCATTGAATGTAGGACTGGAACCTGTGGCAGCCTTCACTACTCCGTTAGTAATTATCTCCTTAATACGATTAACAGCTCCTAGTCGACAGCATATGAAATCCATTTGTATTTCAGCAGTGGGAAGTTCCTAACAGCCCCCAGTGCTCCCCACAAAATCATCTGTGCTGATAGGATACACAGATATTCATCTTTTGGTAAACACAGCAGATGCGGCGCACCGTGCCAGCACTAAGAGATGTCCTCATGCCCAACGGGGAAGCAAACATGACAGAAACATCCCTAACCCTGCACTGAATTCACAACTGCACGAATGAGCAAGGTAAGAAAAACTGCTGGCTGTAGGAGGTAAATACAGGTGGGCAGCTCTACAGTTAGCTTGGGAACACGAGCAAAATGCCTTCAGCTTCTGCATGCAGAAGGAACTTCCTCGTGAGAAACTGCTCTGCTGCTGCATCCTGGTATGTGATGAGTTGTTATTTCTGCTGGTAAGCTCATGGCCACGGATCCAAAGGGGGTTGGTGGACATCTCAGTGCTCAGCCACCCCCAGAAACACGAGCACCTCCCCATTAAACTGATGGCTGTTAACTGCCCTCTGTCTGCTCCCCTTCAGGATCCACAAACCTCACAGTGAAGCACTGGTGCTTTCGCATTACGCTGATCAACGCAGATTATTTACAGCGCAAATCCCCATCAGCCACAACAAAACCCATCAGTACTACAAGACTGCCTGAACACACTGCCAATAAGGAGCACGAGAAGTGGAATGCTTGGCACACTTACTGTCAACCAGCTCCCTTGTCTGACCCTGGACATGAAGATACAGAGGGCGATCTCTAGGGAGAAAACATCAAACATCCCATGACATAACAGAGCGAGAACGTCGTCACTTCAACACCCAACTACAGAGAAAGCAGAAATACAAACCCAGGTCCCACTTTTGCTTTCTCCTCTGCAGTCATGAACCGCCCTCGAGTAGAGACAGCAGCTCCACTCAGTCGACTTATCTGAAAGCAATTAAGAAAACAGAAAAGCTTAGTGATAACAAGAACACACACAGCTTCAAAGCAGTTGAAGTTAACTTGCCTTACAAAGAGACCAGAAAATGTTATTAAGGTAGGAACAGAATGAACAGTGCTGCTGAAGAACACTGGCTGTGCTGCCTCACCTCATGACAGGAGGCATTATTGAACAAACCAACCAACCACTAAACAAAGCACCTTAGAAAACACTGTTTTTGTAACAGAAAGCTGAACATACAATGCCACAAACTCTTTTAACCTCAACAAAGATGCAGACCTTGATCTGCCAAGCCAAAGAATGCAGATCCAGCTCCTGAACGTACCTCATCCTGGGTCTGCCCCCTCGTCAGGAGGTTTCTGCATGTGAGGGGCACGTCGTTGATTTCCACCTCTGCCACCACGAGGTCATCTTTGCTTTTATTTGTGGCCGGGCCTTTCCCCAGAGCCTGCAGCTTCAAAAACAAGCGTTGCAAAGACCGGTGGTTGGAAAACTGAGTAATAAGAAAACAGCCTACAGGTCCAGGTTGGGTGAGCAGCCATTTTAATTTCCTGTTACATCTGTTGAACCCTCAAATCCATAAAATTATTCACAGCAAGTGCTTTAAAACGAAAACTTTAATCACTTAACGCTGCACAGCTTCAAAATCAAGTGATAAACATTATTAGGTTTATTTTCAGGAGATTTTGAGGTAATAATTAGTACTGGAGCTCTGCAAAAGGAGAAATAGACATAGAGACGAGCAACAACACTGCGCCAATGGAATGCACAGCGTCGTTCACTTGAACTGGCATTCCTGACCAATGTTGTGCTCCCAGAGGAGCGCTCACTGCTGCACCTCACGGTCAGAAGGCAGCAAGAAGTGCTTTCCATGCACAGAGAGCAGAGAACCATCTCTGGTGACTGCAATGTGGGGCACATTTGGTGTCCTTTCGTGTTACCTACAAATAACTCCAATGAGAAAACCACTGCTTGCTCTCAGACCGCTTCAAATGTGGAACTCTCCGAACACGCTGCTGTGCCACTCTATCAGACTGAAAACATAAATAACCTCCCCCGTTGTTTCCTTACGCCTCACTCCACTTTTCCCACGTATTCCTGAAAGCTATTTGAGAAAACAGCAGATCGCCCTAACCCCCTCCCGGGGCCCGGCGCTCCCCCCGTCCCTCTCTCACCTTATCCGCCGCGTTGGGCGCCGGCTTCAGCTTCCCTTTGGCCATTAACATCGCGTTGATCTTCGCTGCCACAGCCGCGGCCGCATCCAGGGCCCCCGACGGAGCCGCGGAGCTCTCGGAGACCCCCACGGCGGTGCCGCCATCTCCGCCGCCGGGGAAAGGCCGGCCGGGCAGCGGAGCCGCGCCAGAGAGAAGGAAGGCGGGGGCCGGGCCGGGCTGATCCCATTTGCTGCGCCGCCTGCAAGCGGAGCAGATCGAGGAGTGCCTTCAACGCCCGCCCGTTGGAGGCCCGGCGCCCGCCGCTCCGCGGAACCGCCGCCCCGAGGCCTCCCCGCCGCAGCGCCCGCAGCCCCCGGCCTCACCCGCCCGCGGTCCCAGCGTCGCGCTGCCCGCCGCCTCCCGCTGACATGGCTCCAGCCCGGCTCCACCGCCTCCGCGCGAATCGCAGCGTCATTTCCGGCCAACGCGCGGCGCCGCAACGTCACTTCCGGCCGTTGCCATAACGACGGCGCACGCTCGGCACCGCGCGATTTATGTCACGCCAGATGGACCAGGCCCTCCATGGACAGACGGGAGGGAAGACCGAGAACCGACAGCGAGCAAGCGAGGTGGAGCGGGGCGGGACCAGAGACGTGGCGGACCTCCCACTTCAGGGCTACGAACGCGGCTCAGCCGTGTTCAGGCCCGGCCTAAGCGAGGAGCGCGAGACGAAGGCGGACGGCAGGCGGCAGTAACGCCACCGGCAGTGGAAGACGCGGGCGCCCCCTGGGTGCTTTCACGCATGCGCACTTCTCACTCCCGCTAGCACAGCGCCCCGCCTCTGGGCGAGCTGCGCATGCGCGCTAGCTCCGTTTCCGGTCAGAGCTGGTTTTCCGCCCCGCGCTGCTCTCAGCCCCACCTCAGCCGTCCTCGCAGCGCCCAGTGCCCGGTTTGCTGTTTCCCAGCGTCTTTACTTTCTCACCGAGTGTGACCAAATGCCCTCGATTCGTTTCGTGAGGGTCTCAGGTGTCGTCTGACCCCCTGGGACGGACCTTGGGGGTCCTAAGAGTCGCAGACGCAATGACTGCCATGCAGATGGAGCTGTAATGAAGGCTTTATTATTTCGCAGACTTTTGTAAGCAGTGCAGGATATCAGTAATCAGAATCGGCACAGCACAGATCTTCATTAGTAGCGGCTTAGAGTTATGAGGTGTGCCCTCATCACCTGGACCAGGCCAAACCCTAACGCTGCTCACTCTGAAGGTCATAATCTGACCCCAGAACGCACCCAAAGGAAAACATGTGGCTCGATCCATCCTCAGAGGTGCCCCTGACTGAGGGGATTTCTGTTGGCTGCAGCTCCAGCCTGCAGCCCATGGGCAGGTGCTGCCCAGCTCCCAGCGTTCCATGGCACGCCCTGTTCCCCTTTGTGTCATTATCTGACATCACAAAGGGACAGAAGCCTCTACATCAGTGTTGGCTCAGGCCCGGCCCAGTGCCTTCTGGCAGTCGCAGAGTTGCCCTCGCATCCAGTTTTCTCTAGAGGACACAAGGAGTCTCTTGTACCTCAGAGGATAAAGGAGAAGAGAGCTATTCGGCGAAGGACAGAGAAGGGTATCAGAAGTGTTTCCTGGTAGGAAACATCAGAAACCTTTCGTTCTTTAGCTTCACGTGCCCACCTGAAGCAAGAGCATGGTCAGCCTGCTAGAGCTGATCGCTAACATCGAGCACTGGAACGAGACTGATGGCTGCAGCACAGTCACGTTTCCCACACTCGAGAAGCTTTCCACCAATGGTAAGGCATTTGGGACAACTCAGGAGATCTATTTGCTCCTGAGCTGTAGACCTCTCCCAGTACTTTTAGTCCGAAGTCTATCCAAAATTCAGTCCGTGTCATGGATGAATTTACCCCAGGAGCTGTGGTAGATCACACCTGCCATCTCCTTGTTTAGAAACGTGCTAACAGGCCACAAACTTGCTGACTTAAAGCATTCTGTATCTTTTCTTGCATTGCAGATGTCACTACCATTTGGAACAGTGTTTTCAAGCGTGTTCAGCAATTGCTCCTGCTGAAAAAGGTGGGACTGCACACTACCCCTCCCCTTGCCCAACGGCTTCCCCTTGCCCAATGGCTGCAGTAGCCCAGGTAGCCCTGGACCAACAAGTGCCGTTGCTCTTCCACATACAGACGTGCCACAAATGTGCCAAAGACCACTTCCTTCAATCACTGAAGATATTAAAATAGTTAGAAGTACAGTACCTATGCCAAATACAGTAATGCAAATAATAGCACCCAAAAGTATTCCCAATTTGCTTCTCTGTTCCTCGCTCCCAGAGTGCAGAGCACACACACAGCTGGGGATGCTTGGAGAGCAAAGGAAAGGGAAAGGATGTGTCCAAGTACCTGGTCTTTTCCAGCCCCCCCCGTCTCAGTGTTCTGCATTAGGAGCGGGGAAGCCATGGGACACCC
The DNA here is from genome assembly GCF_951394365.1 of Tetrao urogallus. Taxonomy (NCBI): domain Eukaryota; kingdom Metazoa; phylum Chordata; class Aves; order Galliformes; family Phasianidae; genus Tetrao; species Tetrao urogallus. Next base: position 196,255 of record NW_027639058.1, on the reverse strand, counting down.
CTGTGCAAGCTGCCACAAGTCCTCACTCTGTCCTTCTTTTTGTTCCAGCCTCCGGCTGTCAGCATCACCGGACTGGGGACATTTTGGATTCAAAAATGGCAAGCCCTTGAGGATGGCAAGATCCTCACGTTTCGGAGACCGCTGTTTTTGCTGTCCAAGGCTGTTACACAGATCCGGGATTTCAAATACTTTCCGATACACTTGCCTGGTAAGACTAATTAAGCAAAAATTTGGCTTAAATACATTTGCTCACTTATCCTAATTAGCAATCCTTGGTGGTTAAGACAGCACTCTGGCAGTGCACTTAAACCAGAAGCTCCTGGTGTGTTATCTGGATCTGCTCAGCTGCTGTGTGACTCAGTCACCTTGTTCCTCTTTTCCAGCTGACATTGAGATAGTGGAGCTGAACTGTGAGACCATACGCCTGCACAGCTCCTATTCTCAGCAAACAGTGCAGGGCTGTCTGTTGGAGACCTTGGAGTACTTCTACCACATCCTAACAAATGGAGAAGATGCAGACTTCACATTAAAGGACATCGGCACTCTCGCTATCCGAGCGGAGCAGGTGGAAATCACATTCTGTGAAGACTTTTTACTGCATCTTAACACGTCTACATACCTGGTACAAAAGCTTTTCAATGTAAGTGTTTTGGTTTTTTCCTGCACTTCTTACAGCGGGTTTGAAATCCTGTACAAAGCCAGGGAACCCAGCTCTGCTGCCAGCCGTGAGCTGCCAGGCCACTGGAGCTAGGCATGCAGCAGTGAAAACTGTCTGTGTGTTCTTTCTTGTATTTGCACTAGTTCAGAGGTGCTGGGAATGAACACAGTCTTATTTTTGCTGGCAGGGCATAGCCCTGGAAAAGCCTCACCACAAAGAGTAAAAAGGCCAAAGCAGTGGCGGGGCCAAAGCTGTTTGATGATAAAAGCAGCAGCCAGAAACCCGGACTCAGGACAGGCCTTCCATTGTGTTTGCTCCATTGCCTTGCTCAGTGCTGAACGAGTGGCTGCTCTGCTGGCTGAGCTGCTAAGCGCCGTCCTTGCAGTAAGGCTGGCAACGCTCCTCATCCTATCAGAATTTGTGCCATGCAGCTTGCTTTGGCAAGAGGCTGAGGCACTCGTCAAGAAGTTTGCTGAGAGACAGTGAATTCTTCCACGTGTAGAAAAGCCTTTGTGAGCACTGAGATTCTTCCCTTGGAGTCACATCAGGTCTTTCTGTCACTTGCAGAAAAGATGGGTCATCTCGGACAAAGAAACTGCTCTCCTGCCGAGCCCACGTGGCCAAGTCCACCTGTTGCCAGAGTGAGTATATTTGTTCCCTGAACTTATCTGGGCAAGTTTGGATGTGCTCAGCTCATATTTGGTTGTTTCAGCTCATATTTTGGCTCTTTCAAACGGTTTGGCAGCTCATTTTTTCCTTGCTTTTGCTAAGCTTGGACTTAACGTTCCTGATTGTGTCCTGCATTTTACCATTCGTCCAATCAGAGGGAGCTGGTTTGCACTGCAGAGACATTTAGGCAATGCTCTGATGTTTCCTCCACCTCTTTTCTGCACTCGAGACTGCCAAAACATTGAACAAAAGGCAGATCCTAATATTGCTGTCGTTTTCAACACAACATGGAAAGCATCTCTCAGAACGTGGAACAAAAGTAGATGATGCATGTCCTCTGCCCGTGGCGTTTCCACGTTTGTTATGAAAGTCACATCCATCTCAGTACCTCTGAAATGCCTTCTTGTCTCAAGAGGGGCTGCTGAGCTGTTCCTGAGGCCAGCACTGTTCACTGGCTCCTGTTCAGGGCACACAATTTAGTCTGTACAGATACTTGGCACTGATCTGGCAAAGGAGCCCTTTTCACAGAATGGCACCTTCTTCCTATTTCCAGGTTTGTGATCAAGGAGGTTCCTCAGCTTGCTACGATGCCAATGCCAGAGGAAAAGCTACTTGAAAGAAAAGGTAACATTAATGACTGATCCTTGAGAGGTTTGTGCCTCTCCCTGTACTCCTTCCCAGTGGCTGCTTAGAGCCTGTGGTACAACGAGATGCCTGGGGCAGCACTCCGTGTGCCTCTGTCCACAACTTCTGGTAAACATCAAGAGACACATTTGGAACAAGATGGGACGTGCGTCCCCCCTGCCTTCCATGCCCCACAGTGCATCTCTTCCATGTTATGAGTTTGTGCTGGAGAGAGTCAGCACTGGGAATTACAAACACTGTCTTAAGTTCTGGGGATCAGAACAGCTTCTGAAATCAGAGTGCTGTTATGCAGGTCTGTGCCTGCAGTTCTGAGAGCCTTTCTCCTTTCCTGTTTACAGAGTCTCTTCTCTGCAAGCTACGCAGACTACGAAGGACCATTTCTCTCAGCACATTAACCACAGCTGAGAGCGACAATAAAGAGGAGCCTGCTGACAGGTGACAGTCGTGAAGGATTTGAGTGCAGTGCTCTTGTGCCTGTGTGATAGTGGCACTGATGCTGCTCTTTCAGCAAAGCAGCATTCCAATCAACGTGTCCCAAGGAGGCAGAGCAGCATCTGTCTGCGCTGCTTCTTCATGCTTCCTTTAGTTCCTGAAAAGCCTCTTTGTTGGTAATGCTGAGGACAAGAACAGGCTTCATGGCTCTAGCCCATCTTTTCTGCCTTTGGCAGTAATGACCCCTTTTCCTTCACTAAGTAATGCAGTATCTGAGACCACATCAGGCCAGGAAGGGGGATGCCAGCATGGCCAGTCATTGCACAAGGCACAGTTCCTCATTCCATCAAGAGGGACAAAGAGCTGCGTGTCCTGAACTTTCCTTAGAGAAAACCCTCGTTCCCTTGGTAGCACATCTGAGCATTACAGCTCAGTGCTGTTATCCCCCATCTGCTGGTGGGAAGACAGTTGGATGAAGAGACTTCATCCTGCTGAGGAAGAGGGCTGGATGGAGAAGAAATTCCTCCTGCACTCAGACCGACTCCCCTTGGTCTGTTTGTTGTTTTTTTAGACCTCTCTCACAAGTGCCAGCTGCAGAAGGAAGGCAGGAGAAAGGAAGTCCCACCTTTCCAGTGGTCATTTCTCATCCTGAAGATGATCCAGATAAGCTGTCGGCTTGGATCCAGGAGAGGAAGCGATTCATTTCTCAGCTAGAAAGCTCTGTAGACATTGAGAAATGGCTGAGAAATAAATCTTCCCGGAGCTACATGGAAGAGAGAGTCTGGGAACGCATAAAGTCACGCAGAGCAGAGAGAAGGGCTGAACGCAAAGCTGCTGTGACTGATAAACTGGGCGTAAGTAGATGTTGTGTTACTTCAGCCTTGGGATCACTGCACTGCGTCCTCTGTGGCCTTAATCAGTAGAGTGATGCTGCTCTGTCCCAGCCACTCGCACGTCTCCTGGCGTGGTGATTCTGACAGTGGGGATGGCAGGGTATTTTCCAATTCCTTTCCAGGACACAACACCAGCAAGCAGCAAGCCTCAGCCCCCTCCTTGCATACCGTACCCTGAGGCTCTCATTGCACTGCATAACCTCCTGCGCAAACGGAAGACAACACTGGTGAATATCTTCAAGAAAGCTGGCATGGAAGGCAGAAATATCAAGAAAGCAGACTTCATTAAAATCATCAAGCAGGTATGGAGAGCACAGGAAAGCAACAAACAGCTCATGCTGACCCTCACCTTCCACAGGCTTCAGTGGTAAAGAGTTGTCAGGATCACATTCAGGTCGATTAGGGCTTAGCACTTCAGACACTTTCTGATAGTCTGGCCCATGACAAAATATATTCTTGATACCCAGGGGGCTGGGAAGCTTAGCACAGTAAAAGCTGAGAGCTCAGCAGGGCTGGCAGTGGGCAGCCCTGCCTGTGGCAGGGCATTTGGAACTCGATGATCCCTGAAGTCCCTTCCAACCCCAGCTATTCTCTGATTCAGAGGGCAGCAGCACAGCGGTCCATTTGTCAGTGTTTGGTAACCCCACGTAAAGCTCACCCGGTGGCCTCCTGCTCTGGGGTCAGCCTTGTTTGTTGTTTTATTGATCACACTGCCATTTTCTGTTTTGGTTGTCAGGCAAACATTCCCATCAACGAAAAGGAGCTGGAGGATGTGATCATCTTTTTGACTGCCCCTAACCGTGGGAAATATACGACCGTGGCAAAGCTAATGGAAAGTCAAAATGAGTGGCTGGAAATGAAGAAAAAAGAATCCAGAGAGACCAAAGGGGGTAAGAGGAGAACACTGGGCAGGGAAACTCTCTCTGTATCTTTTCAGACTATGGAATGTCTCCATGAGATGCATCTGCTGGGGGCTATAATGCACAAAATGCCAAAGTCCTTTGCCTTACAAGCATTGGTCAGCCCTGATGTTTCCTTCTGCTACTGTCTAACATGGTTTCTCTGGGCTTTCTTTTTGAACTCTTCCAGGTGCAAAGACTCAGCCCCATAAAGCCACATGCAAATCTGCCACACCTCCACGTTCTGTTGAGGGCAGAGCCAAAGAGATGGATCCTACCAAGCCCCCAATGAAGTTAACACCCTTAGAAGTTACCCCAGTCCATGCTGAGCCAGCACAAAGACATCAAACAGCCCATGAAAAGACAGACTCTCCAAAACCATCTGGAGACGGGACACAGAAAACTGTCAAGAGACGAGAGGTGAAAAAGGTACTGCTCACATGGCAACCAAACCCTCTTGAGATTAATCCCCGTCTGGAGCTTCTCCGAAGAGAATGGAGCAACTCCAGCGCAGTGCTGAATGCTAATCAGAGCCTTTCTTTTGCTTACAGGGCAAGGGCAGCCCAATCAGATCTCAGCTGGAGAGATCTGGGGAGCTAACTGTTAAAGAGCACTGCTTCCCATCAACTACAAGCAGTGCCATGGGTGCACTGGTCGACCAGTACCGCAGCAAGGCGGCTGCGAGTTACCTGAATTCCTCCAAGCTGTGCAAAGAGCGTGACATTCATCTCGCCGAGTCAGTGCTGCAGAGAGGTAATGCAACCCCCAGGGCCTGAGATGAATCTGACAAGCTCGTCCCTTCCCCTGCCCAGAAACACGACCAATGTATGGGGAGGGGAGCTGCTTCTGGAGAATACTTGCAGCCCTTGGAGGACTGGTTAGGATCAGCAATCCCATCAGTGTAGATGAGCGCGCAGAGCGCTCCAGATCATGGCCAGGTTCAGCTAAGAGCACAAATGATGAGGCAAGCTCACGGCAGTGGTACAGGGAAGGCAAAACTGGGAAGTCAGGCCCCTGTTAGGTTCAGCGGGTCCATGGCCAGGCAGAGCCATGGCTGTGGCTGAACTGAGGTCTCAACTGAAATGGGGCTCCTGATCCCAGGGCAGAGAGTGCAGGCAGAAGCCCCACACAAAGCTGCTTAGGGCCGCTGAGGCCTCTCAGCACACGCTGGGCCATCATCCACGCCTTCCTGCCTTACACAGTAGCTGTAACCACTCCAGGGCAGCATCACAGACATAAACTAGAGGTGACCTGGATTGGATGTGCTTTGCCAACAGGCCTGCTGCACCCAGGAGACAAAACCATCAAAAAAGGACAGTATCTGAGGAAGATCAGGCAGCCTGGAGGATACTACAACATAGGACTTGCCGATACGTCCTCACCTCTGAGCATGTCCAGGTCATCAAAAAGTACAGCTGGAAACCTGGGCAAAGAAGGCAAAAACAAGAAGGCTTCAGAGGAGTTTTGCCATTACGAGTAAGAGTGGTCATATTGCCTAGAAGTTTATGCTCATAAAACAGGCTTCATTCTTTCTTATTCTCATTTTATTTTCTTTTTTCCTTTTTTTCTTCTCAGCTCTCATCAGAGGAATCAGAAAGAAAAGAGCAACAGGTTCTGGCCAGGTCACCTTCTGGACAAGATGCGCCTCTGCATTCCAGAAGAGAAGACCAACAGGGCGCACCCCTTGTTCAGCTGTGTTCGCCCAACCCGGCCTGCATACAAGATTATCTAAAACCACAACCAGCACCAGCCAGCCACTGTCTGTGTCCACCAGAGACGTGGCATCCAAGTCTCATTCCATCTGAAGGTCTTCCAGCAGCAAAAGATGTGCACAGAACGTTGCATTTCATCATCAGCTCAAGAGATCTGAGCCGTTCTGATAAAGCACAGACACAGAATACCCTGAGCTGGAATGGACCCACAGAAGTCATCTGGTCCAACAATTCAAACCCAAATAAAAAACATCATCCATCCAATTCTCAGGACTACTTGCATTCTATAAATGGAGAAATAGAGATAAGCAACAACACTGCGCCAATGGAATGCACAGCGTCGTTCACTTGAACTGGCATTCCTGACCAATGCTGTGCTCCCAGAGGAGCGCTCACTGCTGCACCTCACGGTCAGAAGGCAGCAAGAAGTGCTTTCCATGCACAGAGAGCAGAGAACCATCTCTGGTGACTGCAATGTGGGGCACATTTGGTGTCCTTTCGTGTTACCTACAAATAACTCCAATGAGAAAACCACTGCTCATTTTCTGAACAGTTCAAATTAGATATGGAGGTTGTCTGCCCTGCCTGTGGCAGGGGGTTGGAGCCTGATGATCTTTGAGGTCCCTTTCAACCCAAGCCATTCTATCATTCAAATTACCAAGAAGGTAATGCAGAAGCCAAGGACATGGCACACTAAATGTGACAAGCTAGCTCCTGTCTCCTGCCATGCCCAGAATCATGAGCACTGTACGGGGCGAGGAGCTGCAGATGGAGAGTGCTTGCAGCCCTTGGAGGGCCATGGCAGATAATGCAGCCAGGATCAGCACTCCCATCAGTGGGCTACAGCTGAGAGAGCAAAGAGTGCCCCAGATCAGCCACAGCCCATTCACCTGGGTTTGAAGCCAGGTTCAACCAAGAGTGTGAACCGAGACAGGAGCTCGTGCTGGAGGGGCAGAGCAGGGATGTCAGAGTCTGGTCAGGTTCACACAGGTAAACCAGCCATTACTGGCCCGCTGGTGGCCTTTTATCATCTATTTCTTAGAATGCTTTGTTCCGACAGGTTGTGTGTCAATATTGGTTGTTAAAAGCAATAAAACTTCCAAAAAGTTTGTCTTGCATCTAAAAAGTTTCTACTTATTTTATCAATCCGTGCTGCTTTTTGACTGATAGTTCTGCAGTATCAGTATTACAGCTGTAATGTGGTAACAAATACAACAAATCAAAGCAAAACTGGGGAGAAAAAATAAAATTTTGAGAAGTCTCAGATCTGTGGGCTCCAAAATGACCTGAAAGTCATTCAGTGTCCATGGGGAGGTCTCTCTTCAGAGCCTGTTTGAGTCTGCAACTCTGCTGAATGCTTTAATATCTCGCATAGGGGAATTTAGTACTTATTTTTAAGACTGTCTGCTGAAAGAACCCAACTTGTTTGCAATTTACACTGAATCCACTGAATGCAGTTAGGAACAGTTTGTTCTCTCTTTCTGTGTTTTCTATTAAGGAAAAGCCGTAATTATTATTACTCATGTTCTGATCAGAGCACAGCAGGCATGGACCTCGTGGCTTTTCTTTGGGGCAGGGCTTTCTGTAGATTTGCATCATTTAAATAGGCAAATGCTGTGCTGGAAACCCAACAGGAATTTAAAAAAAAAAAAAAAAAAAAGGCCTTCAGGTATTTTTCTACCCGAAATTCATAACTTTGTTGTTCCTCACAGCTTTTCAGATCGAGGTAAACATGAATAAAATCAGCGCCATTCAGGTGAAAATTGGCGGGAAGCGACGGCCGCGCTCTCCCCCATCCACCCCCCCCCCTTCCCTGCACACGACACAAAGAGCCGCGTGCCGGGCCTTCGAATCGCCTCCCCCCCCCCCCCGCCTTTTGCACACGGCCCGAAGTTACCTCAGCGCAGGCGGCTGTCGGGCCGGGCCGCCGAGGCGCGATCCGAGGCGGGTTGAGGCCGAGGCGCTGCAGGTGCTGCTCTGAAGGAGAGCGATGGCGACTGCTCAGAAGCCCAAGAACTGTGTGGTACGGTTTATTTCCATCGCAGCGTCTTACTGAAGTAAAAAATAGCGAATCTTAGCTTAAATCAAACACCCAGCTGTGTCGTAAGCTTTCTTCACTTGAAAATTTGGGACTGTTCCGTTTCTAACTCCAAATAAAGGTGCTCAGTGACAAAATAGGGTTAAAGCTCCAGAGGGTAATGTGTTTGTGTAAATGGGTGATGTCTTAAAGCATCGTCACACCACGCATTACGGGTGGGGGCTGTGGGTTGATAGATGGACTTCATAGAATCATTAAGGTTGGAAAAGTTGTTTGTGAGATGCCCTCCCCTGTTGTGGGAGGCATTCCTGTGTGGGGCACCCACAGCTCTGGGCAGCCCTGTCTGATGATCCCAGGCAGTTCTCTTAGAGCTCTTCTCCAGCCTCAGTGATGCTATGAACACACCTGGCTTTGTAAGTGCTGAAAATCACATCTGCCATTTAAAGTGTTTGGTAGGCAGGCTGTAATCCGTACAGATTTGGTGTTCAAAGGTGACTGATTTCTCTTTTGCAGAGTGCAGTTGTGTTTCCCAATAAAATATACACAGAACAGCAGTCCCTGACTCTCGTGAAGAGGCTGCTGGCTGTGGCAGTGTCCTGCATTACCTACCTGAGAGGGATCTTCCCTGAAAGCGCCTATGGAACCAGATACCTGGATGGTAACAGGCTGTTCTCAAGCTTTTTTGCATAGCAGATGGGCACAGGGTTGTTGTTGAGTTTATTCTTAAGCCACTTCATTCATTTAATTAAAGGCAGTAGCTATTTCCCATGACCACACTGAAACTTCACTGTACGGTCGTTATTGAATGCTACTAAAGATAGCAGTGATGCTGATAGAGCAATAAGAGCATTTGCACTTTAATCTATGCTTAACAGAGCGCCTGGAGAACGAGCTTCGCTTCCAGTGTTGTTGGTTTTTGTCCTTAAAGATGGCTTTTTCATTTTCTTTTGAGATCTCTGTGTCAAAATCTTAAGGGAAGACAAAAACTGCCCCGGCTCGACTCAGCTGGTGAAATGGTACGTTGACCACACACTCACACAGCAGTTACAGTGCGTGAATTCTGAAAGGTAGCTCTCTAGTTAGCAACTGTAAGGAAAGCTTCACCCTGTGGAAGCAAGCAAGTGCCCAGCTCGTGTTCTTAGTGCCTGATCTTCACTATCTGGTTGTGGCTAAGTTCTTGTCATGCTTTTATCCGTCATAACACGCAGTCAGGCATCAGAAACAGTGCTGTGAACACATGGATGGTTGCAGGCACAGGACTGCATCGTGTACACACCACAGAGAATTCCTGAGGGTTGAATGTATTCAAAAGAACCGTAAGGAAGAGGTGTATTTGCAGGCTGTCCTTAGAGGTGAAGCTAATAGGAATCAGGACTAGCTGGGCAATGTTTGCTTTTTGCAGGATGTTGGGATGCTACGATGCCTTGCAGAAGAAATACGTAAGTCTTCCAGTGTTATTCAGCTATTTAAAGTGCATTTAAATATTCGTGTATGTGATTCCACTGCTTGCCACTGCAGCCAGGGGAGTCTCTGGTTACAGGAAAACTGTTCTTTGATGCACTGAAACAGCTAAAGTGTGGGAGTTCAGGGTACTGTTTGTTGTGCGCTCGATCTCTGGAGGCCACGTAAGCAAATCCTTTCTCCAAGAGATGGGCTGAACGTATGAAGAGCTTGATTGCTTTGAGTAGGCCTGGAGTGGTCGTAGTTGGTTTTGAGAGCTGAAGAAACAAAACAGCAGAAGTGGGCTGAGCACATCTGACGTTGTTCTTTTTGCTTCTCACAGCTGAGGATGGTCGTCCTGGCGGTAAGTGGTGGAAGAGTAAAGCCCCTGTGTCTAAAAGTTGGTGCTCGGATGTGTGTGTGGGTCTTAATCTGTCCCCTGCCCTTCCTTTCAAACCTCCAGGTCTACACCCACCCGGATGATCCTCAGGTAAATCTGGCAGAGCAGGAATATTTTGGATATACTTTTGGATAGAAAACTCCAGACTAAATCTTGGAGTTTCTTTCACGTGAATTCATCCTGGCAGCCCCTGGCTCAGCTTCGTTGAGCTTTGGTGACTTTGTGCGTGTTAAATCTGGTAAGGATTCAAATGCAGTGTTTCAAATGCATTGGAGAAGAGTTAAGGACTGTGATTTAAATAAAGGTCAGTTGGGGACTGAATGGAAGCAGCAGCAGTATTGGCTTCCTTGACAACTGATAATTTAATAATTACTGCATTTGTTTGCAGACAATTACAGAATGTTACCACTTCAAATTCAAGTACACCCCCAGCGGGCCGGTCCTGAACCTCAGCAGGTACTGCCAGCCTGCCCTGCCCAGGAGTTCTTTGGTCTGTCTGTAATTCTAGATCAGTGTGGTCCATTATTTAGCCTTAGTTTTAAAACACAGTGAATCATTTCAGCATTTAAACTCGCGCAGACCGCAGTTGCGTGCCTTAAAACAGCAGCCCTTCAGTCTGTATGAAAGCTGAGTGTTCTCTGTTTGCAGTAAGAACAAACAGAGCGATTCTGCCATCAGCTGTGCAGACACCAAGAAGGCGAGCATCCTCCTCATCCGCAAGATCTACGTTCTGATGCAGAACCTGGGCCCGCTCCCAAACAACGTCTGCCTGACAATGAAGCTCTTCTACTATGATGAAGGTGGTGTTTCCCCATCGCTTCGACTGATCTGCTGTGCCGAGATCCTTGAGAGCGATTAAAAGAAAGAATTTCACGTGTAATCTTTACATTTGCTGGGGCTTGATTATTTCTCAGGACGGTTTCTGAAGTGCAGGGGGCGCTGCTCTGATCTCCCAGCAGGAATACGGCCTTACAGCTGACTTGGTTGCAGTGAGAGTTTTAAGGGCAAACTGGGTTGTTCTGAGTGCATTAGGAAGTGCTGTGTGCCAGTTGGTGCTGCCCTCTCAATGTCTGGCAGCAGCTGCTGCTTTTTAGAGGAATTTCTAGCTCATCTGCTTGCCTGCGTGAACTGTTTCAAACGGTTGTTGTAGAGGGAAAGAACTTCATTTAGTACGAGTGGAATGTTAGTAATTCCTTTCCTCCCACATGTGTTTTTTAACAGCTTTGTATTCAAGGCAGAAAAGTCTCTTAACCCCGTAAGCTGAGCTGCTTTTCTCCTGCAGTTACACCACCTGATTATCAGCCCCCTGGCTTCAAGGAGAGCGAATGTGAGGGGATGATATTCGAGGGAGAGCCCATGTACCTGAACATGGGTGAGGTGCCAACGCCGTTCCACATGCTGAAAGTGAAAGTCACAACTGACAAACAGAGAGTAGAAAGCTGCGATGAAAGCATTCTGAAGCAAAAAGAGCCCAGTCTGCCCCTGCCGGTGCTCACGGTGGATGGAGATGAAGCAGAAGAAAGCCAGCAAATCAAGGTGAGAACTCGAGTGCTGCTGCAGCTTTCGGAACTGTTTTCGATCTGTGTGGTAGAAAGGGGCCATTAATTCTGCTGCATCTGTTAGTGTGGTGTTATGAACAAGGAATGCAGTGTTTCTGTGGCACTCTAAGGAAGATGTTACGTGCTCAAAGTTTTTTTTAGGATTGCAGTCATTTCAGACGGATGTTCTTCAGTGACTGAGTTCCATCTCTGCCTGCTTGCGTTGATGGGGAAGTAACACTGAGCTGGGCTGCACATCCTGTATCAGATTCAATAACTTTATAAATACGTGTTGTTTCACTTAGAATCCATCTAAGGAGATCTGACTGCTGTGAGCAGGAGCTCTCTGCTTCTGTCTGCAGTAATTGGGCCCCTTTCTCATTCCAGGAAGATCCCGCGTTGGATAACAAAGCAGGAGATGGTGATCATGCAGATGCTTTGGAATCTCAAGGTAGAACTTGTGTTCTATTTCAATACAAGAGGTTTACAAAGCTGTCTGAAATAATGCTGCTGTCATCCTGCAATCCTTGGCTTGTTTAGCATGGCTGAAGAGCAGCACTGTGCTGATCTGTGGATTGTAGGGAAGACTGCATGGATTGGAAACAGGAGGAAGCACCCATTCTTTATCTATAGTGCACGATTCCTCCCCCAGCTCAGAGCCCTGCAGAGGTGTGAGGCTGGGAGTGCATTGCTCACAGTGTGCTTTGCTTTGCTTTCTTACAGAGGAGGATTTTCCTTGTGGAAGGGATGAAGTTTTGAAGGAGAACAGAAATCAGTACGTCTCCAATCCTCAGGTATGAAAGGTGAAAATGGGAAAACCTCATTTAAATGTGGAGGATGACTTCAAACACAGGTGCTGAAGGTTCTTAAGGCAGAACAGCCCCAGGTACCTGAGTGCTTTAGGAAATGCTTTGCAGCATTTATTTTCAGATTGTTTTCTTTAGGTTGATCATCTGGCCAGGAAGACCTCTGAACTTAATGTGTCGGAAAGCAGGACGAGGAGTGGGAAGTTATTCCAAGCCTACATTGTGAGTGTCAGCTTTTCTTTACTTCTTTGAGATGTTTTCTGCTCCAGTGAATAAAACTGTCGGCTTTGCCACACTTTATGCTGAAATAATGGAATTCTCATTGCCTTGATTGATGGACATCAGCACGTTCTGATCCTTAGCGTCAAACCAAGTCTGTTCCAAAGAGCTGAAAGCTGAGCACAGGTTGAGGCAAAGCTCATTAGGATTGATTGATATTTGCTAGAGAACAGACTTAGCGAAGCTCCCTGCCGCCTCGACGCGCTGCTGGGAGGGAGCCGGGTTCCGCTGGGCCTGCAGGTGGAGCAGCGGCGTCTGTGCTGCCGTCTGCCCTTGGGAGGGAGGCAGCGTTGGGTCCCCCGCCCCCAGCGCTCGGTGCTTCTCCCCGTGCTCAGTTCCGTGACGGCGCTGTAACGCAGGCGCTGTTCTGTTGCAGATTCACCAGGCTGAGCCCTCCTCAAGTCAGGATGTGCTGCCAAAAAGGAGGAAGATGAGCGAGCCGAAGGAGCAGTTCTAGACACCCGTCCCCTGCTGTCTGCCTCGCAGGGTGCTCCTCCACTGCTTCCTCCTTGTGTTTAACGTGAATGTTAATACTGAAATTCCTTTGGGGGGTTTCCTGTGCTATGGGTGGATTTAAGGAGAGGAAGTTTATCAAGAAGCCCAGATGGAGAAATGAGCAGTGAGTTTCTATGGGGGGTTGCATCCCTGTCAAGAAACGCTCACAGAATGCTGCTGCAATTCTGATCAGCTTCCTGGTGTTAAAGTTTTTGCTTTTCTTGTGAAAAAAGAGCAGAGCTGGAGCTGTTAGAGGTCTCTGATTCTTTGCATTTCTTCCAGACCAAAGTGTAGTCACTCTTCATCCCATTAATTAATATCCCATGCCAAGTGCAGGCAGCTGGATGGCTGCTTGCGTATCATTAATTGTTGGCAGCTGTTTGTTAGAATGGCGTGAGATGATTTAAAAAAGAAACTGTTTCAGTTCGGCTGTGTTGATTCGTGTGTTCAGGTGGAATGATGAATTGCAGGAGTTGGAGGAGGTGCCACTTTTATTCCACCAAAGCGATGGTTGACTTTGGATGTGCTGTAGAGATGCTGCCTGTTGCTCAGAGCTGCTGCTCTCTCTTGGTCTGGGTAGCTGAACGTTTCTTGACACGTTTGAATTTGTCCCGTTTGATCGTATTAAAACACTGTTCTTCAACAGTTGGTTGCTGTCTTTCTTTTATGCTTTGAGCGCGTTTGGGGCCGTTAATAAAACACAGGGACTGCTGTGGGTGGTCAGTGGAGTTCACGTTCTTGTCTCCGACCTCATCTGGGATGGTGAGAGCAAAGAGGGCCAAAAAAAGGCAGTGCTGCTCTGTGCTGAGCGGCGGTGCTGCAGGCGAGGGATGGCGCTGTGGGCTCTGCAGCGCTGTGAGCGTCAAGGGTTGGCAGCAGCTCCAGGTGTGCAAAACCCGACCCAGGCCCTGGAGCCCTCTCAGCCCGGAAGCCCTCAGGGCAGGACGTCCCCGTGGCGGCTGCGATTCCTGGTTCCCTTCCTGGAGGTGCAGTCATCTGAATCAACACGTCACCGCGCGGCAGCGGCCGCTCCCAGGGCCAGGTGAGCTGAGAGCTCCGGGGTAAGAGAGGCAGAGAGTCCCTGTCCTCCCTGAGGCCATGCTCTGAGTCGGGCTGTTGCCGTACCCCTCGCTCTCGGCACCTCTGTTCTTTATCCCCAGGTGGGGATGACGACGCTCACACGTCGGGGATGGCGTGGGGACAAAAGGACTGAGCCTGAGCAGGACGCGGCTGCAGACAGGGAGCTGCCTGACGATGACTCTGACAACTCCAAAGCCCCCCGCCTCACGCTGATGGAGGAGGTGCTGCTCCTGGGGCTGCAGGACAAGGAGGTGAGCGATGCTCCAGCGGCTGAAAGCTTGTTTGAGTTCTAACCCCGAGTCCTCTCCAGCTCAAACAACCCCCAAACACCCCCCACCAGTGGCTCAGAGGGAGCTGTGGGGCTCGGTGGGGCAGCTGAGGGTTTCATGCAAGCGCTGCCCATTAGCAGCTCTGCCCTGGGGGGGGTGGGAAGCCACAGTGGCTGTGCGCGGTTGTGGTGTTGCTGTTTGCAGAGCATTTACTCTGGGGGAGCTTTGCAGTTGTTCTCTCTGCACAATGCCCAGCTCAGACCATTCGCCTTGTGCTCCCAGCCTGCAGCTGTGGGCTGGTGGCTGCCCTGCCTGGGGAGCCGGGGTAAGAATAGGGCTCATGGGCTGAGCAGGAGGCACAGGAGAGCAGAATGCTGTGCAGGAACCTTGGAGCAAATATTTGAGAGCCACATGGGAGTGTGGTGCAGTTTACATTCTCCCTGGGCTACGTTAAACATTCTCTGTGTGGTTAATGTGTTCCTGGGATCTTTGGCCAGCAGGAAATTAAGTGAGCACAATAGATAAGGAAAAAAAAGATTTTTCACATGCTTGCTTTGGTTTTGGTGGTTTTTTTTTTCCCCCCTTCCTGTCCTTCCACATTCCTCCATGGGGCAGCAGAAAACCTGGCAGCCAGCTGGGCTCCGTGGCCCTGCGCTGCCCCAGCTCTCCTGTGGGCTCATGGCTGGACTGGTGAAAAAAACAGACAATTTTAGGCAAATCCAATGCAGTTTCATTCTCGTAAGCACCAAGCTGTCATGATTCTGACATGAGCTTTCAACTTACCCCTAAAATTCAGGGTGGGAATATCCAACAAATCAAAACCTTTGGTGACATCTGTACCCTTTCTCCTTGGGAAATTTATTCCTTAACTCCACCTGCTAAAAAAAAAAACAAATCCATTGCATCTGCCGTGATGGAAGGAAGCGGGGCATGTTGTGCAAGCATAAAGAGTTGCTTTGTCTCTACTCACCAGGAAGTGAAGAAAGCAAATAACGTTAAAATCTCTACTTTATAGAATCATAGAATCATAGAATCCCCAAGAACCATAGAATCACCAAGGTTGGAAAAGACCTCAAAGCTCATCCAGTCCAACCGTTCACCTATCACCAATAGCTCCCACTGAACCACGTCCCTCAGCACAGCATCCAGCCTTTCCTTGAACACCCCCAGGCTCGGTGACTCCACCACCTCCCTGGGCATCCATTGCAGTGCCTGACCACCCTTTCTGAGCAGTAATACTTCCTCATGTCCAGCCTGAATCTCCCCTGTCGTAGCTTGAAGACTTTATGGTTCTCTCAGCTACATGAGCTGAACAAAGCAGTGTTTATAGCACTGTGCAAACACACGGTGGGGAACTGAACAGCGCTGAGGAGAGAGGAGTCACTGCCTGCTCCTGAGGGCAGCACTGTGGATGCTACAGGGCAGGATGGCGTTGGCTTGCACTGCTCACACTGTGACAGGGGCTCCGAGGAGGAAAATGTTTTTGGCTGGATGTTGGGCGTTCAGCATCGGGGAGGACCTGCTCCCGTCCCTCCTGTCCCCAGCTCCCTGCCTGTCCCCTTGCTTGCAGGGCTACCCATCCTTCTGGAACGACTGCCTGTCCCCTGGTCTGCGCGGCGGCATCCTCATCGAGCTGGCACTGCGGGGCCGCATCCATCTGGAGCCACTCACAGCCAGGAAGAAGCAGCTGCTGGACAGAAAGGTGATGGCAGTGGGGCTCAGGGGGGTGGTTTAATGAGTCCCAGCTATTGTGTGCCCCCCGGGGTTGCTTCCCTGTGATGCTGTGCTGTGCTGGATGGCTTTGGCTCATGGGTTTGCCCACCGATGCCCCTCTTGTGGCACATCTCATGTGTCTGCCCACGTCTGGGCCTTACAGTTTCTGGTTGGTTCTCACAGGTGCTGCTGAAGTCGGCTGCTCCCACTGGTGATGTCCTCCTGGATGAGACCCTCCGGCACATCAAAGCCTCTGAGTCCACGGAAACGGTGCAGACCTGGATAGAGCTGCTCACAGGTTGGTCCAGGGGGGAAAAAAAGAGCAGATTCCTGGAAGGGCTTGGGTTGGAAAGTACCATGCAGACAGTGCAGTCCCTTCCCCTGCCATGAGCACGGATGCTTGGCCCTGAGCACCTCCAGGGAAGGGGCACCCACACTGCTCTGGGTTGAATTTCTACCTCACATCTGACCTAAATCTCCCCTCTTTTAGCTTAAAGCCATTCCGCTTATCCATTCCACCCCAATTCTGTTGTGATCCCATGGTTCCGTGATTCTCCCCAGGCGAGACCTGGAACCCCTTCAAGCTGCAGTATCAGCTGCGGAACGTGCGTGAGCGTGTCGCCAAGGGCCTGGTGGAGAAGGGGATCCTCACCACGGGGAAGCAGAGCTTCCTGCTCTTCGACATGACCACCCACCCCGTCTGTGACACCACTGAGAAGCAACGCCTGCTGAGGAAGCTGCAGGACAGCGTGTTGGAGCGCTGGACGGGGGACCTGCGCCGCATGGACCGCAGGCTGCTGGCGCTGCTGGTGCTGGCCCACACCTCAGATGTGCTGGAGAAGGCTTTGGGCAGCCTGGAGGACACCCAGTATGAGATGGCCATGAGCAGAGCCAAGGATGTGCTGGAGGCCGATGCGGAGCTGGAGGCGGCCCAGGGCAGAGGGACAGAGGTGATCTGGGCTGTGCTGGCGGCCTTTAACAGGGCCTAAATCCTACGGTGGGGCCCACGAGAGGTGGCTGAGGGCTGTGGGTCCACGCGTGGAGCTGCTCCCTTGGGAAGGGCCCTGCGCCCCCTTGGGGGCTGCATGCAGAGCCTCCTCCTCCACCCCGCTGTGTTGGAATTGGGACCTGGTGCCTTTGTGGCTGCAAGTGCTGGGGGGAGCTCGAGGGTCTCTGTGTCAGAGAGGAAGGGAAAAGTTTACACTGTTTTTTTAATTACTGCTTTGTGTTTTTTTTCTTCTTGTTCTTCTCCCCCACTTCCCCTCCTGGGCAGCGTGAACGTGTTCCTTTGCATCCTGCAGCAGTTCCCTCTGTGCTCTGCCTCCATGGTGGCTCAGCTCCTATTTTGCGTGGATTTAGGGGTGGGAGAAACGGGGGCAGCGCCAGCACTGGGCCTCGCGGCGCTTTGGGAGCATTGCGGGGCTGCCGCGGTGTGGGGTGGGGGTGAGGACCTGGGGGGCGCTGGGAGTAGAGGGCGCTACGGGTTCTGCTGTGCTCCTCCTGCCCACCAGGGGGCGCCCGCTTCCAGAGCAGTCCTAGCGCCCAGACTGTGACCACGCCCCTCTTCCGGACCGCTCTGCCTATTGGTTCTTCTCACTGTCCATCAAGCTCAGTAGCCCACACGTTCCCTTGCTTTCTCACTTCCCATTGGTTCCGACAGCACCACGCAGAGTGGCCAAGCCCGGCCTTTTTCCCCGCCCCCCGCGGGCTCTCATTGGTCATGCGTGACGTCACCACGGCTTCCTCACTGCGCCCATTGGACACGTGCCTGTCCGTCACGCAGCCGGGGCGTCAGGGGGCGGTGGCGGCCATTTTGGAGCAGAGCGCAGGGCCGAACGGCGCGCAGTGAGCGCGGAGGCAGCGCGGAGCCCCAAGGCCGCCACACCTCGCCATGGCCGCCCAGCTGGGTACCGGCGCCCGCGCGGAGGACTCCGGGCAGGAGAAACAGGTGAGGAACAGCGTGGCGGGCCCTCCCGCTTCCCGTTGGCTCTGCAGCGCGCCACTCTTCCTTGCCCCGCTCACCGGTTGGCTTCTGCCGCCGTTGTTCCAGCCTCTCATTGGCTGCGGTGCTGGCGCGGAGGCGGGACTTCCGGGAGAGGCTTGTGGGACTCTGGGGTTGCGGGGCTCCGTGTGGGCCGGTTACCCGCAGCGCCCGGTGCGCTCCTTCGGGCTGCGTGTGGGCGCTGAGGGACATCGGTCCCCTCGGTCGTTTGGTCTGCCGTGGGTCCGAAGCTTTTACATCCACCACTGTCTTTCAGGATTCGCAGGAAAAGGAAACCGTCATCCCGGAGCGGGCCGAGGAGGCGAAGCTGAAGGCCAAATACCCCAACCTGGGCCAGAAGCCCGGCGGCTCCGACTTCCTCATGAAGAGGCTGCAGAAAGGGGTACTTATCGCTCCTTATGGGCTCCATGCTCTCCATGCAGTGGGGCCACATCAGCACTCACAGCATCACAGAGCCGTGGGGGCTGCCCTGTGCCCCCTTGTCCTGGCACTGCCCCGTCCTCCTGACCCCGCCCTTCTCATACTGCTCACAGCCCCCTCAGTCTTCTCCAGGAGAGCAGCCCGGAGCTCTCAGCCATTCCCCATCAGGTGATGTTCAGTGCCCAACGTGGGACTCTCCCAGCACTTCCCAGCCTGCTTGGAACTGGGGAGCCCAGCACTGAGCCCAGAGCTCCAATTGTGCCCTCTCCACAGCAGAGCGGAGGGGAGGAGCACCACCCTGCCCTGCTTGCCGTGCTCTGGGTGTTGCACCCGGGGTCCCACTGTTTCTCTTGGCCCATAGGGCACACTGCTGGTTTGTGGCCACTGGGACACCTGAGCCCTTCTCTGTAGAGCTCTGTAGAGCCAAAATCCCGTTGAGCGTGCGGATTAAGGAAATGTGGGGAGAAATGTGCAGATCCCTGCAGCCTTCTGCAGTGTCCAGGTGTTTCTCTCTGCTCTGTGTTTTGCTCATGTTCTGGGCTGGTGCAGAGGGCACGGGGGATGCCAGCAAGTCAACAGAAAACACCAATCCTATGGCTGTGCTCCCTGGTAAAGTAATTAAATCCTTCCCTAAGAGCCCTCTGCAGCTGCTTGGGTTGCTGCTGAAGGCTCTTCTCTTTGCACAGGATGATGCAGAAATCCCTTTGAGCCGTTGTGTGCGTGGCTGAATGCCTCAGCCACCCTGTACTGCTGCTCCTGATGCAGCTGCCTGAGCAGTCTCTGTGTGTGCTGCATTGCTGACAGGAATGCTGGTGGTGTTTTAGATACCAGCTCCTAAAGCAAGCACAGAAATGAGGATTTAATTATTTAACACCAAGAGGGAAAGGGCTTTAGGGCTGGGCTGGGCTTTGTGAGGCCTTCAAATCTGTTTGCAGCACCAAGTGTCACCAAATATCCTGAGGTGGAAGGGACCCCCAGGGATCACTGAGTCCAAATCCTTTCTCCACACAGGACCACCCAGTGTTCAAGCAGCATTTCTCAGAGCATTGTCCAAATTCTGCTTGTCCTTTTGCCCTTTGCTCTGCTGTCAGCAGGGCAGAGCAGCACAGAGTCATGGCGAGGGAGTGGAATGCCCTTCGCACCACAGCTCAGCATTGCTGGGAGGTGTCTCAGGGCTGCATCTCTGCAGTCATTTGGCCCTTTGGTTTCAGCTGCAGGAGTCTGTCTGGGCTATGGACTGGGCTGTGCTCACTGGGGAGGATGTCCTGCCTTTGACCCACAGCTCACGTGTTTGCCAAACTGGAATAAACTAAATCAGCAAATGTCCCCCAGCTGTGCTGCTGTAGCTGAGCCTGTCTGGAGGAGGCTGCTGACGCAGCGTCTGCCCCACAGTCACTGTTAGAATCACAGAATCATAGAATGGGTTGGAAGAGACCTCCAGCTCCACCCCTACCGTGGGACCCACACCTCTGTGGGCAGCAGTGCCAGCGCTGCACCGCCTCTAGGTGAAGAATTTCCGCTTCATATCTGACCTAAATCTCCCTCGTTTAGCTTAAAGCCATTCCCTCTTGTCCTGTTACTGCCTGCGTGCGTAAGAAGTCGCTCTCCCGTGTGTTTATAAGCTCCCTTCAAGTACTGGAAGGAGAGGGGATGGGGATGGAGGCTGCTGGCTGGGCTGAGACACCTGAGCCGTGCTGGGCGTTGTGGGAGCTGCCAAATAAAGGCCGTACAGCTGCCTTGGACTTTCCCCTTGCGTGTTGTTTCGGTGATAAGTTTTGGGTGTCACAGCTTCTTAAAGGTGTGAGCTGTAGCCCGTTGTGTGCAGCTTGGCCGTCCCAGGGTGCTTCAGAGTAACCTGAACTCCTTTTTTCTCTTTCAGCAAAAATACTTTGATTCTGGTGACTACAACATGGCCAAGGCGAAGATGAAGAACAAACAGCTGCCGACTGCGGGGCCGGACAAGAACCTGGTGACAGGAGACCACATCCCCAAACCTCAGGACCTCCCGCAGAGAAAATCCTCACTCGTCGCCAGCAAACTGGCAGGGTAGCCCACGCTCACGGGCTGGTTTTTTTTTCCTGTTTTCTTTTTTCTTTTGGTTAATTGGATTGAACTTCACTGTACCATAGAGCTGGGAGCACCAGAATCCACATAGTTATACGAGTATTTGTAGCAAACACACACCACAACCAAGAAGAACATGAGATGCTGGTAGCCCAGGCCACGCAGGCAGACCTTTGGTGGAGTCGGTTGCACGTTTGCTTTTTGCGAGCAGGTTTGCTGCCTTACCTCTCACAGTGCTCAGAACCATCCCTGCTCGCAGTCCCTGCAGTGCTGCATCCCTCCCTGCAGCGCCCTGAGGGAAGTGAGGAGCACTGAGAGGAGTTGTGTGGTGTCATCGTGTTGTTTTCTTCGGGTGTCTGTAGGGGAAGACGCGAAGGGGGAAGTGGCAGAAGCCGATACGTGGCCTGCAGTCTGGTTAGGTGTGTGTGTTAGAGTTGTTAATGAAGTGGTTGAGTTGGTGGCTGCAATGGAGGCAGCAGCCTTGGAGGCTTTGCAGGCAGTTTCTCTCCTCCTGCTCTGTCCTCTGCCAGGGATGCCTGCAGCTGTGAATGGAGCTGCCTGCTCAGAGCCCGGAGTCGTGCACAGGGCTGCTGGTGGGGATGGGTGTGATGTGAGAGCAGCAGGACAGCAGCACCCCAGGGAGGAGAAAGAGAAGATTGTAGAGGCAAACGTGTGTTGGCAATGTTATGCACCCCTTGAGGTTCTTTTTTTTTTCTTTTGTCCTTTTTTTCTCTTGCCTTTTTGTTTCAGGCTTGAAAAAAAGCAAACCATGAAGTCAGTGTGGTGGCTGCAGCAGAGTGGGGCGCGCTCAGTGCCCGCTTGGTGCTGCTGAAGCAGCTCCAGGTGTGGGGCGTTCGGTGGGGCTGAGGTTTGTGCCAGGGCAGCACCGAGTCCAGGCCAGATTTGAGCCCAGTTGTAGAGGTGGAGCAGGCCGTGTGGGTTTTGGGGAGCTGTGTTGGATCAGGAGAAAACAAAGGAGGGAGGCAGTGGGTGATGATGCACTGCACAGCTTTCCTCACATGTGATCCTGGCCGGGTCGCTCACAGAGCTGCACTTTATTGCGCTCCCATGCTGCTGCTCTGAGCAGGGAGCGAGGCTGTGCTCAAACACATCTGCTGTCAGGTGGCTCATCAGTGACCCTGGGCGAGGAGCCGTGGCCCTACAGCCATGGACTTTGAGGAGTGTGGCAGGGACAGGCAGTGTGCCTCGCGCAGCTCCTCGCCCAGCCTCGCGCTGCCTGCTAGGATGCTCTGCTGTTGGTCCCAGCTGCATTGTAAATAGATACGAATCATATATACAAATATATATATATAATTTTTTACATCTTCATTTGTCCTCGTTTCTGGTGTGCTGTGCTTCAAAAAAAGAAAGAAAGAGGAAAAACAAGAGAAAAACAGTGAAAAATGCAAAGTGGCGTTGGCAGCTTTGGGCTGCGCCTGTGCTGCTGCCTGCGCCCGCTGGGGGCAGGGAGGGAGCGAGTGACTCTGACCACGTCTTCCCTGCTTTGCTGGAAATGCCAGGCATGTTTGCACAGCGGGAGGAAGCGATTGTGACAACACAGGATGAGAACCAGCAAGAGAAGTTCCCTAAAACGACCGTAATGCGCTGTGGGTGACGTCTGTTCTGTCCCCGAAGCAGCAGAGCAGTGTTGTCTGCACGTCCATCGCATGACAGAATCTGCCTTTGCTTTTAGGGGTGTTTTGCCTTTGTCCTCTGCTCCTGTGTAAGTATTGCAAGGAGGAGGGCGACAGATCGGGCTGAACCAACATGAGAAGAGTCTTGTGTTCAGCACCGGGTATCCAAGGGTGTTTTTGGTGCTCCCTGAACCCAAAGGGGTTTCTTTGAAGTGGGAAGGGCAGAAGTGGCTCCTGGGCCCTGTCCTGCCTCAGCCCCACGCTGGGTCTCAGCTGACCTCGTGGCAGGCACAGGAGGGGAGGAGTTTTCCCCTCTTTCAAAAGAAATCTCCATTCCATGCCCTGCGCCAGGGGCTCCTGGTGCCTCCAGAGGACAGAGCTGCTCCGTGGTGACGTGTCCCCTCACCAGGGCTGTGCTGCCCTGAGCCCGCAGCCGTTACTTGCCCACGTTATCAATCCTGATGTCACACTTTGCTTCCTCCAGCTGCTGGCGTCACTGGCGTTCAAAGCATTGCGCCGACCCTCCCCACAGCCCCGTCATCCCGTCGTCAGACATCCTGCTCCCCTTTCCCCCACCCCAAATCAGCCATTTCGTCATCCCCTCAGTCCACTTCAAAGCAGGAGCCGGCTGTTTGCACAGGGACACGCTGTTCCAGCTGGGTGCCAAGTATGTGCGGGTGTTTGTTTGTGCTTTAGAGCTTGGCACTGCTGGGGAAATATGTGCTGGGCGCTGCCCTGAGCTGCTGGAGCGAGCTGAGCTCGCTTCTGTTATTGCTCCCAGTGCCAAGAATTCGTTTCCCGACAAGGACGCATTCCTTGAGGCCACAGGGAAGGCTCTGGAGTGGGATTTCTCCCTCCAGACCCTGGCGTTGCCTGGTCCTGCTTGAAGGAGTGGGCAGCAGGGCAAAGGACGTGTGGGGTTCATGCATGACCCTGTTCTTTTACAGCCTGGGGCAAAAGGGCATTGGGAACACTCAGGGCAGGGCTGCACCCTGAGCTCACAGCCTCCTCCTCTGCCAGTGGGTGGTGACACTCCGGATGGTGACAGAGATGTGAGTTTGCAGTGCTTTCAGGCCCCCCAAAATCACCTTCACCTTGAGTTCTTCCCATTGGCAAGTCCCCAGGTCCTCGCCGCCTCTCTGGAGGAGGAAGATCTGTCTTAGGGGCTCTGTGGGGTTTCCCATCTGGTATTTTATCTCCACAGCTGGAGTTTCCCTCCATCCCACGCACCACCATCCTGATGGGTTGGTCAGGGCTTTCAGGGGTTTCCTTTGTCCCTTTTGTGGGGCCGTTTGCTTTCCACTTTCCCTCTCCTCAAGGTTTTGGTGGCGACCCCACACTCCAAAGGTAAACCAGAGTCCAGCCTCCAAAGCTGCCTCAGGCTGACGTCACTTTCCTTTGGTCCAGAGCTGCACCCACACTGGGCATTCAATGGTCTTTGGACTGAACAGCACCACAGCCCTTCCTGCAGGGAAAGCCTTCCTTAGGGGGCAACTAAGAGTGGATGATTCCTCAGAGGTCTGATTTCCAGAATCCTGCCCATCTTTGGGCACAAAAATCTATTGAGTGTGAAGCTGGTTGAACTGCACCAGGAGCTTTGCCTCACTCCAGCACCTTGCCACTGCTCCTGGCTCTTTCACAATAGTGAAGATGGAGCTGGAGGCATGGGGGTAAAGAATCTCGACTCCTACAACAGCTTGGGTTGGAAGGAACCTTACAGCCCCAACCTGTGCTGTGGGTTGAAAGGAACCTTATGGCCCCAACCTGTGCTGTGGGCTGGCACCATTGCCTCGGGTGGCAGCAGCTGGTGGTGCTGTGTTCTCTGCGTGGTGCCCACTGGGGCTGTGACTGCAGCAGATGGAGGTGAGGACCCGGCCGGTAATGAGACGAATGCACAGCAATTCCCTGTGGACACAGAATCGCAGTCGTTAAGGTTGGAAAAAACCTCAAAGATGCATCAGGTGAATTCATCGCCACTTTCCTGAGCACCTCCAGGTGCGGCGATCTGCACCCCCGCCTCCCCGGGCAGCCCCTCCCAACGCCCGGCCGTTCCTTTGGAGAAGATCCCCGTTATCCATCCCAAACCTCCCGAGGAGCGCTGAGATCTCCTTCCAGCCGCCCTTTCCACGGCACTCCGCCTCAGTTCCCCGCCCTCAGCCGGCACAGGGGGGTCAGCCCCACATCCAGCGGCGGAACGGCCCTTCTTCACCCCAAAATTCCACTTCCCACCCCCTCAGGACACCCGCGGCGCACAGCAGCCGCTCCCCGCTCCTCCCCGCCCCCACCTCCCGCGGGGCCGCACCGGAAGCGGAACCGCCCCCCCCCCCCCGTGTCGTCATCATCGCGGCTATAAAGACCCGGCTTCTCCCTCCCGCGCCATCAGCCGCCGGTGCTCGTCGGGCGCCATGTTTGCGGTCAAGCGGAACGCCGTCATTGGCTTCAACCTCTACTGCGGCGGTGGAGGCCCGGGCCTGGTGCCCGCTTCGCCAGCAGGAGATCAAACCCCGCCGCCCCCCGCCGCCGCTCCGGCCGCCACCGCCGCTGAGGTACCGCGGCCTCTGATTGGTTCCGCGGGGCTGTGGGCCGCCGGCGGCCGCGCCGAAGCCCCCCGCGTTCCGCTTGGTTCCGCCGCTGCCCGCCGTCTGCCGTCGGACTCCGCGCCGCGGCCCGTCGCGCTGTGGAGCCCCGAGGAGGAGTTGGACGGCTGCGAGCCCGAGTCCGAACGCGGCCCAGGAGGCGATTCGTTACCCAGCACGCCGCCCGAGCTGCCCGACGAGCTGCGGCAGGACTCCTTGGAGCTCATCCTCCGGTACCTCCGGGAGGCGGCCGGAGAGGCCGAGCCCGGCGTTAAGAAGCTTTTTCCGGGGCTCTTGGGAGGGCCGGGGCGGCCCGGCAGGACGGGCGGAGCCGTCATGGAGAAAGCGCTGGAAACGCTGCGGAGGGTCGGGGACGGAGTGATGCAGAAACACGAATTGGCCTTCCAGGGTGCGTGGAAACGGGAAATGGGAGCGGGGAGGGGGGGGGGAAGGGAACAGAACGGCCGTGGGGTGAAAACGAAAGCGGACTTTGCGCTGGGAAGGGCTGGGGGGGGCGGGGGGGGCTGGGCAGGGCCACGCCGCGCCCCGGGGCTGAAGGGCGGCCGTCCCCGTGCTGGTGTGCTGCTGGTGCTCCTCACGATGCTGACGGAGCTCTGGGAGTCCCCCCTGTGTAGCATGGAGGGGTTCTGGGGCTCCTTAATGCAGTGTGGAGGGGTGGGGGATCGTCCTGGTGCTGTACTGGAGGGTTTGGGGCTGCTCTAATGTTGTGAAGGGGCTTTGGAGCAGCTCCACGGTGTGGTGTGAGGGGTTTTGGGGCTCCCCTGTGTGTGTGAGGGGTTTGGGATTTCCATTGTTGCCGTGCAAAGGAGCTTGAGGCTGCCCTGCTGCGGGCTTTGGGGCTCCCTCGTGGCGCTGTATGGAGGTGTTGGGGGAATGGAGGAAGTTTGGGGTCTCCTCGCTGAGATGAAGGGTTCAGAGTTCCTCTAAAGAAGTGGGGAGTTCTGGAGTTGCCCCGCTGAGGGGGTTTGGGGCTCTCCTGCTGCGGTATTACAGCTTTTTGGAGCTCCTAAAGCTGAGGGAGCTCTGGGGTTGCACTGCTGTGGGGTTTGGGGCTGTGCCGTGAGCTCGGGTCTCTGCAGACTCAGGTAGGAGAAGCCCCCCCTCTCCCCCTTAGCCCTCAGCTCGTAGCATGGCTGCTTTAAGGTGCTGATCCTAACCGGTCCCAAAATAGCCCTCAGAAAATAGCCCCCGTGCCTGGGCTGGGCTGAGCAGATGGGGTGGTTGGGGAGGCTGCAGGTTTGGGTGTGCTGGAATGGGCTGGAAGGGAGAACCGGCCATTTTGGGCTGGTCTTATGTAACTTGGAAGTGAGTCCTTGGGGGCCGGTGAGAGCCAACCATTTTGGGTTGAATTGGTGTCATTCAGAACGGAATCCTTGGGGACCAGCAGGAACTGACCATTTTTGGCTGTTTTTGTGTAACTTGGAAGCAGCTCCTTTTGAGGATGGGGTGGGGGGAGGGGAGGGAACAGTGAGAACCAACCGTTTTGGCTTGGTTTTATGTAATTCCAAGCCCAGCCCTTGGGGACCAGCAGGAACTGACCCCTTTTTGGCTATTTTTGTGTAACTCGGAAGTGACTCCTTGGCGGGGGGGGGGAAGGGGACCAGTGAGAACCAACCTTCTTGGCTTGGTTTCATGTAATTCCAAGGCCAGCCCCTGGGGACCTGCAGGATGTGACCGTTCTGGGTTGGATTTGTGTAACTCAGAAGCGACTCCTTGGGCTCTGGTGGGTGCATCAGGGCACAGAGGGGCAGTGTTGGCATCCCCCCCAAGACAGTTTGTGGTGAACACCTTCCATGTTCCAGTTTGTTGTTTGTTGGTTGGTTTCTCTTCTAAATGCAAAGGGATTCGGTTTGTTCCTCGCTTCCTGCATTGCACTGTTTGGAAAAGTCCAGGGGTTGGCTGCCCTGCCTCAGTTAAATTGGAGGGTGTGCTGCTGAACGAGCAGAGCTCAGGGTGTGCAGATTGACCCAAGCTGCTGTTAGCAACCGAGGCTTCTGCAGAGCTGGCAGCTCTGTGTACAGAGGAGGAACTGGCTTCTGGGAGGCTTCCTCTTGGTTTGAGCAATAACAAGCAGTGCCTTTCAGTTTCATAAAGGCTCATCTTGTTTGCTTATTCATGAGGGGCACCGTGGGTCAGGCTGTTCCAGGTGGCTGCTCAGAGGCAGGGCTGCCAGGCTGCCTCTGGCCTCCTGCTGCCCCCCAGGGCCCTCACGAGATCTCAGAGGGCAGCGTGGGGTGGAGGTGGGGTCCCTGCTCTGCTCATCCTGTGGCAGGGCCTGCAGCAGCTGCTCTGCCACAGCTTTCAGCCCCCAGGTACAGAGGCTGCGTCCTCTCGCTGGTGCCTTGGCGTGGCTCAGCCCGTCTCTAAGCTGGAATCTCTCTTCAGGAATGCTTCGGAAGCTGGAAATCAAAAAAGAAGAAGACCTGCAGGCGGTGTGCGAGGTGGCTGCTCACGTTTTCAGTGATGGAGTAACAAACTGGGGCCGAGTCGTCACGCTCATCTCATTTGGTGCCTTTGTTGCAAAACACCTGAAAAGCATCAACCAGGAGAAGTGCATCAGCTCGCTGGCGGGGATCATCACAGACGCTTTGGTCTCATCCAAACGCGAGTGGCTGATGAGCCAGGGAGGCTGGGTGAGTCACTGCCCACCACGAGGCTTTCGGAACGATTCAGTGTTTCCTATTTCCATAACCCACTGGGTGTCAGCTGCCTGTGTCAGCGAAGTGCCGATGAGTCACTGTTCCAGTTCAAACCACTCTCTGAAAGCACCTCGCCAGTGCCACGCGGTGCCTTTGACCCCAAAAAACACGTAACCCCCTTCCTGCTAAAGAAGTGCTGGCATCCCTACAGCAAAACATATTGGGGCGCCCCGAGTTTGCCTGCAGTTGTGTGGCTCCCAGTTGTTGGGCTGTGTCTGCAGCAGGTCTCCAGGAGCTGTGGGTGAGGAGCCAACCCATCGCTCTGGGTTGCTCTTTCCCATGGGAAGAGGCAGCTGGCACAGGAATAACTGTCTCCTCTTTCTCTTAGGAGGGCTTTGTCGACTTCTTCCGAGTTGAGGACCTGGAAAGCAGCATCAGGAACGTGCTGATGGCCTTTGCAGGAGTGGCCGGCCTGGGGGCGAGCTTGGCCTACATGATCCGGTGAGCTGCAGTGCCGCAGAGGGGCAGAGCTCAGGGCAGACCGGCTCCACTGGGAGCTGGCGAGCCGATCACCTCCTCCTGGGCATATTTATGCAGCTGGACTCGTGTTGACCCCAGGAGAATATCTAGGCATCCCCTGAGCAATTCTTTCCAAAGAAAGAAGGTATGTTCCACTCGGATCGTGGGTACCAATGAGGATTTATTGCTTTGGGAACAGAAAGTGGAGGAGTTGACTGATACTCTGCTTCGTTCAAGAGCATGAGGAGAGAAGGGCAAAGTGGACAGCTTCAGTTTTATCCCGGAGGAAACAGATCTGTTTCGTGAGCCAGTGAGCAGCAGCAGCAGCTCCTGCCTGGACTGATCCTCGTGGCTTTGGTGCAGCGGCTGTTGCGGAGCCGATGCTTCGGAGTCGTGGTTGTGGGTTTTTGGAAATGGCATCTTCAGCTGCCGCGCCGCTGCCTGAACTCACAGCTCTGCTGTCGCGGCTTTAGGCAGCGGTGCTGTGCAAGGCTGAGGCGTGCAGCCCGTGCTGGAACTCGGGGTGATTTCTGTCCCCTGCCTTCCAGCAGGGTTTGCTCAGGCCGCGGGCGGCCCTGTGAGCAGTCCTGCAGTTTGAGCTGGCGCTGTGGGAAACGCAGCCGGCTGCAGCCCGGCAGAGCCGGCCCGTCTGATCTGACTGCTCTCACCGCCCTGCCACGCCAGCAGTTTAAAAATAGGGAGTGCATTTGTAAGTAGGTAAAACCCCATGCAGGGCGGGGAGGCTGCGGAGAGCCTGCAGATGTCTGTCCAGCTGCAGAATGTGTGCATCTATACTGAGCTAACAGCACAGAAGCGAAGGCTGAATGTGGTGGAGCTGCTGATGGATGTGCTGCGCTTCATCCCTTGCGTGGAGTTTCTGTGGCAAAGCCTTCTGTGGTGGCTTTGAGCAAACCTTTCTCTGTGCTCGAGCAGAAGTGCCAGGGGTTGTAGTGGGGTTCGGTGGCTGCTGCACTCGCTGCCTGCTGGCAGCAGCTGAGACTGCTGTTTATTTTAATCTTTTTGGTTTTTCCGAGCTCTTCTGGCAGTTGGGAGGTTGTGGAAGTTGGTGTTGGTTACTTCCTTCTCTCCCCTTTAATTTTGACTCCGTAAGCAGTGAGCACAGCAAAGCTGATGTTTGAATGTAAGCGTTCTGCAGCTGTGTAGAACTCAGTGCCTCGGCTCTGCAGCTTGTGCCAACCCCAAGCACAGCACCCGGCCCTGGGCTCCTCGTGGGCTTTGGGCTGTGCTGTGGTTGGGGCTGAGAACCCCTGCAGAACGGGGCTGAGGTGGTGAGGAACCCGCCTGACTGCAGCCCAAGCAATGCCCAGTGGGGAGAAAGCTAAAGGCAGGGCTGTTGTCTGGCCGGCCTGGGTGCTGGAGGAGCACTTAGTTTTGTCAATAAATGTCTCTTGTTCTCAATGGGTGGCATAAAACTTTATCCTGTAGCAGGATGGGGAGCTGAAGGCTCAGCTGTGAGCACCCCAGCCCTGTGCTGCTGCTGCCTGCCTCTGCACTTTGGCCATGGCTGAAACCCCAGCTGCTGCCTCTCGGTTTCAATTCCTGTGAAGCTGAAGAAGGAGGAAGCAAGGGGGGCAGCGTGGCTGTGGGGAAGTCCCTCATGCACGGTGGGATTTCCCCCCCCCCGTGGGCACCCGTTGCCTCCTGCGCACACCTCGCTCCGTCCCCCAGCCGCAAGCTGCTCTTCCAGCACCGCCGTTGGGTTTTCAGGGCTGTTTTGGGCCGGCTGCGCCATGGCAACATGCAAAAAGCGGCCGCGGCCACCTGCGCTTCCTGGAAGCCGCGGTGCTGATAAGGCGCGGCCCTGGGGCAGCTGATACGGCTCAGCTTCCTCCGCCCCGCGGCTTTTCGAAGAAGCGGCGCCGCGTTCCGCGAAGCAGCGGAGGAAGTCACGGCCGTGTGGGGCCCGGGGGGGGGGGAGGGGGGGGAAATGGGGCGGTCAGGGAGTGGTGGTGGTTTGGGGGGGGGGGGGAAGGGAGAGGAGCTCAGAGCTGGGCTGAGCGGCCCCACGGCTGTGCGCTGCCATAGAATGACTGGGCTGGAAGGGATTCCTGCCCCCCCCCCCCCCCCCCCCCGCCCTCACTGTGTGCCCCACAGCTTCAGGCTCCCCCGGGGAATGGGGCAACCAAAGAGCCGGGCAGCAGCGCCAGCAACCTCGTGGCCTCCAGGTAAGGAACTTCTTCTGACAGGTGACCTCAATAAACGTCTGTTTTAATGCAGAGGCTCCGTTGTGAGTGAGGGGAGGGCACCGGCGCGCTTCGTGCGCCTCTCGGCCCGCTTCGCACGCAGCCACCCGCGACCCCGCGCCCCACTGCCATGGAATTTGCGTCACTTCCGGTTAGCGTTGTAGCCCCGCCCCCTCTTATTTCTGCCTCCTCGCTCTGGCCCCGCCCAGCAACAGCGCCCGCCAATGGCCCTCGCTCGGTCACGTGACCGCTTCCAGGAACATTCCGCGTAGCCCCGCCCACCCCGGGGCGCCCGCGGGTTGCGCGGGTCGGAGTCACGCGTGGAGCCGTCGGAACGCTGGGGGGGGGGGGGGTCCTTCAGCACAGAGCGCTGTGCAACACGGGGACCAACTGGGGGGCGGGGGCTGCGGAGAAATGGGAGACCCTCCCCCTCCCCCCATCTCAGAACCCTCCAGCATCCCACGAGGAATAATAAAAGCACGAGTGGGAATCCAGCTCAAGGGATCACTGTGCGGGTGGGGAGGGGCAAAGGCCCCGTGTTGTCCACACGTGGGGACGCCCTGTGCGCACCCTGGGGACACGAGGCCATGTGCAGGACGCAGCACCCGCGGTCCACACAGCACCCCGGACGCGCGTGGGTGCCAGCCAGGTCCCACCCCGATCCACAAACAGTGACACAGCTGCAACACCCCGAAAACACACAGACAAAATCACACGCACAAAAACACACCCCGACACCCCTCCCCAAAATCACCCACGCTGCGAGGAGGGGGGACGCGGAGCGGCGTGAC
Organism: Tetrao urogallus; assembly: GCF_951394365.1. Classification (NCBI taxonomy): domain Eukaryota; kingdom Metazoa; phylum Chordata; class Aves; order Galliformes; family Phasianidae; genus Tetrao; species Tetrao urogallus. The sequence continues at coordinate 165,419 of NW_027639058.1, read as the reverse complement.
ACCGAAGCACCTTTATTACCGGGATATTAAGGCTCCTGGCCGAAGGGGGGGGGGGGAATGGCAGCTCCCAGCGTCACCCCCTCCAGATATTCCTCCTCAAAGCACCGCAGCCTCTCGCGCCCCCCCCACGCACAGCAGCCGCTGGGGTCGCGCCAGGAGCTGCGTGAGGCAGCGCAGAGGACATCGATTTGCTGAGAGAGCTGCGGCGAATGGGAGAAGGAAATGGGTTGGCGGAGGGGGGGGTCAGGAGCATCGACCACGCGTTCTCGTGCCCCGGACCCCCCCCCCCCAGTACCCCCGCAGTACCCACCTGCTCCTCGGCGCAGGGGCTCCGCTCGTCCTGGGGCAGCGCGCAGCACGTGGTGGTCACCGCTTCCAGCAGCTCCGGCACCGGGCGTCTATGGGATGAGGGGGTCAGCAATGGGGGGCAGGGGGGGGGCGTTCTGTCTATCCCAGGGTCTGAGGGGATCCGAGAATGTGTGCTGTGTGCCTCCCACCCAGGCCTGAGTGTGGGGTGGTACCAGGGTGGGGAGTCCTAAGGAGAGAATGAGGGGATGGGCTGGGGGCTTTGGGGGAGGCTGAGAGATGGGAGAGGGGCCCAGGAAAGGTCGGGGGGGAACCAAGGGGCTCTGAGCGGCTGGGGAGATGGAGAGATGTCCCAGGGGTGACATTCCCAGGGACTCCAGGGAGATGGAGGGGGAGGGGCCCAGAGGTTTTGGGGGGGTTGTTATTCCCAAGGACGCGTTGTGGGAGGGGTCCCAGGGGCTGCCATCCCGCGCTCAGGGCGCCCCCCCCAGCACCCACCGCTTGCTGAGCAGCCGGATGGGTCCGCAGAGGGTGCGCAGCATGGCGGGGCCGGGCCGGGCCAGGCTGATGTTGTGCACTTCTTGGTCGTAGGCAGGGTGGGGGGCGGCGGTGGCGAAGCAGCGGCTCCGGGCTTGGCCCAACCCTCTCTTGCAGCAGCGGTGCTGCCGGGTCTTCACAGCCCCCTCCTCCCGGCAGAAGCGCTCCAATCCTCTCTGCCACTGCAAAGACACGCGGGGCCCCAAACACCGCTGTCAGCGGCCGTCCCCACCCTGTCCCCGCCGTCACCCCCTGACACCTCTGTCACCCCTTGAGATAGGTGGGGCCTTCCTGAGACACTGCGTCACTCCCTGGGTCACCTCTGTCCTCCTGACAGCTCTGTCACCCCCCCCCTCCAAGGGACACCTGTGTCACACCCAGTGACACGCAGGGCCCTTCCCACACCCCTGCATTACCCTACAGACACTTCAGCCCCCGGGATATCCCAGGGGACACTTGTGTCATCCCTTTGGGACACCGGCAGCACCTCCTGGACACCCGGGTCACACCTAAAGCCACCCGTGTCCTCCCCAAACACCTTCATGGGACACTTAGGTCACTCCTCAGGAAACACCGTCATCATCCTCCCAAACACCTGGAGGATGCTCCAAGACACCTGGGTCATCCCGAGTGACACTTGTGTCACCCCCCTCAAGACACCTGTGTGCCCCGCAGGCACCTAAATCACACTCTGGGATGTCTACATCAACACCTGAGACATCTGTGTTCATCCCTCAGACCCCTATGTCACCCTCTGGCTACCTGTGTCACCCCCAGGACCGCTATGCCACCCCCTCTGGATCTCTGTCACCCCCTGGATCTTTATGTCACCCCCCCAGATCTCTATGTCGCCCCCCGTACATCTTTGCCACCCCCTGGACCTTTATGATCTCTGTATCACCCTCCCAACACCTGTCTCACCTCCATGACAACATGGCCACCCCTAGACCACTCCTGTCACCACCTTTATGTCCTCCTCACAGCTCCCTCCCACCTCCAGCTCCCCCCCAGCTCCAACTCACAGCAGTGTGGGCGCACTCCAGACTGCTGTTGTGGCAGCAGCGGCCGAAGTCACGCTCCAGGCGGCTGTGGAATCGTGCCCGGGGCCCAGGGAGGCCTTTGGGGCTGGGCCGCAGCCCCCGCAGGCGACAGATGTTCTCCATGTTGGCGGCGTTGGGCTCGCCGGGTGGGAAGGATGGCACGACCACGGGCTCCAGGAGGGTGATCTCGGTGATCTCGGCGATCTCAGTGGTGCCCACGGTGGCTTTGGCGAAGCAGCGGCGTCGCGCAGCCCCGTGCTGATGGCAGCAGTGGAACTGACGTGTTTTCACCCCAAATTCATCCTCGCAGAACGTGTCCAGGACATCTGTCCACTGCAGGGACAAAGGGACACCCAGGTCACCATCAAAATGTCTCCCTGTGTCACCCCCCTGGGACACCTGTCACCCTCCTGGACACTTGTGCCATCTCTCACGACACTTCTATTATCTCTCCTCCTGGGACACACTCCTGGACCATCTGTTCCCTTCAATATCATTGTCACCCCCTGGGACACCCCTACAAATATCCTACAAATATCATATACACATATGTCCTCAGGGACATATGGGACCCTCCCCAGGCACACGCATCACCCCCTGGACATCTGTATCAACCCCTGGCACACCCCTGACCCCCTCCCAGATGCCTGCTTCACCCCTCCACCCCCCAACACATCTGCGATCTCTACAGGACACCTGCGTCACCTTCAGAGATACCTGCATCACCCCTACGCACGTCACCCCCCCAGGAGACACCCCAGCTCTGTGTGCCCCCCCTTGGTGACACGACCCCAGACTCACCGCCCGCCGGGCGCAGGGCAGCGGGGCATGGTGCTGGCAGCAGCCGTCCAGGCGAGGCCAGAAGCTGTCGAGTGCAGCCACCTGCCTGCGGAGGTGGGCAAAGGCAGCAGGGGGCAGCGAGGGCCGGGGCGCACGGGGGATCAGCGAGGGGCCGCTGCAGTAACGGCTGAGGTCGTCAGGCAGGGGCCAGGCGGGGGGGAAGCCATCCAGGACGCTGCCCCAGGTGGAGGCGTGCGACGGCGCCCGCGGGTACGGGATGTCATCAGCCCCCGCCGATGCGATGATGTTGGGGGACAGATGGAAGTCCTGCTCCTCCTGCTGCACTGTGGGGAGATAGCAGGGTGAGTCTTTTCCCCGCCCCTGCAGGTCCCACATCATTCCAGGAGGGTCCCGGGTGTCCCCTTGCTCACCCAGACTTCTGTGAGCCCTACAGCCCTGTCCCCACATCCATCTGTTCCCCTCTCCCCGCGTTGTCCCCACCCCTGGCTGTGCCCTTGCCCTGCAATCCCTATATATGTCCACCCCTGTCCCCATGTCCCCTCCATCCACATTCCCACCTACATCCTGTCCCTACACCTCCTCCATCTCGTGTCCCCCCCCCCATCCCTGGGCACATCCCTGCCTTCCTCACCCCTTCAACCCCCCTCCCCTCTTCTGGGTTTCCCCATGCTCCCCCCATTCCATCATGTCCCCCATTCTCACACTGCTGGATCTCGTGGGATTGCTGGATCAGTTGCTCATGCTGGGGCTTCAGGTCTGCCACTGTGACATGGGGACAGAAGGCACAACGCTCAGATCCCACAGATACTCTCCCCTCCCCCAGTCCCAGTGCTGAGGTGGGAGGACAAATGGGGATCCACACCCCAGATATTGGGAGAGCATGGCGGGCTGTGATGGGGACAGGACAGGGGTGGCCGGGATGGGACACAGGTGGCGGTAAGGCAGCCAGGAAAGAGCTCAGAAACATGGGGAGGGGACACAGAGTGTCAGGGAGGGACTGAAGTGACCAAACAGGGACCGGAGCATCCAAAGAGGGGACGGCAGTGGCTGAGCAGTGACCCAGCTCCACAGGGATGGGGATGCAGAAAGCTGGGAGGGGATGCAGGTGTGTGGGAAGGGGACCCGGGTGGCCAAGCAGACACAAAGAAGTCGTGGAAGGGACACAAGTGGCCGTGGAAGGGAACCCAAATACCCGGCAGGGAACATGGCGGGGTGGCGGCCCAGGTGTACAGGGAGGGGTCCAGGCATGCAGGAGGGGCCCAGGCAGCCCAAGAGGGCTGAGCTGCGCCCCAGGGGCTGCAGGAGACGCGATGGGGAACTCACCAGCTGTGCCGAGGAGGAGGAGGAGGAGGCCGAGGGCGGCCATGGTGCCGGGTGCTGTGGAGCCACCGGCGGCTCTGCTGCCTTATGAAGGGCCGGGGCGGTGCGGGGCCTCATCCCGAGGCTGAGTCACAGCCTGACGTCGGAGCGGATCCGGGGGGGGGGGGACCAAGGGGGGGGCAGGGGGGGCTGCGGGCACCCAGCGCGGCCTGCACCCCTGGGCTGGGCCCAACTGCAGCCTGCGGGTGGGCCCCATGGCTCAGCACAACCGGCCCGGCCGGTCCTGGGGCACCACGACACCAATGGGCCTCAGCACTGCCAGGCTGGCCCCCAAACCATCACAGCGGCCCCAAAATCACCGCAGTGGCCCCCAAACCATCGCAGCGGCCTCAAAATCATCACTATGACCCCAAAATCATCACAGTGGCCCCAAACCTGTCATGGTGGTCCCCCAAATCACCCCCCCTCCTCCACTTGCGTCACAACCAGTGAAAGCATGGTGGATTTTTGTGGTTTTTGCCCCATTTTGGGGCCAGCCCCACCCAGTGAGTCACCCCACTGCTGGCGGGGCGATGGGGATGGGGGGGAGCCTGCAGGGGGACCCTCCTCCCCTCCCTCGGCACGGTTTTATCCCGTTGCCACAAACAACAAGGATAAAGGAGGTGACCCCCATGGGACACTGAGCACAGGTGGAGTGTGACATTGACATGGTGCTGGTCACGTCCCTTACACCCAGGAATGTGGGGGGGGGGGGGCACAAGGGCTGTCTGACTGCAGTGAGGAGGGCCCAAGGAGCCCCCCCAGCACAGCTGCACCCCGAGGGGCACAAAACCCCATTCACAATGAGGGATGGGGGTGAGGTGGGGGGGGATGAGAGCAAAATTTGGGGTTGGTTCCCACAGGGGCAGCCCCAGCACCCCCCCCGTCTTGGGCTATTGCCCAAGGTGCCGGCTGACGCGGGTTTGCGCAACCCCCCCTCGGGTAGGGAAAAACCCAGACAACACAGCGGGGGGAGCACAGGCGTCAGGGGGAAACCCTGTGTGTCTTGGGGGGGGGAAGGAGTCTGGTGTCTGGGGAGGAAGGGGCAGAAATATGGGGTAAATGGGGACCCAGGTGGGGTTAGAAAGGGGTTGGGGGCAGGAATTGGTGTCCAGGTGGTGGGGACGCATTGGGTGTAAATAGGGGACAGGTACCAACATGGGGAGGACAGAGGTGTCGAAATAGGTGGGGTGAAAGGGGGGGGTGGGATCCTATTTCCAACACCTGCAAGTACTCTTGGCTGCAGAAAGGGTCTGGAGAGAGTGCTTGGTTCCCAGCAGAGGCACAGCCAAGCACCATTTCCCAGCACTTTAATGAGTGCGTGGTGGAGGGGTGGGGAGAAACAGAGAGGATACAGGCTGTGTTTATGGGGAGGGGGGAGGAAGGGGGGGGTCAGAAGAGTTCCTCAGCATTGGGGACGCGGGCGTCCCGCAGCTCCCGCAGCCGCTGCAGCACCCGGCCCAGGCTGTGCTCCCCCAGCTGCCGGTTGTCCCGTGTGCGGATGCTGACGGTGCCGTGCTCCTGTTCCCTGCGGCCGACCACTGCAGGGGGACAGCGTGGTTTGGGGGTGGGGGGGAAAAACAGGTCGGTTAGAGGGGAGAATGGGCTGGTTTGAGGGCGGGGGGGGGGGGGGGGGGGAACAGGCTTGCAAGGAAAACAGGTTGGTCTCGGGAGAAAATGGGTTGGTTTGGTGGAAAATAAGGTTGTTTTGGGGGGAGCAGCCCTGCGTGGCACCCAAACATGTGGGTGCAGCCGTGTGCTGTGCACACCCACACCCCCCTGTGCACACACACACACCCAGTCTGTGCACACCCACGCCCGTGCTGCGCGCACCCACGCCTGTGCTGCACCCGTGCACCCTCGTGTGGGCACGCTCAGACTCTGAGTCACACACACGCTCATGGGAACCCCCCACACCCACCCGTGTCCCCCCTTTATGTGTGCACACCCTCATGTGTTCCCCAGCACACCCACGGCAGCCCCCAGGGGTTCATTTGCAGCCCTACAGCACGGTGCTGAGCTGCAGCCCTTGGGCAGAGGAATCCCCGGTGGGGTTTCAAAGGATTCTTAGGGGATCCCAGAAGGTTCCCAGGGAGGCTCTGCGGATGTTTCCAGCCACTTCCTGATGCTCTCACCCCACAAATCCCTGTTCCCGTCGGGATGCGGATGCGGAGGTGGGCAGGCGGCCGGGAACCACTGACTCAGTGCTGCCACTCCCATGCCCGGGGGGGACACACAGCCGGGGGGGACTGGGGTTGACAAGGAGCCTGGGGGTGACCTTTTCCCCCTTACCCAGCTGGAAGTTGTAGTGGGTGAGCTGTGCCCGGCGGATCTTCCTGCCCAGTGTGGCACCTGCATCGGCATCCAGGTCGGCCATCACGCCGTCCCGCCGCAGCATGGCATGGACCTGCCAACATCAGGTCAGCAGGGACGTGGGGGACAAAAGGGGACACGCAGGGCCATTGGGGACAAACTCACCTCACGGGCATAGCCCTCAGTGTCAGGTGCCTGCGGGATCACCATCGCCTGCAGTGGGGAGAGCCAGAGCGGCCTGCAGGGAGGCAGCTGGGGGTAAGGGAGGGAAGGGGTTTGGGGCATCTTTGGGTTTGGGGTCTCCTGGAGACTGGGTTATGTGGGAATGGGGTGCAGCCAGGACTGAGGGCGCTCCAAGAATTGGAGATGGTTTGTGGGATGCCCCTGGAAATTAAAGGGGTTGCGTGGGGATACAGAGGTACCCCTGGGAATTGAGGGTATCTGGGGACGGGGGGGTGCCCTCAGGATGTCCCCAAGGACCGGGGTTGCTTTGGCCCCTCACCATTTGCCACCGCAGCTCTCGGCCATCACAGCCACCATGCGCTCAACGGAGCCCAGCACGGCGCGGTGGATCAGCACCGGCCGCACCATCCCTCCAGCTGCACTGTGGGGGCACAGAGTGGGGGGCTGTTGGCAGGCACTGCGCCTCCCAGCACGACCCATCCCTCAGTCCCCCAGTCCTACATATGGCCCCAATCTTGCCCCTGCCCCCCACACCTACCCTTGAACCCCTCCAGCCCCAATCTCTCCAATGTCCCCAACTCTATGCCCTCTAGGTCCCTATTCCTGTCCCTTGGTCCCTGATTTTATCTCCACCCAGCATCCCATCCCCAAACCTGCCCCGTCCTCATCCCTTCCCTGCCTCCTCAATCTTTAATCCTGCTCCCTTTCCCCTACCTGGCATACTCCAGCCCAAACCTCTCGGGCATCTGGAAATCCAGCTGAATGGTGCCACACTGGTGATGCCTCCCCAGTGCATCCTGGATCCGGATATCGATCTGCAAAAAGGGAAGGCAGCGGAGGTAGCTTTTCCCACCCTGACATACGTGACACAACAGCCCCAGAGGACAATAATGGGTCCTTAGAGCCTCCTCCAATGTGATGCAAAACCAAACTCACCTTGGGGCCGTAAAAAGCACCGTCACCCTGACTCAGCTCCCAGGGCTCCCCAAAATCTTGGAGGCTCTTCTCCAATTGCTGCAAAAGCAAACGGGAAGAGAGAGGGGACACAACGTGATGCTCTGGATGCGATGCATAGATGTGATGCTTGGAGGTGGAGGGGCAAAACCGGAACACGACGCTCAGGGCGTGTTGCAAAGGAAAGACACATGGGGTGGGATGTGCAGGAGATGCAGTGCCAACACTGCCCCACCTGCTCAGCACGGTCCCAGGTTGCAGCATCCCCCAGGAAGCCATCGGGGCGTGTGGCCAGAGCCATTTGGAAGGAGAAGCCCAGCGTAGCGTAGACAGAGCGCACAAAGTCCAGGCAGGCACCGATCTCTGCCTCCAGCTGTGGGACAACACTGTGAGCAGAGAAACAGGGGACACAGAGGGGACACAGAGGGGACACCCACCTGCTCCAGTGCACAGAAGATGTGCGCATCGTCCTGCTGGAAGCGCCTCACGCGTGTCAGCCCGGTCAGGGAGCCGGGCGGCTCATTGCGATGCAGCACCCCAAAGTCAGCCAGGCGCAGCGGCAGCTCCCGCCACGATCGTGGCCGGTGGGCGAACATGAGACTGCCAACAGGTGGACAGATGGACGGACGTCAGCCCTGCCGAGCCTCCCCCCACCCCAGCAGTGTGCTCGGCTCACCAGTGGGCCGGGCAGTTCATGGGTTTGAGTGAGAGCATCTCGGTGCCGGCGGTGAAGGAGAACATGTGGGCACTGTAGTGCTGCCAGTGCCCCGAGAGCTCCCAGAGGCGAGGGCTGAAGATGTTGGGGGTCACCACCTCACTGAAGCCCCTCGCCTGGTACTCGCTCTGTGGGGATGGGGGACATCAGCCTATCCCCAGGGAGCTGCGTGCACCCCACGGTGGGGTCTGAGGGGCAATGGGGCACGGCACTGTCCCCAGCAGTTTGTAGAGGAGGGTGACGACACCAGAGCAACCCAGGGGGCTTTGGGGCCATACCCTGATGAAGTCGATGAGGGTGTTGTAGATGTGGGCACCACGGGGCAGGAAGAAGCAGCTGCCAGGGCTGAGTGCGTGGAAGAAGAAGAGTTCCTGTTCCTGTGAAGTGGGCCACGTCACTGCAGAGGCCATTAGTAGTCGATTCCCAAGAACTGTCTTACGCAGGGCTCACCTTCCCGATGCGACGATGGTCGCGTAGTGCAGCTTCATCCTGTGCCTGCTGCCAGGCCTCCAGCTCCTGCGTGCTGGGGAAGGCGATGGCAGCGATGCGCTGCAATGAGAGGCGGCCCGAGGGACCCTGCCAGAACGCAGCCGAGCTCTGCAGGAGGGACAGAAGGGGGTTACGGGATGCCCACATCCCCTCGGCCCGCATTTCCTGTGCTGCACCTACTGTCAGGATGCGCAGAGCCCCAATCGGCCCCGTGTGCGGGAGGAGGGGACCGCGGCACAGCTGGAGCAGTGGGCCACACCTGCAGGGATGGATATGGGGGGGGCTGAGTCACCATTCTGCCTCACACAGCCCACGCTGGGGTCACCGTGCTCACCTATACACAGCGGCCATTGGGGACGTCACCTCCTCCTCAATTCGCTGCAGCTGGAAGCTGTTGTGCTGCGGGGAGTGAGGCAGGTGGCGATGACATGGGTGACATCAGCTTAAGCGACACCAGCACAGGTGACACCAGCGATGGTCCAACTGGGAGGGTGCCACTGCCATCAGGGAGGGGACAGCCGAAGTCTCACCTTGAAGAGCTCCAGCAGCTCCTCACGGGTGGCCTCAAGGCGCTCAAAGCGGTGCTGGGAACGGGCGAAGGCCATGCAGGCATCCTCCAGCACCGGCAGCTCACTGCGCTGCACCGCCCTGCAGGTACAGGGACACGCTGGGGATGAGGGCGAGGGGCTCCACGGGGCAGCGTCCCCACAGCCCCGTACCTGTCACCCATGTGGGCGTCGCAGAAGAAGCCATCCTCAGTAGCAACCGTGCTGCAGATCGTGGCTCCATAAAACTGCTCCACTGCTGCTCCCAGGACGAAGGCGCTGGACTGCCAGAAAGCCTGAGCACACCAGAAGATGTGGGGACACAGCAGAGGTGGGAGGGGACACAAAAAGCATGGAGGACTGGGGAAAAACGTGGGGCCATAGCAGGACAGCGGCACTGTGGATCTGAAGGACACTTAGGGGACAACAAGGGGGCACTGGGAATACAGGAGATATGGTTGACATCGGAAATATGGGGGCACGGAGGATGCTTGGGATGGTGGGGGGGAGTGGGGACGCGGAGCTGTAGGGGACACAGTGGGGACGTGGCGCTCAGGGACACGGATTGGTGAACACGATGGGGATTGGCTGCGGTTGGACCCGAAGGTCTTTTCCAGCCTCATTGATTCAATGAGGCGAGGAGCACGGAGGGGCACTGGGGATGCCGGGGGGAGGGGAGGGGAGGCCACAGCGTGCAAACGGAGATGTGGGGACACGGGGAGCGCAGGGCACAGCGAGACTCACAGCGCGGCCCTCCGGCGCGGTGAAGTCGAGCAGCTCCAACTCCGCATCGCTCTCCAGGGGCCGCTTCAGGTCCCGCAGCTCCCCGTTCACCCGGGCCACCACCGCCGAGCGGCGCCTGCAGGGACAGCGCGGGGTCAGCGCGGGGTGTCGGGAGCCGGCGGGGGGGGGGGGGGGAGCCGGGCCGTACCCCAACTGCTCGGCCACGTGGAGCGGGGTGCTGCGCAGCGCCCGGCCGGGAAGGAAGCGGCCTCCGGGCAGCGAGATGCGGATCGGGGTCCCTTCTGCGGGGCCGCTTCCCCGGCCGTCCCCGTCCCGCTGCTCGCGGTCCGCTTTCAGCCGCTCGAAGAGCCGCAGCCGTTCGGCGAAGTGGGGCTGAAGGCGGAGAAAAGGGGTCAAGGGGTGCGGACCCCCAAAATGGCGAGGAGGGGGTTGAGGTTGTATGGGGGGGAGGGGGTCGGCGCACCCGGTACCGCCGCTGCCACCCCCCCAGCAGCAGCAGCCGCCGCCCCCCGCGCAGCGCCGCGGGCATCGCGGGGTCGGAGCCGCCCCTTCCGGCACCGGGCGGAAATTGGGGTCCTCCACGGGGCGGAGCTCCGCGATTACGGCCTCGGGGGTGACGAGATCCGCCCCTCCGACCTCAGATCGCCCCCAAAAGCTTTCGGGAGGCTACTGACCCCCCCACCCTTTTTGGTGGTCCCCCAAAGCGCCGCCATTTTGTCTTCCTGCGGTCTGAGCCCCCCAGCGCTGCGGACCCCCGCGTGCCGCCATCTTGTGTGCCCGCAGCCGCTCTGAACATCACCCGAAGTGCCCCGAATCCCCATCAACGCCGTCACTTCGTGCCCCAGAAATCGGCCCCACGCAACGCCCCACCCGAACGCTTCAGACCCCCGGGTCGCCATTTTGTGCTCCCGAGGGCTGCTCTCCCGCATCGATGCCCCAAATGGCCCCAAAATGCAGCCATGGGGGTTCCTACAGCCGCCCCCCACAGAACGCCCTGAATATCGGAACGCTGCCGTTCTGCGGTGCGCAAAAAACGACCCCAACGCTGTGGGTCCCAACGCTGCCATTTTGTCCTCCTGCAGTCAGAGCCCCCCAGCGCTGCGGAGCCCCGCATGCCGCCATTTTGTGCTTCCACAGCGGCTCCCAGCATCGTGCAAAACGTCCCAAATCCCCTCAGTGCCGTCGTTTTACATTCCTGCAGTCACCCACCGCACAGAACACCCCAAATATTGAAACTTTGCTGTCCTACAGAATGCCCACAAAAACCACCCCAATGCTGTGGGCCCCAACGCCACCATTTTGTGCTCCTTTGGTCGCTGCCCCACACAGACATCCCAAACCCTCCGGGCCCCACAATGCTGCCATAATTTTGCTCTCCTGCCCCCCAACCTCTGCTTCACAACCCCACCAGCAGAACTGGGAGCCAACAGTATCCCTATTGTAGATGGGGTCTTCTCTTTCCCCATAAACATCGGGTTTTGCCATCCCCCAGGCTGACCCTGGGGCAGCAGCGATGTCCATGTCGGGGTTCAGACCCACATTGGGCTTCAGACCCACACTGCGGTGCCATTTAGTCCTTTGGAGCGGCCGTTCTCCGTCTGCAGCCCTCAGATGGCGGTGCCAGAGCGCTGAAGCATCGTTCAGCTGAAGGAAAAGGAGCCAGAACAGCACAAAGAGGGAAAAACTGGGATGTAAACAAAAGCCTGAGATGCTGAGCGGGGAGAAAGCATTGCTCTGTCTGGGTGGGAGAGCAGCGCTGGTGGGGATGGAGAGCGGTGGGGCTGCGCTGGGAGAAGAGCAGCAGCTGCCCGGCCCCAGCCACAGCAGGAGGAGGGTTTCAGAGGGGATGACCCCAATCCAACGGGTGTTTTATTAATGGAGGAATACACGTTTCAGAGCGCTCTGCCGTTCCACCGCCGCTTCCTCCAACGCGTGCTGCCCTCTCGCCCCGACCAACAGGGAAAAGCAAACGGCCCCATTGACGGCGCTTTGGGAACAGCAGCAGCTCGCCCTCCTGCAGCTCAGAGCCCGGTTGTTCTGCAGGGTTAAAACACACAAAAGCAAACTGAAGCCCCCAGTCATGCACATCATCCAGCAGGCGGTGCTGAGCACTGAGAGCTGCCCGGCGTCCGTGCGTCCATCCGTGTGTCCGTCCATCCACCCGTGTCCATCCATGTGTCCACATTCCCCTCTGGCTCCACTTTGGGACCAGGAGACGCGCTTCGTTTATCGTTACTTTATGTAAAAAAACCAGGTGTTTTATTTTCCTGTTGTTTTCCTCATCGGGTGAAATACAAAAAGTATCGCCGGGGATTGAAATCACAGACATGGGGAGAAAGGAAAAAAAAACAAAACACCCCCAAAATGCCTTCATGTCTCCAAATCACCGCGTGGGTTTCACTGTGCACAGCGGTGCCATCGCTAACGCAATGTTAAAGCAACACCACAGAGCAACGTGAGAAACCAGACCCAGAACCACGCAGCTCCCACTGTTCAAATACCTCATTTCTTTCGGCTTTTCTTTGCAGGATGGTTTCTCTCCTCACAAGTCCTCGTGTTCCTCCCGGCCTCGGAGATGCCAGCAGCAGTCAGTCTCACACGTTGGACGTGGAAATCACTGCTTGAAACAAAAGCAGCAGCAAAGTCATTCACGTTGTACCCAGGGGGTTGGGGGAGCACCGCAGCCACAGCCAGACCCCGCCGTGGGGCTCAAGGGATGCGATGGGGCTCTGCGCTTCAAGACGGGCAAACCAAGCTCTGGGTTTCCCATCCAGAGCCGCAGCCAAAGACGTTCAGAGCTGAGATTCAGTGCTTCGAGGCACAGGGAAAGGATGATCAGCCCCTGTGCTGAGCACCCCATGATGGCACCGAGCACGGCCCCCGGCACGCACAGCAAAGAAACGATCTGCCATCGTCTGGTTTTGTAATCTTTATGTAGATATTTAACCCTACACCCTTATCAAACATATATAATGAGTTCTACCAACTAAAAAAAAAAAAAAAAAAAAATAATAATAATAAAATAAAATAATCAAGTAAAATTCCAACTTCATATAAAAGCCCCCTGCGTGCGGCCGCAGCGCCGTCCCCAGGCCGCGTGCAGGAGGGGGAGCTGATTGCCCCATCACTCTGCATGCAGGATCTCTCTGGTACAGTCTGTGAGTTTGTCAACCATCGAAGAGATGTCATTAAAAAGTGATTATATACACACGTACAAAGTCAACAGTGTTCCCAGAACAAAATAAAATAAAATAAAATTAAAAAAAGAAACCCAAACAAACGACAGACCGATGGATTTCTCCCAAACGGTGGTTAAGATCTACAGGAGGGCTCACGACGGAGCTGAGGACGCGGTGCTGGGGTGGGTGCAGGGGATGCATGCCGGCCCCGGTGCCACCACGCCGCGTTCCCTGCTCTTTTGGGGGCAGAAAGCTGCAGGGAGCTGGGGAGCACGCGGGTCAGTTTGCAGCCAGTGGCTGGGGTGAGCAGGGCCTGGGGCAGCTCTGGGGGTTTCTGCAACGCCCGACGCTCCCAGCTGCCCCCCCAGGAAGGGACAGAGCTGCAGGCGCCGGGAGAAGGGGGAAAAGGTGGCTCGTCCCCAAGAAAGGCACAGGAAGGGTTGGTGTTTGTCACAGCACGAAGCGCTTGGACCCTTTATTCATCCCTCCCAGCAGCCGAGCTCCTGCCCCCACCTCTCCTCGTGTCTGACACGGGCTGAGGACTCGGGAGGCAAAGCAATTTGGTAATCAGCTAAAAGAACATCCCAACGTCGCGCATTTGATCTTTCTTTTTTTTGTGTGTTTTGTGTGGTTTTTTTTTTTGTTTCTTTTTTTTTAAACTACTACCGGAAGTTTTATTACAACAGCAATACTTCTTTTCGTTAAAACATTTTCTCTAGTCTCGCACCAAGGGGGCGGCTTAGGAAATAAACAACCGAAAAATACAGAACATTTAATTTAGGAAAGTGTTATATGGGACTTTTTTTTGGGGGGGGGGGAGGAGGGCGGAAGGGGCTGGGGGGGGCTGGAGGGGAGTCGAGGAGGGGGGAGAAAAAAATAAAAGAAAAATCAAGTGAAAGCGCTACTCCACTGCTCCTACAACGTCCCAATACCTTCGCTCAAGAGATCGGCGTCTGCTTCAGTACCTGGGGGGGAAGAAGGGGCGTTTTGGTGCAAAGAAAGGGGAACCCCTTCCGAAAGTCGGCCGCGGCCTCTTCAGGCTGTGAAAGGGGTCTCTGTTCATGAAGGGCTCGCGGGGCCTGAAATCTGCCCGCGGGGTTCTGACCATCATGGCGCCGCGGTTCGCACCGTCCCTGTGAGCGATGGGGGTGACGCTGCGGGTCGGCCCCAGCTGCTCCCTGCCCAGGGAGGCCATGCCCACCCCTTCGCGGACACGGCCCAGGGGCGCGCCGCCGTGGTCCCGCTGGGGCTGGCTTGGCTCCCTGGGTCCCGCGTGCACACCGAAATGCTCTTTCAGCGTCCCTTGGTGAACGGTACCGTGCTCCTTGGGGAAGGCGCCGCCGCCGTGCTCCACGGCGAGGGGGGGAGCGGGGAAGGGCACGCCGCCGTGCTCCCCGGCTGGCGGTGGCTGCGATGGGAAGGGGACGCCGGCGTGCTCCCCGGGGACGGGGGGCGGCGGGGGTGTGGGGAAGGGGACCCCGGTGTGCTCTACGGAGGGAGGCGGGGGCACGCCGTGGGGCAGCGAGAGAGGAGAGGAGGTTTCTTTCGAGAAGGGGTTGGCGTGATCCACGGGCGGCATGTGGGGAGGGACCGAGTGATCCCTCGGGAAGAGGCTGCCGTGATCCTTGGGTGGCGCGGCTGGGGGACCGGCGGGGGGACCGACCGGATCCCTTGGGAAAGGAGTCCCGTGCTCGATGGGAGGAGGCGCAATGGGAGGCGGCATGTGGTGGTCGAAAGCAGGGCTGAAGTTGTTTGTTCTGAAATTGTTGACGCTCTCCTGAAACGGCGGCACGCGCTCCTTGTACTGCGCCTGGAAGCCGCCCAGGCCCGGCAGCTCAGGCGCGCTCGAGGGCCCATTGTCAAAGGCGCTCCCCGTGTTGCTTATCTCAAACCACCCCGACCTGCTCGCCTCTCGTCCGTGTCCTCTGCTTCCTTTCCCCAGCACTCGGATGGACTCCACCGTCTGGATGGGCTCCCCGGACATTCCCCTGCTCGACGCATTGTGGTAGCCCAGCGTCTCGATAGGGGCTCCTTTCTCCTCAGTGCTGTCAGGCAAATCCAAGCACGACGACGACACTCTGGTCTCTATGCGGTAGTGCTCCTCTTGCTGCTGCTGCTGCTGCTGCTCTCCTTTGGAAGCACCAGCCTGGCTGTGGCTAACCCCTTCATTTGAACTGCTTTTAGGAAGCTGGCTGAAATGCTTCTCCTCGGAGGGTTTACGAGAGGCATTTTTGAGCATGTTCTTGAATTCGATCGTGGACGTGGCAGAAATGGAAGAGCCCAGGGACTTGTCCACACCTGGCGCGGGCGCTCTGCCCGCGGGGCTGGGAAGAGTGCTCTGAGAAGAGAAAAGCGACCGGTGGGGAATCGAGTGGGGGGAGTCCGGGTACTGCTTCTGCGAGAGGCCAGAGTGCACCACGGGTTTGGGCAAGTTGTTATGATTGGAGTCTGGTGTGAAAAAAACGTCGTTCTTGCTGGGCGAAGGGGAGCCATCCGAGGTGGAGTCGTTTCCCCTGAGGCCGTAGCTCCCGTACATCCCCGGGGATGTGGACAGCGTGTCGCAGCCCTCGCTCTGATCGAGAATAGACCTCATTGACTGAGGGAACGACGGCTTCACGCTGAAATCCTGCGATCTTTGACCATAGCTCGGCAGGACTGGCTGATACTCTGCACCTTCAGATAGTTTACTTGATTTCAAAATAGACTTGGCCGGCTTCTTCTCCAGGTTTAGCATGGCAGACGGCGGTGGCCCGGAGTAATCAAAGTCACGGTAATCTTCATCTTCCTGAAAAGATGTGTCTGGATAAAACTTCTCCTGAGAGGAGTCCATTAAAGAGGAGGGTATTTCCATGCTGTCTGCAGACTGCTTGTACATGCCGGCCGGAGAATCTCTGCCCAGGCTGAAGGGCCGGTAGGTGTGCACAGAATTGGAAAGTTCTTGGGGATATCCATCATCTCTGCTCTGAAGAGGCGACCTCGTGCTGCTGGGAGTAGAAGAACCGGGGCTCATGATTTTTGAGAGCAAGGAAATAGTGTCGACGTTGCTGGAGGTCGGCTTGTCCATCATCTCATCCTGGGTGGGCGTCCCGCTTCGCTCGTCGCGGACTGGTGTTCCATCCACGTTGTCCATGGAGGTGCTGGTAGGACCACGCTGAAAGTCAGAGGAGTGACTTTCCGGTGCGATGTTGGACCCTAAGCTGCTTAAAATCGGAATATTCAAGTTTAGACCACTGAAGCCAGGATTTCCCTTCAAGAAATTGTGAATCTTCATCTCCAGGCTCGGAGAAGGGGGCTCCGATTCCAGCTTCGCCTTTGAAATTTCAGAGGGTTGACTCATCGAAGTGTCTGTTGTTAAGAGGGAAGAAGGGCTGGGAGGATGGGAACTGGAAAATCCCAGGGAATTGGTGGGTGGCTTAAAACCAGAACTTGAAAGCCCTGCGGTGTGTCCAACAGGAGCCTTATTAACTGAAGTTGAGGAAACCTCAGCAGCTGATGAATTTGGAGAGTAACCAAAATTTTTGGATATGAATGACTGAGCGTTGGAAGGAATATTTCTTCCCTTCAAGCAAGGAACGGTTGTGTTGGCTGGCGATGCTGAAGTGCTCTGTGAGGCAGTTTCACTGGACTGAATGGTATTTCCAGCAACACTTTGAAGTAAAGACGACAAACCTGGAAAAGAGAATGCTGCGTTCAGGTATTCAGGTGAGAGGCAAGATAACTTCAACTCCTGTCAAGGGAAAGATTTCTGTGTTTTCACTACAGATGTTCCTTAAAACTACTTCATGTTTTAGCCAGGAAAACGACTGGATTTTCTTGCTTTGGTATTAATGTTGGTACCCACAGAGGCACAAACTTTTGCTAGAGGTTTAAATTAACCTATGCATTAGAATGCACAACTGAGTCAGGCAGTAACTCGCCCTGGCTTTGTGGCTCAGAGGCACACATGCTGCAGGACTGACCACTGTTGCAGAGGCAGCAATAGCACTTTTCAGAAGTTTTTCTGCTCTAATTTTAAAAAAAGCTCTCTCAAAAGCACAGAGAAACTACAGAGACCTCACTTGGTCTCCTGTCACATTCAGCATTCCTCCATAAAGTGCACTGGATGAACGCCCTTAGCTCACGGCAAAAATACAAAGATGTACATCCAGACAATAAAACTGCCCTGCTGACACTTGTTACCTACAAAAGTCACCCACATTTGCCAAAAGTGGAACACATCCCAAAGGAGTTTTTTCTCCCTCCATCTCTGCTGTAGGACTGCACAGCAGCGCGTGTCAGTACTGACATTGCCATCCAGTGGACAGTCAGACATTCACTCAAAATTCACCCCAGTACCTTGCAGTGCTGGTGCAGTCTGAGTCTGGGTTTTGGAGAGAGCAGACAGGATACTTTCAGGAGTTATTTCCACTTTGGAGAGAATATTTGCTAACGGATTGGAAGGAGCGGATGGAGTCCCCATGGCAGGAGTTTTCAGGCCGCTAGTAAGAGTTGTGGGGCTTGTTGGGGTTCCTGGAGAAGGTCTTGATGCAGGACTGACACCTAGGATGGAAGCACACACCACTCATGTACGTTGGTTTGTTGACAGGTGCTCTTTTGGCTCATGTTTTCCATGCACACAACTGCAACAGAGTGCCATGCACACCGAGAGGCTCACGAAGCCAACAGTCGCGTTAGAGAAACTCAACCAGGACCTTAAGTGACAACTAATTCACCTTTATTTCACAACCACTTTCCTTTAACAAAAGATTACAAAATGAAACTCCATTACCAGCACCTCCAAGCCAAACACCTGTGCCAGAACCACTTCAGCACTCACCTGTGTTTTTCATGACAGAAGTTAAACTGCTAAGAATGGAGCTGATCTTTGCCAGGTCGACATTGGCGAGGTTGGGCAACGCAAGAGCTGGTGACGAAGAGATGGGAGCTGAGCTCACTGGTTTTGGAGCCGGAGGAGTTGGGGCAGGTGCTGTCACTGTCACTGAGGTTGTGGCTGTGGCAGTGGTACATGGCACCACTTTGGGGGTATTTTCAGTCTTCACAGGTGCTGAAGTTGGAGCAGCTTGCTTTTCTTTCCTTTCTTCCACTGCATTGGGGGGCGTAGGAGGAGAGGGGGGGGGAGAAACGAGACCTGGGTTATCACTCTGTCCTTGAAGGATTACTCCAGGTACAGGATTTTCAATGTGAGCCTTATTTAACCCCAGTTAGAGAACTCAAGTGGTTCCAGTAGGATATGTTAAACAAAGGCATTTTTGTGGTTAGCTTAGGAGATGGGATGGGCACAGTCAGACCGTGATTCCCCTGCTGGGGTGAGGACCGAAACCCAAGTGCTCCATCCAGAGTCCAGTCAGGGTTTGACACCAATGCTACATCCCCAAGGAGGCCCAAGAAAGGCCTTCTGTCTGGATGTAATTCCCACACAATCACTCTGCTGCTCCCACAGAACATACCGATGATTTTAGACGTGTCATCCTCCACGTCAGAGAGCTCCATGTCCTCCACATCCCGATTATCTGTCACGGGCTCCGGAGATCCCGGCTTACGGCTTCCAACTGCTGGAGAATGAGAGTTATCCTCTTCCCCCATTCCCTGGAAGGGGGACTCAGAGCCCGTTGGAGATGGGGCATCCATACTTGGAGAAGGGACAGGAGACTCCTCCGGATCAGGAAGCGTTGCTTTCAGTTGATCCAGCTTTTTCTTCAGATTGCTCACTCTATTAGCAAATGTTTTATAAGCCTGAGACAGAAAGGACATTGGTATTTATTTAACAGGACGACAACACACCTCAACACAACAGGAGTAGAACAACAGCCTTAGAAAGTCATTTTAGTTTTCAGTTATCTGCACCCTGCACTGAATACACAGCAGTCGGACCTTGGGTCTTCAGTCTGACTGGCAGAGAATGGACCAAACTTCCATAAAAACCATTTTCTAACAGATCCCCTCAGTTTGCTCATCTGTTTCTTGCACTGGTTACACCTAATATGGCTTCCAGAATTTAGGATTTCTTAGAAAAAACTGCAATTCTCTCCACATTTAAAAATGCAGATGTGCTACAGAACTTCAGCAAGGAAGTAACTCAGCCTCTGACCCACTAATTTTTATAGTCTCCTTTTCACAAACAGATGATGCACTTTCCAGCCTCTAAGATGCCCAGCAGAACATCACTCTGCCTTAGGAAGATGAAGGAAGCTCCTACTTACGTTTGCTACCACCTTGACTTCCTTATACTGTGCTTCATAAAATATCCCAGCGTTCTCCAGGGCTTCAGTTAGAGAGGGGCCATTTTTCACTTGCTTGTCTAAGCCATTCACAAACTCTTCCAGCTTTGAGCTTGCTTCTTCAAACTCCTTGGAGAACTTCTTCCCGCCTGTTTTGTCTAGAAGGAGATGAACACCACGTGAGTGACCTGGCAGCCACCAGCCAGCATTTCAGGTGAACTGAACAGGTCAAGAATGCTTGCTCTAAGGACGTGTGAGGGCATCTGTGAACGGTGCACAGCAGTCTCACAGTTTATGCCTCTATCAGCTGGTTTCTGAACACAGTTTCAAATGAAGTATTTTAGGCACCTGTTTACTGCTTCTTAACTGCACAGAACCCAATTTCTGGTTTAAGGCTCAACAGAAATTCCCAGAACTGTTGTGGGTATATTATATCAGTTTGTATCCATTAGACCGCCTTTACCTTTTAAGCATTTAAGTGTTTCAGTGCTGCATACATCCACTCTCATGGTGGAAAGCTGCTTCTCTTTCAGTTCTATCTGGTCTTCTGAGCGCTTATATAACAGCAGTTCATCGATGAGAGATTGTGGCTGAAAAATCCAAGAAGAAAAGCATCCCCATCACATTCTGCAGAAGAGGAACCCCGCTTCACAAAGCAACCACCACAGACCCGCCTCAGCAACAAACAGTGCTGGGACAATTAAAAGCAGGGATGGACTTTTATTTTTGAGTAAATCACTGCCTTTGCTAGTCAGCTTGCTTTTCAGTCATCTATCTCCCACATTCTGGGCACCCAGTTAAGATAAATGTGTTGCCAAAAACCCCTCAGCCACCCTAAGCTGATCTCTAAGGTGATCTGCCTTGGTGAGCGGCACCTCAGTGGCACTGTGTGCAGCCAACTCTTCCAAGTGCAGCATTTGGATTCCACGCTGCTCCTGAGAAGCTGAACTGCTGCAGCAGGTTATTCCAAAGGAAAATCACTACTGCAGGGAGTCTCCATGCAGCTCAGAATGCTTTTCAGCTGCCCCGCTGTCCATAAAGGCTCACAGAAGGGATCACAGCTCTCAGAGAAATTGCAACTGAGACATCTAGCAGCCACTATACACCAAGGAATGAAAGGAGACTGAATAGTGGAGCTTCTGACCAAGCTCATGCTGCTGGTGAATGTAAGCTACACAAAAGTTACAGTCTGAGGACAGAGGTTAGTGCAACAGAACACTTCTGCTAGCAAACTTACTCTGAATTCAGCAACGATCTTGGACTTCAGAGCAGCTTTTGGGTTTGCGGATGCTGCTGGAATAAAGAGAAAGTATAAAGAAACCAAGGAATGACACACTGATGCGAAGCAAAAGTCAAGAAAGGCAGCCCTAATTAAAGTATTTAACATAACGAAGAACTCACAGGCTGTTGTTACTCATTGCAGCTCTCCCTCCACACACGTCCCTCAGTGCTCTAGCTTTCCATTAGCTAGACTGTCTTTGATTGAGGCCAACAAATTATACCACTGCTTTACAGCTTTTGTGTACTATAAAAGTTCACCCTTTTCAGCTCTGCAGTTGCTCTACACAAGGTTTACCTGGCAGCCCTATTGATGACAGTTTATTCCTCTCTACAAAGGAAGGTAAAAGTGTTTCCTAAATGCCAGACACACGGCTCATTATTTCCTTGTGATGTGGTCCCTCTTTGCTACTTACAAAGTTTAACCAAGTTCTCAACCTTAAAAGCAAATCCCTACGCTCCTATTCTGATCACTCTCTCACTCCCTCAGCAGTGGTGAGGACGGATGGAATCCCACCATCAGGAGATACTAAATCCATTTGTTTCTGGACAAAACAGGAGAAACATCTGACAAGAAGTGAAATGACACGTCCTTCATCCATGCTGAATTTACAGTGCACTTTTGTTTGGGAAAGCAGCTCGTGATGTTAGCCAAGTAATAAAAGCTTCCAAGCTCTTTTGTTAACCTTCTGATCTCAGCACAGGCAGACGTATGCTGCATCTGACACCTAACATTCCACCATCCTGCTTTATTGAGCATTCAAGGCTTTGGTGCATAGCAAGATCAATAAGATTGCTGTATTACAAATGCATTTCCAGCTAGGCTGCATTCTGATAATGTTGGAGGCAAAGTTCATTATCTGTACTGCCAGCTTCCAGTTTTCTTTTATCCTATCATCTACTTTGCTGTTGAAGATGTGCTCCTGAGCATGCAGGTAGTGTTCACCATGCCTTCCTGCTGCCAAAGTACAAGGTTCTGTCTGTCTTCTCTCCATCTCTGCATAGTCTAATGCCAGTTTCCAAGAGGTTTCACCTCTACTGTTCATAACCTCTGCTCTCAAAGACTTTTTTTCTCTCTCCATACTTCATTCCTTTAAAAAGTCGTTCTCTAGCAACAACTCCTTGGTGCGTTACACATTAGTCTGTAAGGAGCTTTACAAGCCTGGAAGGTGCATGCTGGCTCGTATTTTAGTCCAGGTACTCTGCCCATTTTGGGCTATAGCCTTTCTTCCTCAAGAAGGCAATTTTTATATTAGTTCAGAGAGTTCACATTGTTTCCTTACTTTGTGATTTCTTCCACGGCTTATTCGGTTGTTTGTTCAGAGTTTCTTTCAGCTGCTTCTGAGTTTTGAAAGTGGTACCTGGAAAACATTTCATTTTTTGCAGTCTGGCATTATGGGATTCCTTTAAGAATCTGGTTTTGGTGCCATATGGTTGCATGGTAGAAGAGTGAACAGAAATTTGTTTTAAAATACCTAGACCAAATTCCTTCGATGAGCTGCTGGATGCCCAAGAGAACCTAAGTTTACTCAGGGATACAGCAACTTGTGGGATGGTCTGCCATTTTTAAATCAAGTTTCTGTTTGCCCTTGCACTACGACAGTTCAAAAATCACAGTCATAACCAAAACAAGAAGGAGAAACACAAGGCATCTGACAATAAAGCTACACCACTTGTCTCCCTAGACAGGCTTGCAGGAAATGAGCATTCAACAGACATGTAATGCAAGTCAGAAAAACAGCCACAACACCTGATTTGTAATGATCTGAAACATGTTTGCTTTAAAATTACAGCAGCTAAGAGAGATTTCAGGACATATGCATGAACTTCATTTCTGGACATGCAATGCTCAACTGAAGCCTTTTCACGTGCCAAACCCTGAGCCCACGATGTTGCACCTCTGCTGCAACGACTACAACTGGCTCTGCAGAACCAAAGATGAGGATTTCCTGAAGCTCCTCTGGCTGTCAGTGAGGCAACCAAACGAAGCAGAAACACAGACTGATTTCCTTCAAGTCAAGGACCTCAGCGTTGGCTCATTTCTGGCTGTAGGTGACCACACATGCTCACAGTCAGTGAGAGTGATTTCAGGTTTTAAGCAGGGTTCTCTTATTAAGTACTCAGGGACATACATGCAGCTTTGCTTGCAGCCTGTTTCCTACACAACAAATATTAACAGCAAAACCAACTTAATACTGAGAAAGAAAGGAACAAAGCCACCGTAGTTCCTCAGCTCACACCTCAAAGGAAAAGACAGAGCCTCAGCTCCTGTGCCAGGACACATTTCAGCATCCCAAGAGCACTTTGCACTCGTGATGACTTTACTGTCAGCTGGAACAACCCCAGCTTACATTGGAGGATTCAGAATCGTCTTTAGGAAGGTGCAGGAAACACATTCAGTGCTTCTCACAACCTCTCACTATTTTTTTCTTGCTCCACACAGACGTGGGAAGCGCACACGTGCACAACAAATGCGTTCTGTTCAGCCACCTCAGAAACCTTCTCACTGAGCTCACCTACAAGTTCCTAAGTTAAGGAACGTGAAAGGCAAATCACTTACTGAGAGCTTCTTTTAATGCCAAAATGGTCTCCTCAGGGTACACGTTTCTGTCCTCCCAGATTTTGAAGATTCTTTCTATAGATTTGGAAACCGACGGATCCCTAAAAAAGAGCACAGTGGCTTTTATCTGCCACACAGACAGCAACTCCTCATGATTTAAAATGAATAATAATACAAGCAGTTGTACATCTGAGTCAATAAGAGAGCCTTCAGACAGTGGCTATATGCCCAGATGGAGACTAATTCCCACTGCAAGGCATCTGAGTGAAATTCAAGCCACACATTGTTGTTAAGAAGAGTGAAGTAATGAACACAATATGAAATTCTGCTCCCGTTTCTGGAGGGTTTGAGATGTCTGCAGTGTGGAGGAGGAAAAGAAACATCACTGTTTTGAGATGTTAAACCTCAGACTGTCACTTACTTCACTAAAGAAGCTGCTTCAGGAAGCACTTCTGCAAACGTATCACGGAACACAATCGCATTTTTTCTCTTGCAGTTCTGTATGACGTCGTTGGCCAAGTAAAAGAGATTCAATCGATGAGGAAAGGCAGCTGAGGACAAAAAGAAGATTCAGGTCTGTTATCAGGTAGGAGAAGAGATGTCTGCAGCATTTCTGACATAAGGTAGGGCCCTGTTTTCGGGTTTTTGTTCAGCATTTCCATCGATGCTGTGTGCAGCAGCAAGCTCAGAGCAGTGATAAAAACTGCAGCTTGCGAGGGCGACTCACAGAGCTCCCCGTAACTCAGTGCCATTCCCTCCTAAAGCCAGGCCTCCTTTCTGGCTTGGGCTCAGAGAGACCACAGAGCACTGCTGGGCCTGTGCTGCTGCCGTGCCCTCTGTGCTACAGAGGGAACCTATGATCAGGCAGAGCAGCAGAGGCTCATCTGTGAGGTCAAACAGCCCACAAACAGCTCAGCATTCTACAGAAGAACAGCAGTCAATGCTCTGAGCGCGAGTCCAGCACGGCCTCTCAAGCCCCAGCATCGCGCCGTTTGGCTTCTGACAACAACTCCAGAGCTCACTTATCCATATTTTCTAAGAATAATCGTGTTTAAATCCACTCTCCCTTCTTTTTCACAGCTCTGTAACAGTCTCTACAACTTGTGGCTTTACCAGGGAAGCTTTTCCACCCCTAGAACTGCCTCTGCTGTTGCCCCAACCCAGGGCATGGAGGGAGTGACATTTTTCACACCACTTCACTGTCCCCTAAGGAAACCAGGGACCCCATACAAGTGCTCCCTCCTGGCCCCAGCCCCATCATTTCAATGCATCTGGCTCAAAGCAATCCTCAGCAGCACAAGAGTTCAACGTGCTGCATCTTCTCCGAAAAAGAGCTGCTCAAACAGCCCTTCCTGAAGCACAATTTAACACAAGCTCTTGTGCAGAGCACAGAGGACTCAGATCTGCGTCCCTTCTCCAAACAGCCTTCCCTGTTCCTGCTGTGCTGGCACCAGTTTTGGTCCCTGAACCTCCTACCACTGCATCCCCAGACAACACCACACTGCACTGCTGCTCTCACTTGAAACACCCATACCAAACTCCTCTTTTATCTTACTTATATCCAGTCCCAAATTCAATTACTCCATCAAATCTTCTCTTAAATGGAGCAGCAACAGCACTTGTCGCTCAGTAAGCCGATCTCCATGCTAATTAATTTAATTTCACTTAATTTAACTACATCACATTAGGATTTAAATATAGGGACGGTGACAATATCCTGCTTTGCTGGGGCTCGTGGGAGCATGGAGCAGACTCCCACCCTCCTTGGTGACCCTATGGGCTGTGCTGGCCATCAGCACGTCTCTCTGACTGCTCTGGCTCTTCAGGACTCGAGCGATTTGGGGCAGAGGCAGCCTGATGCTGTGCAGAACCCCATTCTCATGGGTGATTCCGGCCTCTTCCAGCAGTGAGGCTGTGTCCCCACTGCTCCCATCTCCACGTTTCCAGCTGGGAAGCATTCAGAGCAGAGGCAAGCGGTGCTCTCAGCACAACCCCTTACCTGCAGTGTGCACACAAAAACCTGAACCCACAACACAAGTCAACCAAAAAACTCACTGTGGAACTCAGGCTCCTGCTGGCCCTCGGCAACAGGCAGCCCTTTCCAGCTCCAAGCCAACCAGAAAGGAAGCCCCAGCTTGCGCTCAAACCTCACATCACACCTGAGAAACCCTCCCATGCACACGCTGCGTTTGTATTTGGCAGCTGACAACAACACACTTGCACAGTTTGATTGGAAACTGAATGCTGAACGGAACACATCTCTCCTCCCGTGTTCATCTCACACACAGACAGGTATCCATGGCCACCAGTGCGTTTACTGCAAGCAGTGTACCTGCAGAAATATGGGCACAGCTCACTTTTAGCATACTGAATGCAGCTACTTCAATGGCCTTATTGTGGAGCAGACAGTCTCTGCTCGTGAATGACACAGCACATTCACACACCAAAAGCTGTGGCCGTGTGAAGCCCCTCCGTGCACCGCTCACCCCAAATCGCACACTGCTGGCAAAAGGGAAACACTGTGCCCAAGGAAACAGCACAAAACGTGACGACCTGGGAGCACTGGCACACAGCTGCCTGTCTGCTGTATGGGATCCGACTGCTGCTGAAGTACCGACGCTCCAGAACAAACTTTGATAGCAACAAACACGGAGAGCCCAAGGATTTGTTAACAGAAACAGCAATTTCCAGCCTTCATCTTATGAGTGCTGACGAGGCAAAGCAGGGTTGTTTTGACAAATGTTCTCTCACCAAGTGTGGGGGCACACAGTGCTGCCCTCCCTGCTGAAACCCAGCCACAGCTGCACACCCCCCATTTCTGAAACAACTCTGAGCAACTTTGGCTTCCATCACCTGTCAGATCATCAATGCATCAAAGCAAAGTTTGCCCTGTGACGTAACTAAAATGCAGCACCCCATTGCTACGTCAGCCTCTGGTCGATGGATGCTCTCTCCTCACACGTTGCTCTCCAGCAGATCTCACTAACTTCACATCCTAACTCAAGCAGGCGCTGCAGATGCACCAAGATTCAAACGGTTCAATCCACACACAGCCTTCAAACACAGCAAATTCAAAACCAGCTTTAAGACAAACATCACACGCAGCTAACGCCTAGAATCATTAACTCCCCTGCTTGTGCTGAACCTCAGCACAATTCATGTTATCCCATCAGTATGGAGCTTTTTGTAACCAAACCCACCCACGTGGCACAACACACAGAATCCCAAGTACAACCCAGCAGCACGCTGCATAACCAGTGTGAGCTGCAGGAAAGCTGTGCGAAGGAAACAACGTTCCTTTGGCCCCAAGGTGCACTTTGTACAAGGCAATCCCAGCCACATCTGAGGGGTGAGCAGCTCCTCCTCCTCTGTCATGCTTCAGGCTGCCTTGGCTCAAATGGGAAACAGCAGGAAAGGATGACTGACAACAGAGGTGTGTGCATCTCCTCCAGCTGCACTGCCAGCACCAGGGGCAGCTTGGAGCTAACATCCAATGGAGCCGTACCCACCACTGCGTTGTCTTCAGGAGTTCCTGGTGGCCAAAGGGCTGACCAAGATCCAGCAGTGTGCCCTGGTGGCCAGCAGGACCCTGGGGTGCACCTCCAAAAGGGCAGCGTGCTGAGGGAGGTGCTCATCCCCTCTGTTCTGCTCTAGGGAGGACTCAGCTGCAGCACTGGGCCCAGCTCTGAGCTCCTCAATTCTATGCAGAGAACTGCAGAGATGGTGGCAGCCTGGAGCACCTTTCAGTGGGGAAAGGCTGAGAGCCCTGGGGCTGTTTGCCAGGAGAAGAGAAGGCTGAGAGGTACTGGATCAGTATCTGAAGGGTGGGTCAGGAGGATGGGCTCTGTTTGGTGGCGCCCAGCGACAGGAAAGGAGCACAGGGCACAAACCAGAACGTGAGAAAGAACTGCTGCACGTTTGAGTGGCAGAGCTTTGGCACAAGCTGCCCAGAGAGGTGGGTGAGTCTCTTTCTCTGGAGACCCACAGACCCACCTGGACACTTTCCTGAGCAACCTGCTGTTAGGAACCCGCTTAGGAAGTGGAAGAGTTCCAGAAGTCCCCTTCAACCCCTGCGGTTCTGGGATTCTTCCAGAGAGCACAGTAAGCTCTTGGCTCTTCAGTCACGTTGCTGGAGAGAGCTGTGAGGTGCAAAGCAATCCTCACAAACATGGGGGATGCACCAGGGCAACCTCAGAATCGCTTGTGGAAAACCAAACCAAACAGAATTCCAGGCCGGTACTGACAGCTCCCAGCCAACAGGGGCTGGAAGGACAGAAGTAGAGCATCCATGGCTCCCAAAGAGAGAGCAATGACTTCTGATGAACCTTGGAACAAGAAGAGGACTAATGAAGGCACTCGAATGAGTAGGAAGGGGCAGCGTCAAGGAATGTGCTTGAAAGGGACTTTGGCAGCTCCCTGGAGTGGAGGAGTAAAGCAGAACCACCTCTGCCAGGAGAAAAAAGACAACTGCTGTGACCACAGCAAACACAGGGCTCCAGAGATGAGTTCTGAAGAAGATAAACACACAGCGTTGTGCCTTGTGTGAATTTATAGCACTGCCAGCGAGAGCCTGGGCAAAGCTATTCCTTGGGAACAAACAGGTTCTTACATCACTCTTTAATCACTCAATGCATTAGCAAGAAATGAACATTTCAGTCGGTCCAATGTGATTTTTCTCCAATCAAGATCAACGTAAGACAAACTCCAGCGACCACTGGCAGACATTTGAGTTTGTGGCACATGGAATCACCTCATGGTTGGGTCAGAAGGGACCTCAGCCCCCTGTGGGCTGGGAACCACACCAGCTCAGGCTGCCCGGGGCTCCATCCATGGATGTATACCCACACTTCCATGCTGCCTGGGGCACCTCCATGGATGTTCACCCACACTTCTCTGGGCAGCAGTGCCAGCACTGCAATGCCTCCGGCTAAAGAATTTCCTATCATCTAATCTAAGTCTCTCCTTTTTTAATTTAAAGCCATTCCCCCTCGCCCTACACTATCAGATCACACACATAAGTTGGTTTACCTACTGTTTACAAGATACTGGAAGGCCACAATGAGCTTTCTCTTCTCCAGGATGAAAACCCCCAGCTCTCAGCCTCTCTCCATAGCAGAAGTGCTCCATCCTCTGGAACATCCTTGTGACTTCTGGACCCCATGCACTGTTCAGCTGTACCTTTCGGGGCTGACAGCTGACAGACCGCCTGACTCATTACCAGGCATCACCAAAACAACCCTCAGAGCACTCGCAGCACCTCCTCACCCCCCACTCCACACTAACTCAAGTCCTGCCAAAATGCACGCAGGTCACCGAGCCACTGCAGCACGGCTTTACAAAAGGTTCAGCAAGAAGCAGAGCAACACTGCAGAACAACAATATTATTTCCGTGCTACTACAGAGCTTACTTTAGCTCCTCCAACACAGAAAACCTTCACACATCAGCCAGGCAGCAGCTATAACTCAGCCTTGCTTAGACTTGGGAAAACAGCAACTTTTCCACTCCTGTGCTGTTGCTGGCATTCACCAAATCCGAGTTTTGGCACCCAACACGTTTCCTTCTCATTGATGTCAGTCTGTGTTTCCTGTGGAACAGGATGGTCACAATCCCCCACTCCACAGCACTGAACACATCTTTCCTCCAACCTCTCAAAACGATGCGCTACAACAACTCAAGCAAAGCACAAAGCACAATTCCAGAGGCCCAACACACCACAGCTTAGCTGCAACAACTCCATTTATTTATTCCAAAGCACAGAGCGGCGACACTAAGCTGAAAGCCTGCCCAGGAGCTGAAAGGCCTCTGGGAAATCACGCCTCGAAGCACGTCAGATCTGAGTGCTCCATGAAGTTGAGCTGGGCAGCTTTGGCTCAACACCAGCACCACCATCACAACTCCACTGCTGGGCTGCGGGCGCCGCGCTGAGCCCCAGAGCCAACCCTGAGCTTTGGCAGCACGCAGCCAAGGCTGCCATGAAGCCGCCCCTTTCTAAGCACACCTCTCCCCGACACGGACCACCCCAACAACACGGCTGGAAAAGCCTTTGGAGCACAGAATACGAAACCCAATCTCAGTTTCCAAAGCGTGGGAGAGGAAAGGAGCCCCTCCAGCAACAGGAACCGCTCCGTTTCCCGGGAGCTGCCCTCATCCACCCGGGCAGCCCAGCACGGAACCCCGGGCCCGGCTCCAGGCCGGCCGCGCACCGAACGCTGACAGAAGGACGGGAAGGGAAAGGGGCGGCCCGGCCCGATCGCCGCCCGCACTCACAGCGCCGCAGCCACTTCATCCAGTGGTAGACGATGGTGCTGTGGTGCCGTTTGTTCTCCAGACACCACGAGGAGAGGCCCTGGATGGACTCCATGGTGTTGGTCACCGCTTGCAGCTTCCTGTCGAGCGAGGCCTCCAGCGCTCCGGCCGAGGAGGACGCGGCCGAGGAGGAGGCCCTGCCGCCGCCTCCGCCGCCCGCCGCCATCTTCCTGCCCTGCTCTCCCAGGCGGGGCCGCGCGGACGGCGGCGGCGCTCACGGCCTTCACAGCCCCGCGGGGCCGCGGCCGCCGCCCGCCCTGACGGCTCCGCCGCGTCGCGCTGCGCCGGGGAGGAGAAACAGAGCGGGGGGGGGGGCGGGTGTTGGGTGTGTGGAGAACGAGGCGGCCCCACAGCGAGAGGCGGCCGCGTTCCGAGCTCCGTTCGGCGGCCGCACGGGGCCCTCGCCGCTTCGCCCTCCCCTCCCCCCCCCCGGGCGGCGGATGAGGTGCGCTGGTGCCTCGGTCACTCGCCGGCCCCCTCCGCGCGCAGCGCCCGCCCCCCCGCCGCCATTTTGTGCCAGGCTCCCTCACACGGCCTCGGCGGCGCCCCCCCCCACACCGCCGCCTCTGCGCCGCGCATGCGCAGCCGCCCGCCCCCCCCCCAGGCAATGCGCACGCGCCGCCCCGCCCCGCCGCCCTCCCTCCACTTCGCGCCTGCGCCTTGCGCTGCCCACCCCCCCTTTCCCCTCAGCGATGCGCTTTGCTCCCGGCCTGCCCCGCGGCCAAGATGGCGGCCGCCTGCGCTTTGGCGGGGTCGGGGGGGAGCAAGGCGGGCCGTGAAGTAACAGAGTCGTTCCGCCCGACCCGGCCCTACACAGAGCTGCCCTTCCCAGTGTGCGCTGCCCTGAGATCAAGCTACTTTTAAAGCACCAAAGTCCCTCCCCCCCCCTGCCCCCAGTCGGCGCTGTTCCAAACCCTGCCAGAAACACACACACACAAACAGAAGGCGGCTTCAGCTTTTACAAAAAAAGTTTATTATGTAAATATAGGATGTGGGCTAAGTCCCCGTCTCCTACTCTGCTTTACAAACACCAAGTGCTCCTCCTGCCCCACACCGACCCCGTGGTGCCCCCCCCACCTCCCAGGCCGTCGTACCTCGGGCTCCTGAGGGGTCAAAAACAACTTTTAGAAACAATTTCTCCCCCTCTGCTCCAAAACAATTCTTTCCAGAGGAGCTCAGAGACCCTACAGCACAGCCGGGCGGCAGCCAGCAGGTTTGCACCGGCACCTCCAGGAGCTGAATGTATCCAGGAAACAAATGTTAACTGATTCGTTTTAAAAAATATTTCTTTAATCATACTCGCTGTACTGCGGAGAGAGCGGAGGGGAGGAAGGGTTCGTCCAAGTTCCCACGAGGTATTGTTCTCAAACCAAGAGGGGTGCCGGGGCAGCAGCACCCTCAGTCTGTGGATTCCAGCACGGACTCGCTCAGAGCCAGGTCCCAGTAGTGCTCTGCTCCGTGCTTTTTAAAGTGCTCCCGTGCCATGTTTTCAGTGGGGCACTGCTTAAATTTCATTTCGCCAAAGCTGCGATCCTTTGCTGTGCCCTGGAAGAGAAAAGGGACTCATTTCAACAAGTCTGTGGGAGAAAGTAGCTGAAATAAAACTGAACGACTCGGGGGAACCTGAGAATAAATGTTTTTACAGGTTAGCAATCAATTAACCTGACTGTTGCAGAAGCATGGGTTACCAGCGTCCACTCTGTGCTGTGTAATTCTGCTATAGTTTAAGAAATGGTTACAGCTTCAGTCAGACCAGTACATTTCCATTTCACACAAAGCTGCAGAACGTCAGCCATTCTGTCAGGCAGGGTCAACTCGTGCCTTGCCTAAGCCCCCCGAACTCCCAGCAAACCAGAACTGCCACTCACCTCCCAAACCAGAGAGCATTTGTTTGTTTTCTTAACAGACTCCTCATCAGACTCGTCATCATCTGGAAAAACAACAACAACAAATTCTAGTCCTGCAGAATCCTCCACCACTGCTCCACCAGTCCAATGGCTACAACACGATCTGTTACCACCTCCTTCCCCACAGGGTCTTACACTTACCCTCTCCCTTGGTGTTTGATGTTTGTTCATCCCATTTTATTCGATGAAGCATAAGACGTTTGAATTTCTTCTGTGCTTTCGGGCCTGGGGAGAATTGAGACTCGCATTCACACAGTTCCATAACCTTCGTGCTTTAGGAGATTTTAAAAGGCAGCAGAACAACACCCACAAACACACAGCTAAGCCTTTCAGAGCATGCTCAGCTGATCAGACACAAGCAGAGCACAGCCAGGCCCTTCCAGCCAAACTGTGAGTAACTGCATTGGACTCTGAATGGATGCAATGATTTAAATCGAATGCATTTTCCATCAACATCAAACGTACTGTTTTTTTCCATCTGGCTTACAGTGCTCTCGTCTGTGCTCAGTACTAGCACCGTTAAAACCATAATGAAGGCAGTTTCAAAGTGCCTCCTCACTTCCTTGTTCTTCCGCAACCCTCTGGCTGTTATTTTCACACGCAGGTGATTTTTGCAAAAGCAAACTTTTGAACATTATGCCGCGACCAAAACCTGCCTCAGAAATCCTCACCTCCTTCTACCACGACCACGTTGACATCTTTGTGTAGCACCACCACGCCTGTTAAGTACAGCTGGCCAGCATTCGCCTCGATTTTGAATTTTTTTGCTGGATTGCTCAAGTTTCTGACCCTAAGGACAGGATAAAAAACAGCTGTTTGTGGAAGAACAGAGCTATTGTTCAAGATCTTGAAATTGATTTCTGCTCATCAATCTGTCAAGTAGGCCAAAGGACGCTCCTCTTCACAGCACGTGTTTCTACAGAGCATTTCGTGGGCCATTTACAAACTGACATAAGTACAAACATCCATCAAGAGCACACATCCCAGCACTCACCTATACACAGCTATGTGAACTCCCTGTGAAACATCTTCTTTCAGCTTTTTAATCTTCTTTGCTTTTCGTTGCTCTGCTGTCAGTTTCCTTGCGGCATTTGCTTCTTCGTGAGCTCTGGATACAAAAAGACACAGCAATAAGCAAAAACACAGCCTACAGTTTACCTGTTACCACACTGAAACAGATCCTTAAGTACAGAATGGATCCCAAAACAGCTCCAAATTCTACCCAGATTCCTGAATTGAGCACATGGGCTCTTTTAATTCAGTCACCAGTCCAATTCTTCCCTAAACGTGTTAATTGATAACAACCATCCTGTCAATCATCATCACAGGAGGAAACTCATTTAACACAGGGCACAAAGCCAATTTCCAATGCCAAAAATTGATCACTCAGACCCAAATCCCCACATGGGGCCTTGAGAGGTTCATTCAAGACAGTAGAAATAAACTGCAAGAGCAGCGCACACAAACACACATACAAATCAAACTGCTCTTGCTTTGCAACATCAGTTCTGGAACTTTCTTCTCTAGGAACAAATGCAGCACCACCACAAAGTCCATCCAGAAAAGACAAACAAAAAATCAGCACAGCGTGCCACCTACTTCTGTCTCTTTGCCATCTGTGCTCTAACGTGAGCTTCGACTTTTGTTGGGTCCTGAACAGCTTCCGTCCCCAATACTCGCATCAAGTTTGAAATTCTTACTGTAAGGAAGATGAGAGAACTGCCATATTTCACAGCAACACCCAGCATGTTCACAGGCTCACATGCACTCCTGCTGCAATTCCCAACCACGTTCACAGCTTGACAGCTAACGGCCTGCAGCAACCCAACTCCGCACGCTGCAGCTGTTTCTTCTTACCTTTGGGCTCTGGAGGTGGCATCAGGCCCAGCCTGACTTTTTCCTGCAGCTCCTTCTGGGCTTCTCTCCGAGTCTGTCGCCGTAACTTTTTCTGCTCTTTCTTAGTTAAATAAACACCCAAGGTCACTGGTGTGTCACTGTCCACTGCAAAGAGAAACAAGGCAAGATAAAAACAAACGTTATGCCAAGCTTTCTGAAAACTGGGCAGAGAGGCTCCCTTCCAATTCTGGCTGCTTTTGCAGAGCTTTCATATTTATTTTCATATGATCTCTTTACCTCACAGGGATAAGAGACACGCCAGTCAGCGCTAACTACAGCTTGGGGCAAGCGTGCTGGTTCACCTTGCCAAGTGTCAACATTCTGGAATATTTTGTACCTAGTCAACCAAATTGGGCAAAGTCTGAGACCAGAGTGCTACAGGGCAGTACCTGGTGGGTTAAGCTGTGCTGGGTGCTCCACGAGGTTTGTGATTCCAAAGTATTCATCTTTTTTTGAAGACGTTCCGCCTTTTCTAGAAAGGAGAGAGTTGGGCATCATTGCAAACCTCCCAGCCTGGATTCTTGCATTCCCTTAAACACAAGCCATGGAAAAAAAATAACACTTCCCTTGGACAAATCACGGCAGGTATTTGACATGCACAAACCTCTACCCAAAGCATAAAACAGAGGCATGCAGCACAGACGTGTTCCCCAGTGGAATATCCACACACATTTCAGTTAGGAGACAGGCTTGCCACAACTCCAATGAGATTTGTGAGTCAATTGCACTTGTGCTTGAGAAAGCACAACCAATGCAACCAACCTGGGGCCAAACCATCGCCCTGACTGCCAGGCAGCCAGCTGCTCAGTGCCTGCAGGAACGCTGTCTCCAAAAAAGAAGGGCAGCTGCCTACCAACACCCTTGGAGAGACCTGGGAGCAAACCCAGAGCCTGCCTGTATCTCAGAGACTGCGGCAGAATTCAATAGCACAAGCAGATGTGCCCAGCCTAATTTGCCACACTGCTCCACAGAGCCCCGTATGATCCCCAAGAAACTCCCAGTTTCCTCGTGCAGGAGACCAATCAAAGCCTGGTACACAAAACACTTACAGATCAAGGCCGTTAGGGATGATGTACGAGTCCCACCACTCAATCTCTGGGATCTCCCCTTCTTTCAGCTCCTTTTTAGGGGTAATAAGAGCCAACTTGGTAGAAGTGTGTATCCCTGTCTTTCTGGCGGCCTGAGAGATCTCTGCCTGCAGCTTTTCTAGTTGAGCCTGAGAACAAGGAGAGGAAAGTGGCACATAAAAGTCATTCTGAAATAGCACAACTTCAGGAAAAGCACAGTATGTAGGCATCTCCTCATCTGCAAATGTATATGCTTAAATCTGAAGCAAACCGCAGAGGAAACCTCACAAAACAAGATGATGAATCCAGTGCTTTTTCTAACAAACTTGCTACAAACTTGGTGTTATTACTGAGCCTTCTTGAAGCACGGAACGATCCCCAAATAATGCCTCTCTGGGCATCACCTCCCTGGGATTTCCTGTCTAATGAAGCTCTTCTCTCCCATTTTCCTCACAAACCTGGGCAGTTTACCAAGACTCTTTGAAATCTGCACCTCTAAGGTGATCACTTCTGTAGAAGGATGACTTGGCCACAGAACTATCTATTCCCTTCGGAATTTTTCAATCCTTTATCAAAAAAGCCAACAAACCAGAACAACAAACCACCAGATTTTGTCTTTTGTCAAGTGAGGAAGCGCCCTCCACAAATATATTCTTATTTGGAAGTCTGCCTTTTCAATATGAACGATGTTGACAGAAAAAGCAACGTGTGATTTTACCAAAAAGCTTCTTCCTCAAGTGAACACAGCTCCCTTCACATCCCAGGAGAGGAGAATCAACTCCCATCCTGAACCAAACCCTCATTTCTGTGCTGTCAGTTAGCATGGCAAGACCTCAAATACCTTCGTTCGCAACCTCTGGGCAATTTTCTCAAATTTGCCTTTTTCATGGAACTTAAAGGTGCGTTTCTGACGCTGGGCTGGGGTTATGGAGACCCGGGGGTCAAAGTAAGTGTTGGATTCCATATCTTCCGAGGGCTTTTCTTTAAGCTGTTGTTTGAACTGCTCTCTCTTCACAGCTCTGATGTTTGCTTTTAGGGTTGGCATGCGGTGAGTCAATTCAATCTCTTTACCAGTCGCATCAACAGTTCGGCCTTGTTCATCCAAGATCAGTGGCGTAGGCTTTGTCTGATCCTTCAATTCCACCTTCCTGGTGGCAAAACAAACACATTCAAGTGTGATTATAGCATTAATTCAAGGGAATTGAGAACCACATTCCCACCGTGAGCACCAGACCCATAACTTGTGAAAATTCTGTGAATGGCTTCCTTGTACTGCTCAGCTCTCAGCTTTATATGGCCAGAAAGGACCCGAATCTCACGTACAGAAGTTGAGCGTTTCTCAGGGAAGGAGTGACCTCCATTTCATCTCCGTAACACATTCTTTCCTTCAGCAGCCACTAAAGAGCTGCTACAACTGATGATGCACAGGGGAAACCCTTTGGCTACGCCCTCTATTAACACTCTGGAACCTCCACTGTCAGGATTAGCGTTCAGAACAACAGCAGCTACTCACGGCGGTGCGATCCCCATGGCGTGCAGATTGGCCAGCCCCACCATGTTGGCATTGCCAATAAGCCCTGGTTTCAAGGCCAGCTGAGCCTGAATTCGGGCCTGCAGCTCGGCAGCTTTCCTGGCCTTCTCAATGGCATCATTCATGAAGGTTGCTGCCTGGGAGGGCTGGATCGTGTTGCCGATGGGGAGACGTTCCGATTGGGATGAAGAAGAAATTTTTGGCTGTTGACAGAGAAATGACTTTTGTTACACAGCTGTTCTGATACCCCCAACACAGGTCAACACATCATAGCTGCGTGCTACAAAGCAGCCTGCTAACTCCAGCAGCTACCTGTGGTGTTGGAGGACTGATGAAGCTCAGCTGCTTTTTCCTCTCTTCGATCTGTCGGGTGGCTGCTTCCATCATCTGTTTGATCTGTGGAAACAAAATGGGATGGTGAATTTTTCTCCACTTGACTGGAAGGAGAGAAAGGATCACCAGCACCCTTTCACACCGCTTTACAGCTGCAAATGAGCTCAAGCCAGCTTAATGAGAATAGAACCGTATCAAGCTACTTTAATTGATGACTGCCAGCTGTAGTGAAGGAATCTAACAGTGCAGGCACTGTCTGCTAAGACTTTCTCCTCTTGGTTACTGCAGGTTATAAGAGAATATCCAGACTTTCACCAATTGAAGACTCCATGTTGTCATTAGCCCAGTGCACAAGAGGCAGTGAGCTCTGTGAAAAGAACACGGGCAGCAACTGCAGCAAACCAAGGATGGCCAAAAGCAGTTTGCCATCTGCTCGCACAGCTTGTGGATCCAGAGAAAACAAACATTACAATGTATCAGGATTCAAGATCTCAGCGCTGTTCTGGAGACAGAGCTGATGTAACACAGCCCAGTCAGACTGACCTGCAGCTTGGTCAGCATTCCAGGGCTTTCTGATGGCGGGCCTGGAATAACCTCAGGCTCATCCTCAACCTCCTCAAATCGTGGTATGCGCCGTTTCTTGACACCAGAAGATTCTTTGGATACCTCAGAGTCATCACCGAACACATCCTGAGGTAAAAGGAGAGAAAAACAAAGCTGATTAAAAGCTAAGAATTTCCATTGTGAACGCTCTTTCAGGACAAGAAAGCACCGTGAGAATTAAATCCAGCACTGAAAGGTCAGCACTGCACTGTGAGTTTGCAGGGTGGCACTCACAGGCTGCCCTAACTGGTAGTCCCACATCAAGCCTGTGCCCTGGTTCCTCGCAAGAGAAGCATCGATGATGATCCATCCAGCAGCTTAAAGGACAGCAGACCCTCCAGGGACACGCCTGTGTAAAAGCCATCATTGCTTTCTTCGGTGGTCATGGGATTTTGGGAATTGAGGAGATGTAAGATCTCACTCAGCTACTCAGAGAGATGGAGAAAGCCTGCACACAAGTTAGTGTGACCAGGCCCTAAGGGTGCCTGTATCTTCAGTCAACTTCAGAGGGGGTGAAAATGAAAGCTGCTCCATCCTATCGTGTTCTGACCAAAGGAAGAACAGAATCCCAGGCCCTGGAGGCAGGGACATACCTGCAGCATTTCCTCACAGCCTGACCCAGCAGGCTCCGGCTCTGAGCCAGATGCTGAGCTGCTTTTAAGAAGCACAGCTCAGAGAGCAAGTGGGGCACTGATCACATCATGGACTTGCATCAGGTGTCCGTCTCTCGAAACAAAAGTGTGCTTCACATAGAGCTCCGTGCTTGGGGAACTGGGGAAACGTGCCACTCAAGGGCTCCCCAGCTCGTGTGTTGGTGGTCATAGATTTCATTTGGTCAGTGCCTGTTTAAGTGAAGGCCAACTGGATTTGTCCATGCAATTGTGTTCCTGTACTGTGTGTGAGAGCATTATTGGAAATAAAAATATACAAACCGGTTGTAAGCGTTAGTTGAAATCCCTTCTTCACTATAATGGTTCATATTCTACAAGGACACATCCTCATCCAGACACAGGTACTTCTTGGAAAACCTACAAGTTCAAGAGAAAGGACTTGCCCATAGTATAAAGTGTGTAAACCATTACGTTTTAGTTCCTGAAACTTCCCAAGCAATGGCCTACCCCACGAGAGTTAACCAAAGAGAGAGAAGGAAGGTCAGCCAGAATGCTGAAGACAGCTAATATGACCAAGTAAGTAGCATCCTGAATTCATTCACCTCCTGATGCTACAGAGCTAAGTGCGTAAGTATAAATTCAACTCTGAAACCTGCAGTGGTGGTGGGAAAAGTCATTCTACACAGGATCAGGATCTGACAGCCTCACTCAACCACGTCGCTTTACAGCCGCGTGAGGACAGATCTTGAGGAAGGATCTCCAAGATGCAATTCCAGAAACAGAGGTTGATAAGAAAGCAGGCCGGATGCCTGTCTCCATATCAGGAGCCAAGAGATGAGGACAGCTCTGCTCTGCTGCAGCCCAGGCCTGCTTTGGGTCAGTTTAGAAGCCAAGAACACCATCAATCATCTGCGGTCACGGAGGACACCCACACAGATGCTGCACTGGAGAAAAGTCACCAACCCCACACCCAGCCACATCCCTGCCTCCGTGTGCAGCGTGAGACAGAGCGCCAGGCTGCAGCGGGACGCCGCTCCTCCCCTCCCTCTGTTCTGCAGTGCACCGGCCACAGGAAGGTGAGAGGACAAGACAGAGAGGACAAGACAGGGGGAAGCCAGGTGCAATAACGGGTAATTCTGAATTTCACTTCTGAAGAAGCGTGGGATCTGTGCGTGTCAGCAGTGCCACAGGATGGTACGAATCTCCCTACAACACCACGGCCTGAGGTCTGCCCACCACAGGGTACCACGCAGCAATGCAACGCGTGATGTTTCTCTCTGCCGCCTCCACAAGAGGGCAAAAGCAAAAGCATGGAGGGGGCACAGCTAGGAGAAAACAGCCTAGCCAAAATCTGGCTTTCGAGTGGTAGTGTTGCATGACAAGTGCGTGTGCTGGGCTAAAACCCAAACTGAAGTGGAACCACAGAACAGAAATATTTGGTAGATGCTTATTGGAACCACTGTTCTGATCAAGAAAGCTGCATAAAGCTGCAGTCCTTTAAGCTACAACATTCACTGGGACACCCGAAATCCAGACCTCTGCAGATCACTAAATGAAGTTGCACTGCTGCTGCTCAGGCTGCACTGAAACAGGCAGAATGGAAACTGCTTAAACACACTGCTCCTTAAAGGATGAATGTATCTGAGGTCTGCAGGAGGCCCTTCTCTGGCAGGTATTAAAACCTCCTCCAGAGAGTGAGAGAAAAAGCAACAGTTTCTAATAGCAAATGGGGAGCAAAGGCAGCTGTTTCCCCAACACATCTGAGGAGGGAAAAACTGAAATCTGAAAAGGATTATTGTAGATAACTGAGGTTAGGTGCCGACTAAACAAACTTACAGAGCAATACAGTTTACCATAACATAGGAACCTCAGAAAAAAAAAAGTCAAAGGAAACTTACTTTGTAAGCAGGGAGCAGCATGTAGAGTAGCCACTTTTAAACTCAGTATGCGAGTGATGAAAAAAATGGATTTCCAGAAGGTGGCCAGTAAAGTCTTCAAGAGAACAAAGGAGGTGAAAACAGGTTTGGATGCACGAGCCTTCCCCATCCCAGACAAGTGTTAGGTGGGAGAAACACCAGAGAGCTTCTACATCCCTGCTGTAATCAACCTTGTGCTAAGGTGAGGGAAAAGAGGTTGCCAACAATTGCCCTCTGTGGATTCCAGATGGAAAAGAGAAGGAAAACCCATCAGATCACTCACCACAGAAAGACCCATTCACTTGCAAAAGGGCACCATCCAGTGGCAGACTGAAATAGGCTCCTCAGAGCAAGGAAGAGGAACAAGAAGTTACTGTGAGGTGGGACAACTCTGCCCCAGGTTGTCAAGAGTCAGTACTGCCAAGTGCAACAGTGGTGAGTGGGAGAGGAAGCAGAGATGGAGCCCTGCTGTCTGAGTTACTTTGTTGACGAGCCTAGCAGAGATTGTTAAAGAAACCAAAAGCCCAGGCTTCCACCTTGGACACCACCAAGGACAGCATTCAGCTTCCTCATCAGAAGGTAAAGAGAACTGAAAGGTAAAGGCTCACACACTTCATCATGGAGAAGGGTCTTTTCTCTTGAACTTTAAGCATTACAAGATGTACCTCTCTGGAAGAGGAAAGTGTGACAGAGTACCAGTGCTGCCTCCAAAGCCACCGAACAACAGAAAACCACAATCAATAATCAGTCCTTGGCTCACCTTTAGCTCTCGCTTTCGATTCCGGTCACTGTTGGATTTTGAGTGCCTGGAGCTTCGCCCTTCCTCCACTGCTTCAAAGAGTTTGTCCACAAATCGCAGCGTGGAATCATCGAGAAAGGGCTTGAGATGGTCTGGGAAAGAAGAGGAGTTGTGTCAGTGGCAGAATTCGCTGCTCAGGATGAGTGGGAGAGCACAGAACTCACAGAGCCTTCTGCAGAGCCACAGAAAACTTTTAAAATGCAGCTTCAACCCAATTAATGCAGTGGAACCTGCAACCAGGGCTCAGGAAGCCTCTGGGATCTGCAGATGCTGACATCTGGAGTTAAGAAAAAGGGCAACAAAAGGACATCCTGCAGTAAGGAGTTTAAACTCGCTGTACTGGAGTCCAGACTTCCACTAGATAAAAAAAATAAGCACAATACAAAACAAACAAACAAAAAACCAACAGAGATTAAATTGTAATTTTAAATTCCTTTCGGTGAAAAAATAGATTTTAAATTCATTTTATCCCTTTCTGCAGTACATCCCAAAGCTTTTGAACTTGTCTCACCTGCACGTACTTACCTCTGCCTCATCGAGGCTGTCAGACATTATCCCTGTCACTGTGCAAAGAGGTGCACGTGAGCTCCAGGGTTTGGTTAGCTTTGGTTCTAAGCATAAAAGCTTGTGCTGAACGAATCTGCCTTCAGATCTACATGCATGGCATCCACCTCCCAAACACTGACAGCCTCGAGTGGCAACGAAACCACAACCTGCCATGCAGCTGAGCACCAGCAGCGCAAGCTCAGCCTCTCTGAGATGGAGGGAGAGAGCTTAAACTTGGTCTGAGGCTGCTTCAAGCACAACACAGTGACTAGAAACGGGTGATGCCAACACAGGCTCTTTCATTTCAGTACGTAACCCATTTCTTGTGTGTATGCTGTATAGGTTTCCTTCTGCCAAAGGGCCTGACTGCTTCTAACACAAGCTCAGGGTTGTGTGACATACCAGCTGCCTTCTTCTTGTCCATGCCCTTCCCAACGCAGTTCAGTGCTGCAGTGACCACAGTGGGCTCGGAGAAACCCAGCACTCTCTTCACTGTCTTCTCGATCCATGGTTTCAGCTCATCCAATTCCCTTTTGGAGAGCGACATTGCTGCTCGAAGCTGATCTCAGTTATCTTGCTTGTACCTGTGAAGAAAGCAAACAAGACAACCAGAGTTCAACAAAACAAAGACTGCTGGTATTTTGGTGCATTAAAGACAGAGCCTGAAGCTGGTGAAAACTCCTAGAGGTTATTTTCACTCCCTGATTTTTAAAACAAGCGCTAAAATTACGTGAGCAACACAGAGGTCTCAGGAGAACAGACAAGATGCAGCTTCCAACTGTGAGAAGAGAAACCCCGCTCACAGGTTTTGTGCAGATGGCCACAGTGAAGTCCAGAATCTCCTAAACCCCACCAGCACATAACCACCCTTCCCTTAAGGGAGCTGGGAGAACGCAAGGCAAGCATGTTCCAGTTGTTGTAAATCAGGACCCACTTCCACGCACAGTTTTCTCACAAACACAAGGAGAAAAGCTTGGCCTTGGTGCTGCTTCAGCCCTTGCTTTCTCCTGCTAACACAGCC
Source organism: Tetrao urogallus (assembly GCF_951394365.1). NCBI lineage: Eukaryota > Metazoa > Chordata > Aves > Galliformes > Phasianidae > Tetrao > Tetrao urogallus. The sequence continues at coordinate 123,661 of NW_027639058.1, read as the reverse complement.
TGGAGCAGCTACACGCACGCCAGCCCACTTACAGATGCTCCCCAAACCAATTTCAGGAACTTTTCATGCACAGCACCTGCTAAGCAACGCCTCAAACACATACAGCAACATCTTGATGGGTCACCCACTGGTTCTTCCCATTCCCACGAGCTTCCCAAACAACTCTCAGCACATTCCCAGCTCCTCGCTGCAGGCTGCCTCCCTGTAACGCCCAGGGAGAACTCAACAATCTCATTGAGGTCTACTGGTTCCTAACCACCAGCACACCCCTGACTGCCTCCGTGTTTGCTGCTTAAATGAAGCAGCAGATCAGCAATGCTGCCCTTCCCTGTTGGCTCTTTTTGAGCCCGATTCCAAATCATAGATTCAAGACAATAATTTCTCACCATTAATCATTAGTAGTTCTTTAACATAAGCTGCAACGAAGCGGATGCAATAATGTTTAATTACTCAGCCAGGCACTAATCTGATTTGGAAACCAAGTCTCCTTTATCTGGAAACAGGAGAAAATCTTCTTAAGGAAATATGTTTGACCTCAACATTTCTTGCCCCCAGGAAAAACCTGGCAGAGCCTTTACCTTAACCTAGGGCTACTTAAAATGAGAGCTAACAGCACCTAAAATGCAGTTATCACTCCTAAAACTGAGAACAAAGATCCTGGATGTGGTAACAAAGCGCTTCTCAAGTTAGAGACTGAAAAACAGCCGAGAGAAGCAAACCTACAGGTCTGAAAGAGCAACAAAAGGGGTGAAGCTTCAGCTGGAGAGCTCCTAATGACCCGCAGGGAGGAGGTTGGACACACCTTGCAGTCCTGCATTTTTGACAGTGGGGATCACTGAGATACATTAAAAAGCAGCATCGGATACAGCCCAAAGGAACATCATTACAGCATTTCATCATTAAGTCCAGACTTGGAAGCAAGTAATACTTCAGGGTGAAGTTAATTGAGAGTCAAGACGCATCAAGATAAGTGATAACTACGACACAACAGCGCTGCTGATGCATCACAGCTTTCTGCACGCTTGCTCAGAAAGGCTAAACTGAATTAATTTGCACTTGGCTTAAACTTCGCATTCCTGTTCAACTCCTGCAATTCATGAGGACCGAGGAAGAAACGCAGCAGCTTCAATGGCATTTCCCCCCCACCCCTCATCAGCACCAATCCCGCAGCTGTCAATGCTCGGAGCTCTGTGGGACTTCGAGGGCACGAGAAGCGCAGAAAACGGGCTGTAAACACCTACATGGAGGCACCCACCGACCCGGGCCCCTTCGGTGCTTCCCGAAACGCGGCTAACGTGAAACTGCCGCTCCCACAGCGCTGCGGCCACAACAAACGGAGACGTTCGGTGCCCCGCAGCTCCCACACGCCCGAAGGGACCGCTGAAATTAACGGTTACGATGAACGTTTTGAATATAATCCAACCCCGCGGCGTTCGTTGCCTCAGCCCCACCCGCAGCCCCGGATTTGAGCGCACAAACTCGGCGCTCCCGGCCGGCTCCAGGCCAGGCGGAGGGGCCTCGCCTCGCTCTGCCACCGCGCGTCACGGCTGGGCCCCGGATTCCCTCACAGCCGTTCGGACGCGGCCTTCCCGCCCCGCTCCCCTCGGCCGCTGCCTTCCCGCCACCCCCCGGTCCCTCACCGCGGCGGGGCGCGGCCCCCGCAGGCCCCGGCCCGAACGGCGATTGCGGGCCTGACGGCGACGGCACGTCGGGGCGGAAGCGGAAACGGCTGCGGCGGAAGCGCTGCGCATGCGTGTCCGCCCGCTCGAGGGCTGCCGGGAAGGAAACGAAAGGAGGAAGTGAGGCCGCGCGCCTTCATCACGTGACACGGGAGCGCGGGAAACCGCCTGCGGAAAAAGAGCAGTGGTTCTGGAGCGCGGCGCTGCTGAAATGGAACCGGGGGTCCCGAGGAGTAAAAGCTGAACCAGCAGGGTGTGATTGCAGCTGGGAAAGCAAACGGGATCCTGGGCGCCATCAGCAGAGCGGGGGGCAGCAGGGACAGGGAGGCGATCGTCCCTCTGTGCTCTGCTCTCTGAGGCCCCGTCTGCAGCACTGCGTCCAGGGCTGGGGGTTCCCAGACAAGACAGGGAGCTGTGGGAGAGGAGCCAGAGGAGCCGCAGGGATGAGCAGGGGCTGCAGCAGCTCCGTGCAAAGCCAGGCTGAGGGAGCTGGGCTCGTTCAGCATGGAGAAGAGGAGCTGGGGCTGAGCTGAGTGCAGCCTGCAGCGCCTGCAGGGAGCCTGCAGCCAGGAGGGGAGGCAGCTCTTGGGCAGGGGAGATGAGAGCAGGCCAGGGAAGGGCTGGAAGCGGAGGGAGGGCAGCTGGAGGCTGGGGGTCAGGGAAGTTGTGTGCTGGGAGAGCGGTGAGGGGCTGAACAGCTGCCCAGAGAGGCTGCGATGCCCCGTCCATCCCTGGAGGGGTTGGAGGCCAGGCTGGATGGGGCCCTGGGCAGCCTGGGCTGCTGTGAAACGTGGGGAGGTTGGCATGCAGTGTGGGGTTGGAGCTCTGTGAGCCTGGAGTCCCTTCCAAGCCTGGCCATTCTGTGATTCTGTGAAAAGGAGGGAAACAACCACAAGAGGGCGGATGGAGCCACCAGGACACGTTTCTGCCCCGGCCAATTAACCTTACCTGCAATCCCCCAACCCACCCCCATCCCTCTGACTGCAACACCCAAGCGTGGCTGAACCAGAACAGCTTTTATTAATAGATGCAGCGCCCAATGTACAGACAGCCATGCAGACAGATGGCCACAGCCCCGCTAGCAGCCCAGCCAGGGGTCTGTGCGGCTCTTGCGGGAGAGGAAGGAGATTTTGCGTGCCATCTCAGTGTTGTAGACACGCCGGCACGCCTCGTAGGCCAAGCGCTGCCTCTTGCGGCACGGCTTCTCGTAGTAACGCCGCTGCTTCACCGACTCAATGATGCCGTCCTGCGAGAGGATCCTGCGGGGAAGGGGACACCAGAGAACCGTGATCACATCTTCCTCCTCCCCACCGCTGTGCCCTCGCTGCCACTTCCTGCACTGCCCGCAGCCCAGCTGCTTGTAACGTCCTGACAGCCTTTATCTCCCCTTTCACTGAACCCTGTGCCTGCTGAGCCTTTGCATTTCAAGATCAAAGCTCGCGTTGCTTATTGTCCCCCCTGCTCACTCACCACACGAAACTCACTTCCTGCATTCTGCTACAAGACCCCAAAACAGCAGTGATGCTCTGGGAGTTGTCCAGGGTGCACTTACCAGGAATTTGGGAACACCAGGAAGCCTGTAGAGTGCTCTAGAGCAAACTGGAGAGCTCTGGGTGTAATTTAGGGTGCTCAGGAGTACACAGAAGGGTCCCAAAAGGCCTCTAGGGCACAATGAAGCACTCTGGGAGCACTGTGAAGTGCCGTAGAGTACATTGGAGCTTTTGCCATAAATGTAAGCACATTGGGATGCCCCTGGGGCAGCACTTTTTGGACATAATCACCTGCCCTCCGCTTCACCACACCCAGGAGCAGCAGGGCAGAGCATCGAGGCATCACCCAGAAGGCGGTGAGACCCCGGCCGGACTGCCCTGTGGGGGTCTCCATCCCTGGAGGTGCCCAAAAACCAGAGATGGGACCCCTGTGCAGAGCAGCCAACCCACATCAAAGGGCGGACCCGAGGGGGAAGGAGAGCTGTGAAGTCCCTTCTGCCCCAACCCCCTGCGATGCTCGGTGCCCCCCGCCCGGGCCCAGCCGCAGCCCCTCACCTGCTCAGCGCCCCATAGGCCGCATCCACATTGCCATTTTGCACCATGACGGTGCGGCCGATGAAACGGAGGTGATTCGCCATGGTCGAGGGGCTCCGCTGAAGGCCGGCACCGCCCCGGGATCCCCCCTGCCCCCAGGAACCACCGGGACCCCGCGAAACCGCGACGCCGTCACTCACCTCCGTGTGCCCCGGAACCGGAAATCAACATAGAGCCCTGGCCGATGGGCGGGGCTTAACCAAAGGGGGCGTGGTTAAGAGGAAAGGAGCAGGGCTTAACCAGAGGGGGCGTGGTTAAGAGGAAAGGGGCGGGGCTTGTGAGGCGAGTCGGTGGGGGCGTGGCGTGAGTGAACGGGGCGGGGCCATGGGAGAGGCTCCGCCTCCGTGTATCCCTATGTGGTCCTGGGTAGGGGTCACCGTGTGGGGCTGGGATCAGCACCAGGGGATCCCGGGACCAGGGGAGACATCGGGCTTGGGGGTTGTGGGGTCCAAAGGACACCGGGCCCAGGAGGAGACACAAGTCCTGATAAAGGGCACTGAGCCCAAAGGGGGAACCACTGGCCCCCATGGGGGACATCAGAACAGGTCCAGGAGGGATGCTGCTCCAAGGGACAGCGGGTATGGACACAGCAGAACTGCGGATGACACAGGGTCCAGGGATGGCACCAGGCTGCAGGGTGACAACAGCACCAGGGGGACCACTGGACCACTTGGGGGGAGGCATTGGATCCAAGGGACAGCAGCCCCGGGGGACACAGGGCTCGGGGATGACATCAGAACTCCAAATGGGGACACCAGCTTCAAAGAGGACAACAAATCCAGAGGACAGAGATCCCAGGGGGCATCATGACCCCTGGGTGGAGACACCAGGTTTAGGGGACAGCAGCTTCAGGAGGGCCACTGGGCCACATGGCGGTGGAGGGGAACACTGGATGCAAAGGATGCCAAGCCCAGGGGTGACACCAGGACCCAGATGGGGGCCAGGTTGAGGGGACACCAGGACCCAAGGAGACAAAACCCGCACCTCCTCACCCCCAAAACAGCCCCTCCACCCCCACGTCACACCCCCAGCGAGTACAGAGGACACCATCACAGCCCAGCCCAGCCGCTCCGCTGCCATTTATTGCTCCCACGGGGGGAACGCGTCGCGCCCCAAAACCCTGCGGGGAAGGCACGAGGCTGGGGGGTGGCTGTGCTGCTGCGGGGGGGCCTGCCCCCCACCCCCATCCTCCTGTCCCCTTGTGCCCCCCCCGGCGTTGCAGCGAGGCCCCAAGGCACCGCGCTCAGGGTTGGAGGGGGGGGCGGCTCTGCTGCGTGTCTGTGGGGTTTGAGGGGGGGGGAGAAGAGACCCCAAAAATCCACTTCGTTTGAGGTTGTTCTCGCAGTCCGGGGACGGGGCGCTGCCTCCTGCCCCCACTTTCAAAATAATAATAATAATAATAATTAAAAAAAAAAAAAAAATTCAAAGAAACAATTAAAAAAATAAACCAGAAAGAAAAAAAAAAAAAAAAAAAAAGGCCAAAAAAAAAAAAAAAACAAAAAAACCAACCCAAAAACCAAAACGAAGAAGAAGAGAATCCCGTGCTGGGGACGGTCACACGTCGGGTGCTGCGGGGGGCGTGGGGGCCCCAGTCCGGGTGGGGAGGGGGCACTTGGGGTGTGTTGTCCCTGTTGGTGTCGTCTCTGATGTCCCCCCCGATGTCCCCGACGTGGCGCCGTCCCCGTGTGCTCTGCGGCGGTCTCGGAGCAGCAGGAGAACCCCGACGGGATCGGGTTCAGGGCCGGCTTTAGGGGCGACGTGGGGGAACCAGACTTTGAGCATCACCTCCACCTGCAGCAGGGTCCCCAGGTAGCGTGCGCTGCGGGGCGGAGGGGGCTCCCGTCAGCCCCCAGCCCCACAAAGGGAGCGTTTGGGGGCTGCGGACCCCCTGATGGAGAGGAGATCCTCAGGGTGTTTGGGTGTTTTTTTTTGGGGGGGGGGGTACTCACCCCATTTCGGGTTTTTGCAGGACGCCGATAATCCGCTGGATTCTGTCCATGGCCACGCTCTGCTGGAAGCTGCTGAGCCCTGTGGGGTGGGATCCCCCCCCGTGCCATAAATGCCCGTCCCATGGGGTGAGTTTGGGGGACACCGTGGGGACGGAGCTTCCTTCCACAATCCCCATCCTATGGGGCAATGCTGAGGACACCGTGGGGACAGAACCACTGTGCCATAAATCCACATCCCGTGAGGACAGGAACGTAGGGATGAGACCCCATACCACAAATCTCAGCACTACGGAAAGGTTTTGGAGTCACTGTAAAGGGGGCCACGGGGATGGAACCATTGTGCTGTAAGTCCCCCCATGCCATGGGGGGGAGGGGGGGGAGGAGAGCATTGGGGACACTATGGGGATGTGGTGGAGGATCTCCTGTGCCATAAATCCCTACGCTGTGGTTCTGGGTTTGTGGGGCACCCACCTTTGTCGTATCTCCCCATGCGCAGCCCATTGAGCAGCTCTGTCAGAGGGCGGATGAAACCCCGCAGCTCCCGGCACTGCAAGGAGGAGGAGGAGGAGGAGGATGAAGACTACCACCCCTATGAGACCCCCAACACCCCCCCCCCTCCACAAAGACACCCTGAAACCACCCTATCAGGAACACTCCAACCCACACCGCAACGTTTTAGGGGTCAGCGCTGCTTCGTTTCATCCAAAAACTCACTTTTTGGGCAAAGAGGCGATCGCCGTCGCTGGGGGGGGTGGTGTTGTGCCGGGGATCCCCATCCCCATCCTTTGGCCGCTTTGCACCACGCAGCACTGGGGGCGGCTCCGGATCCCCCCCTGCCCTCCTCTTACGGCCCCGCTCAGACCGGGGGGGCACTGGGGGGGCTCTGGGGAGGGTCTCAGTCCCAGTGCCATCACCAGAACTGGGGGAGAGCTGGGAAGGTTCCATGGGGTCACCTGGAAACGGGGAATGGGGAAATCAGCGAGGAAATGGGAATTCGCATCCTTTTATTTTGCCCTTCTTACAATTTTTTATTTCTTTCACCTTCTTCGTCTTTTCTTCACCTTTTCTTCTTTTACGCTTTTTATCTTTTTTTTAAAAAAAAACCCTTTTTTTTTCCTGTCGTTTTTCCATTCCTCTTTTATTTTTTATTACTATTATTTTTTCATCATTTTCCCTTTCCCTGCCGAACGCTTCCAGTCCTCCCCCTCCAGCACCCCGCACCCTTTCTACCCCTATCTCCCCCTCCCCCTCCCCGGTTCCCGGTTCCCCTCCCCCGGTACCGATACCCCCCACCCCCGCTCCCGCCGCCCCGCACCCACCCACCTGCAGGCGGCAGCCGCTGCGGCGGGGCCGTGCCCGCCCGGTGCCGCTCTCCCCGTCCCTCCGTCCCCGTCCCGCTCCCGGTCGCGCTGTCCCGGCACCGGCGCCGGTTCCGCCCCGGCTGCGGCTGCCCCACGCGTACACGTGCGCGGCCGCACGTGCCTCCGCCGTCGCCCCGCCCCCTGCGCTCCCATTGGCTGCCGCACCCCTGGTAGTGGGCGGATCCGCCTCTCGCCGCCACGCCCCTTATACCTGATTGGCTACTGCCGCCGCACGCCGTGCCCAATGCGGACGCTGCCCCGAGGCGATTGGTTGGGAGGGTGGGGCCGTGGCCACGCCCCTCCATGTGGCGAGGCGGCGGAGCGGAGAGACACAGCGCCCCCTACCGGGCGGCGGTCACAGCGCCGGGGTTGGCGGGGAGCGGGACGGGTCTCGGTGGAACCGGGCCCAAGCTACGGGAGCCTCGGTGAGCGCAGATCCGCGGCCGCGTCCCGCCGGCAGTACGGGACGGAGCTCAGCACCGCCCACTTCCCGTTCAGCCAATGGGCCGCGGCTCCGCGCCGGCTCGCGGGCGGCTCAGCCAATGGGAGCGCGGCGTCGCCTCAGCGCCGTTACATAATAGAGTGCGGGGGGGGCAGACGCGTGTGCGCCCACGTGGGGGCGGGGCGGGGCGGGCCGTGCGCGGGCGTGGGAACGCGCGTGGGGGGCGCGGGAACGCGCGCGGTGATGGGCGGGGCTTTGTCTGAGCCCCTCCCCTCCGTCCCCCCCCCGTGCGTCCCCCCCAGTATCCCCCACTGCTTCCCCACTGCTCCCCCACCACCTTCTGAGTGCCCCCCCCGGTACCTCCCAGTTCCCCACCGGCTGCCCCATAAGTGCCCTCCCGGTGCCTCCCAATGTGCTCCCCATGTGCCCCCCAAGTAGCGAGCCCCACACCTCCTCCAGCACAGAGAGCCCCCCAAGTCCCCCCCACCCCCATAACGCTCACTCCCTCCCCCTCAGCGCCCCAATGTCCCCTCTCCTTTCCCCCCCCCCCCTTCCACCCCTGCAGGACCCCTCACCCTTCTCACCCTCCTCACCCTCTCCCCCCACTCCCAGCTCCCCTCCTCCATCCCTCCCCATCCCCATTCCTCCCTCCTCGGGGGTTGGGGGTGGGGGGAGGAATTCCCAGGGGGGGTATTTAAGGCCGGGCAGCAGCACCCAGCAGCTCCCCCTGCCATGCTGCGTGCCCTCCTGCTGCTGGGGGCTCTGTGCCCTGCGCTGCCCGCTGGTGAGTGCTCCCCCCCATTGCCCATTTCTGCAGGAATTCACCCCGATTTGTAGCTCCCCCCATTGATGTCACCCTCCTCCCCGTGGCCATGGGGAAGGGTTGGGGGATCCCCTGGGTTGGGGGACCCCCCTCAAAGCCCTGTACCCCCCTCAAAGTCTCCCAACAGCTCTGCTTCCTTCACAGGTCCCCATTGGACGTATGAGGGTGAGTGGGGTTCGTGCAGCAGCACAGGGGTGAGCCCCCCCCCCCCTCCCCCCAAGGCACCTCAATGGAACCCGGGGTCACCCCCACCCCAATTCCCCATTGCCCTCACTTTGAGCACTTCATTCCCATCCCAAATCCCCATTGCCACCCTCCAGACACCTCAATGGAACCTGGGGTCACCCCAATTCCCTACTGCTCCCTTCTCCCCCTCCCAACACCTCACTGCAACCCAGGGTCCAACCCCAGCGTTGCCACAGAGTGGAGGGGTCCCCCTAAATGGGAAGGTGCTCAGTGGGCGACCAGGAGGCTGTCGGATGGGCAATAGGGCCCCCACAGCCCCCCCACCCCCCCAATGCCAAGACCCCAATGGGCCCATTGTATTCCTTTACATAAGGCACAGAGCCCCGCTTCGGCTGCCAAATCCAATTAGGGTCCATCCACGGCCAAATCCCCGCTAAACCCCTCTGTGGGGATGGGGACCCCACGGGTGCCACTGCTGTGGGGTCAGCGCAGGTCGTCTGAGCGGCTGCCTTTGTCCCTGCTTCACCAGCTGGAAAAATGTCCCCAGATTAGTGGTGGCACCAGGCTGGGAACGTCACCGATGTCCCCAAGGGGCCGGATTTTAGGGGGGCAAAACAATGGCTTTTGGGGGAAAACAACAGCATTTAGGTCTACGTGGTGCTCCAGGCGTGTTATAAGGCTGGGGAGCGTTGTCCCTATGGGTCCCCATGCTGTCACCTCACAGGTCCCCACGGGCAGCACCACTGGCCTGAGGGACACCCAGCATGCGGGGGCCGATCCCAATCCCCCATTGACATCGCAACGCAGCGGGTGCTGCCCGACCCCTCGCTGCCCCCCATCCGCCCCATGGGGTACGACCACCCCCTCGTCCCCACCTTCAGCCTCACCAACAACGGCCACACCGGTGAGATCGGGGTCTGGGGGAGGTGATGATGGGGGTCTCCATGTCACAGCCCCGCTCAGTCCCCCTCCCCGCCATGGTGTTCCCTGCAGTGGTGCTGGCACTGCCACCCACCCTACATCTGGAGGGGCTGCCCCGAAGCTTTGCTGCTACACAGCTCCACTTCCATTGGGGTCACAGTGGTCACCCCGAGGGGGCTGAGCATCTCCTGGATGGGCGCCGGGCAGCTGCAGAGGTAAAAGGGGTGTGTTGGAATGGGTTTGGGTGTGGGAAATGGGCTCAGGAATGGGTATGGATGTGGGAAACGGTATGGGAACAGGAGTGGGAAGGGGTTTGGGTGTGGGAAAAAGTATGGGAATGGGTAGAGGTGTGGGAAAAGGTATGGGAACTGGCACAGGAATGGGTCTGGGTGTGGGAAATGGTACAAGAACAGGTACAGGAATGTGTCCAAGTGAGGGAAATGGACACAGGAATGGGTCTGGATGCGGGGATCCACATGGGAATGGTAAGGGATCTGGGAAATGGCATGGGAACAGTGTAGGAATGGGTCTGGATGTGGGGATCCACATGGGAATGGTAAGGGGTCTGGGAAACAGCATGGGAACGGTGTAGGAATGGGTCTGGGAAATGGGCACAGGGATGGGTGTGGGTGCAGGAATCAGCAAGGGAACGGGTAGGCAAATGGCTGTGGGAAATGGCATGGGAATTGGTATGTGAATGAGTGCAAGCATGGGAAATGGGTGCAAGAATAGGTTTGGGTGCAAGAAGCAGCACAGATCCGGGCGTGGGGATGGGTGCAGGCGAGGGAATTGGGTGCACGAACAGATCCAGATGCAGAAATCAATACAGAACAGGAATACAGGACAGGGGCAGGGTGTGGGGCTGGGGGAAGGTGTGGGGCACAGGGCACAGCCGGGGGGGGGTCCCAGCCCCACGGTGCTGCAGATGCACGTGGTGCACTACGACGCGGAGCGCTACGCCAACGCCAGCGAGGCACAGCATCACACAGCCGGGCTGGCCGTGCTCGGCATCCTGCTGGAGGTACGGGGAGGGGGACGGGACACCCCCCAGCCACCCCCCAGCCCGACAGCGCGGCCCTGAGCCCCTCCTCATCCCCCTCCTCCCCCCAGGTTGGCGATGAACCCAACGCCGCCTACGCCAACATCCTGAACCATCTGGGCAGCATCCGCTATGCCGGTGAGAGGCCGCGCGAGCGAGAGGGCAGCGCATGGGAGACGAAGGGGAGGGTGCAGGCAGGGGGAACCCCACGCTGCTGTCCCCCGCAGGGCAGACAACGTCCATCCCCTCCTTCAGCGTGCAGGAGCTGCTGCCCGAGCGCCTGGACCTCTACTACCGCTACAATGGGTCCCTGACCACCCCACCGTGCTTGCAGAGCGTGCTCTGGACCGTTTTCCAGCAGCCCGTTTACATCAGCGCGGCTCAGGTAAAGCTTTGGGGCTTTTGGGGCTGTCGGGGTGAGGACGGAGGTCGCAGCCGCCCTGTTCCTGTTGCAGCTGGAGCAGCTGCAGGGCTCCCTGTACGCCACAGCAGTTGACGAGCCCTCAGCTGAGCGCCTGGAGGACAATTTTCGGGACCCCCAGGACCTCAACCAGCGTCCAGTGCTGGCGTCCTTCACCAGCAGTGAGAACTGAACTCTGGGACGGATGCAGGGGACCCCACAAAGGCCCTCAGAGCTCAGCACTGGCTCTTCTCTTGCAGGTCCCCAGGGGTATTCAACAGGTAAAGCACATCCAAGGTAAAGCAGCTCTGGGGGGGTGGGGAGACCCCCTGCCTGCCCTGAGCCCTCTGTGGGGTCACGCAGGTGAAGTCATCGCCATCGTTTTCGGCACCGTCCTCGGCTGCCTCGGCCTCTTCCTCACTGTTCACTTTGTGAACAAACGGCTTCGGTGAGTGAGAACCTCCCTTCCCCCCCCCCCCCCCGAGGAATCCTCACCACCAAAACGAAGGGCTGGGGGGCACTGGGACCCCCCTCAAATCCTCACGGAGGGTCTCAGCCCATTCCTTTCTCCTGTAAGGCAGCGCCCGGAGGACACAGGAGCAGGACGTCGTTTTCAAGGCCTCCTCCCGGCGCGCGGCTTCAGATGAGAGCCACCGACCCTGAGCCAGGAAGGACCCCCCCCAGGAAGAGCGTGGTGGGGCTCAGCCCTACAGAAGGGGCCCTGCTGGAAGTAAAGCCCCTTCCCAACCCCACAGCTGGCAGAGCAGGTTGCAGAGCACTGACCTCATTCCGTCCCCCCCAACTTCACCCCATCCCATAAAATCTCGGTGCCATGAACGCTCATCACTATTAAAAGGGTTTTACTCTGAATCAAAAAAATAATTTAAGACTTGTTCCCTCCCCCGATCACACAGCAGCTCCCAGACACTTGGAAAAAAACAATACAACAGAATGGGAGAGCAGCAAGCTGGGGAGGGCAGAGCAGCCCCCACCCCTGGCTGGTTATGGGGGAGCTCTGTGGCCCCAAAACAACAGATATCATCCCAAAAACCAAAGGGGAATGGGAGCATGGGAGTGAACACTGGGGAGGGGGGTGGTCCCAGAGTCACAGCCCAGAGCCCCTCACTGGGGAAGGTGAGGGAGGGGGGTCCTCTCCCATGCCTGGGGGGCACCACAGCAGCCCCAGGGGCACCTGGATCTTTTCCCTGCGCTCACCCCGCAGAGAGACCCTGTAAAAGACTAATGGAAAGTCATTAACGAAGCTAACGGGAGCGCTATGGCCAGGAGGTGCCCACGAGGCTACAGCATGGCACCAGGCAGAAACTGCCCCAAAAGGTGCCCAGAGTGGGTGGCAGGGAAGGGATGGGACTCAGAGCAGAGTTTGTGCCGCAGCTCCAGGTCAGGGCGGGCGACAGGGTTCGCTCAGTGGGGCTGCAATGGGGCTGAGCTCAGCAGAGCCGTCCAGGAGCTCCAGAGGAGCAAAGCTTCCCCAGGCTGCCCTGGCACCGCTTGGAGCCCCGCAGCCTCAGCATAAGTGAAGGCAGCACTGAGACCTCCCAGCTGCCAAAAACAGGGCACTTGGGTATGGAGGCGGCGCAGGCGGGCAGGGCTGCCGTCGCTGCTCAGTCCTCAAAAGGCACCTGCAGTGCTGAGTACATCATCACTCTGCTGTCATCCTCCTGCTTGCCTGGGGAAAGAAAGGAAGAAGAGGGTGAGTGTTTCACAACACAGGGAGCAGGGCTGTTTTTTTTGGGGGGGGGGCTTGCTTGTGGCTTGATATAAGTCCCCCAAAAGCCAGGAGATGCAGCTGCTGCTTGGGGACAGACAGGCAGGTCCGGATGACACCCATCTTCCTGCATCCCCTCAGCTGCTGCTGCAGATGCCCAAAGCCCACAGACCTCCCTGCACTCTGGCAGCTGAGGCCGACTCACCAAAATGCCCACAGGGCACAGAGCCATACAAGATTCCGAGCTGGAAAGGACCCGTAAGGATCACCGAGTCCACCTCCCGGCTCCACACAAAAATCAGACCCCAAACAACCCCATTTAGCCACAGTGACACCCCCATATCGGGTGCCCCCTCCCTGCTCTGCCCACTTCTTACAGGAGAGGCACTTGAGGATGTTGTGGAAGGAGCCCCCAGCTGTGAAGAAGGCCCAGATGCCCATACAGAAGGTGATGATGTAAATGGGGACCAGGCTGGCCACGTACCAGGGGTTCAGGAACGTCTGCAGAGACAGAGAACAGTTAGAAACGTCACCTCCTGCCAGCCACACCGGGCACCTGCAAGGCCCTTGTGAAATGGCTGCAGGGTGTGTGGAAGAGGGAGCCCCCCTGTTATGCAGCTGCCTCCCAACATGGCAGCACTCCGTTAAGCCTGGCTAAAATTCTTGCCTACAAGTTTCCCACCAAGGTCTTAGCAAATAATCCTCCAGCTGACCCGCAGCCCTCCACTAACCCTGCTTAAACCCCACGTCCCCAAGGCACAGCAGAACAGGCTGCCCCGGCCACGAGGTGCACAAAAGGGACTGGATTTGCCCCACGCCTCTGTGGCAGAGAGGGAGCCTGAGAGCCCAGTGGGGGCCCCTGCGATCCCCTCGCTGACCCCAGATGACGACATCTGCTTTACTTGGGGGTCAGCTTGTGGTGCAGAGGCAGTCTGCTCCAGTGCACCAAACTCACCAGCCCTGACGTAACGAGGTGACTGACGACAACCAGCCCCAAGCACCAGTAACGGCGTCTTTCGCAGGCGTCGAAGAAAATCACTCCCCAGAAGGTGTGGAGCAAAACAACAGCCATGGTAAGGAATGCTGTGGGAAGAGAGTGACACAGAACCCCTCAGAGCCCCCCACGCCTCCCTGCTGAGGTGGGGCAGATCCAAGCCAGCCCCCAGCCTCACCCGAGGTGATGAAGTAGTACGGCGAGTCCCCATGGATCCCGACGATGCCCGGCCCGATGGAGTCTGCCAGGATATTAATGACTGAGAACACGCCACTGATGATGCCAAAGGACAGACCTGACACTGCAGAGGGGGACAAGGACATCAGGGCCGTGCTGTGCGCTGCGCCCCCCTGATGCCTGCTTGGTTCCGTGCTCACCGTACGCCATCTGCTTGAGAGAGATGGGTGACCGGCCGTCCTCGCTGATCGTCGCCAGGCCTTCGTCTGCTTTCCTGCTTGGGCAGAAGGGAAAGCGTGAGGAAGTGGGGAGAAACGGGGCCTGCATGGGGATCTGCCCTGCAAAGGGAGCTGCGTCAGACAGGACGGGAAGTGGTGGTTATAAACAAGTTTGGAGTGAAGGAGAACAGCGCCAGCGCGGGATCTAAGGAGGAAGAAACTTGTGGATAAAAATCAGAGCTCAGCAGTGACCACAGCTACCAGAAAGTCACTCAGTACACAGCTTGAGAGGATCCAGGGTGAGGGAGCAGGGAGCGCTGCCCATCGACGGGCCCTTACTTGAGCAGCTTGAAGTAGGCAAATCTGAAAGCCTCCTGCAGCAGGACGGAGACAGCGGCCCCAAAGACAAGGAGGCCATACTGAAGTCTGGCATTGCCCTGGTCGCTGAGATGGACCGAAATGAACCAGATGAGAGAGGCCAGGAGCAGCGACACCAGCCAGAAAAACGCTCTGCAGAGAGAAAACAGGGAGCTGAGACAGGGAACCCCGGCAGCGCTCAGGATCTGGAGGTTAAGGATTGTGCAGCTGTGACACGCTGAGCCATCAGCTGCTGCTGTGGTTTGTCTTGGCTCCAGGTCAGCACAGGAAGTTTTTGGTGGCAGAGTTTCTGCTGTTTCATCACTGCCATGTGAGACGTGTCAATCTGCCCGAGGAAGCACACAGCTGAAAATCAAACAGACTCGGAGACAGAAATCTTCCTTTCTCTCTCGGGGCCACATCAACCTTTTCTGCAGACAGCTGCTGCCCTAGGAAGCAGGGAAAGCTGTTCGGTTCTGCACCTCAGGAAGGCCCAATCGAGGGCCTGTCCTTGGACAGATGAGCACAGGGAGAAAGGCACGGCTCACATCCACTCCTGCCTCCTTCCCAGACAGAGAACCCTGCATTAAGCCATGGCAGTGGCAGAGCCCTGGCAGGAGCCGTGACCTGGGGACCAGCAGCACCCCGACAGACAACACCTCCCCTGGGGGATGGGGGGAGGAGGAAATTTGGGGGGGGGGGGGTCTTAAAGGGCTGTGCCACCGGACCTGCCCCAATAACAGCACCAGGCCTGATAACAGGGCAGGTCGGAGCCAATCCAGGCTCCTGTATCCCACGGAGGGGAGGCTTTGCATCCCTGCTGTGTCCCCACCCGTCCCTCCACGCCCCTCCAAAGACCCCCAGAGCCACCCACACCCCCCAGCCCCTCTCCAACCCCACCCGACAGCACCTCGGACCCCCTCACGACCCCCCCAGTCCCCCAACGGCCCTCCCACACCCACCTCAATGCGCCCTAAAGGCCCACTCGGCCCCCAATCCCCCCCCAGCAGGCCTTAACCCCCCCCCTTAAAGGCTCCCGGTCTCCCAAACGACCCCCGTGGCTCCCAGCAGCCCCCTAAGCGCCTCCCTACGGGCCTTAAAGCCCCCCCCCCCCCAGGGTCATCTCTCACCCCGCCACCAGGATAATGACCCGCAGCGGTTCCGCCGCCACCGTCAGCAGCACGAGGGCGAGCGCGGGGCCGAAGGCGATCCCGGCACAACCGAAGAAGACGGCGGCCCCCATGGCGGCGGGGGGGGGGGAAGGGGAGGGGAGGGGGAAAGGAGGGGGCGGGGCGAGCGCGGGGCACGACGGGAGTTGTAGGCCGGAAGAGAGCGAGGAGCGAACAGCGCCCCCTTGGCGGTGGGAGGACTCGCAAAGCGTGGGGCCGTCGGGGACGTTTTTGGGGGCGGTGCGGGGACGGAAGGAGAGCAGGGCGCTGTGGGCCGGGCTGTTTTTAAAGCGCAAAGGCCTTTATTTGTTCATCTTTAGGTAAAGCGGGCGGGGAAACCCCAGCACGGTGTTGGGTTTGAGGTCTGGTGGTGTCATGGCGGTGTGGGTCCGGATAGGGTGAGGTGTGCATACAGCAGCTCTCCCTGTGGCGCCGACGCCGTCACTGCGGCTCCGGCCCCACGATGTCCCCTGCACCGCCTCTACTGACCCCAACGCCCCCCACCATCCCCACAACGGCCTCATTGTCCCCCCCCAGCAGTCCCCCACCATCCACCCATCAACACCCCATTGCTACCCATTGTCTCTCACATCCTCCCATTGCCACCCATTGCCCCTCACTGCCACCCTATTGCTCCCCATCACCCCCCACATCCCCCAATTGCCACCCATTGCCCCTCACTGACACCCATTGCCAGCCCATTGCTCCCCATGACCCCCCACATCCCCCAATTGCCATCCATTGCCCCTCATTGCCAACCCATTACTCCCCATCATCCCCACATCCACCAGCTGCCACCAGTTACCACTCATTGCCACCATTGCCCCTCACTGACACCCCATTGCCACCCCACTGTCTTCCACATCCCCCCATTGCCACCCATTTCTCCTCATTGCCACCCCATTGCTCCCCATCATCCCCCACATCCCTTCATTACCTCCCATTGCCACCCGTTGCCACCCATTGCTCCCCATTGCCACCCATTGCTCCCCATTGCCCCCCATTGACCCCCACATCCTCCCATTGTCCACCACTGTCCACCTCACTGCCCCACCAGGACTCCCACCTGTGATCCTGGAGGCTCCAGTACTGTTGGCTGATGGCCTGAAGAAGGGACAGGAACGTGGTCCCAGCATTGGGCTGCAGTGATGGGGAGGTGGAGGATGGGGAGGCATTGAGTTTGGGGGGAACTGAGGATGGCAGAGTGGGATGGAGAAGCCCCAGAGGGGTGCATAGGACAGGTGCATAGGGGGTCAGCAGGGGCAGGAAGACACCCCATTCCTGTCCCACTCCTTACCTGCCCGTGCAGGGAGGAGGCAACGGGCACTGAGCCAGAGGCTGAGCAGCAGCAGCAATATTCCAGCCACGGCCATTCCCACAGCGCTGGGCAATGGGCAGCCACCTGGGGACCAGTCTGTGTCCCATCACTGCCACACAGACCCCACTGTCCCCCCGGATCCTCCCTTGGACCCCCAACAGCCTCCATTAACACTACAATGATCCCATTGCCTTCCCTCATGCCTCCACCACAGCCACCATGGCCCCATTGACCCCCACACCACTCTCCTCTGATTCTCACCCCAGCACTGCACCATCTGCTCTGTCTCGGTTTCCCCCCATGCATCCCAGCTGGAAGGAGCCACGAAAGGGAGTCACCCCACCCTCCTTTCCCCCCTCCTCCCAGCCCTGTGCTCACCCACAGCCTCGTGCAGCTCCATGCTCCTCTGGATGTGGGGCCCAGAAGCATTGAAGCGAACCTCACAGAGCCCCCCAGCTCCCCCAGGGCTGAGCAGCAGCTCTGTGCTGTTCCCCAGCCCCAGGACCTCCTGGGGACGGTCCCCCCCCGGCCTGGAGATGAGGACGGGGCCACCAGAGGCACCCACAGCACAGATTGGGCTGAGGGGGGACTGGGGGGACCAGCGGGTGGCCAGGACCTGCACCCAGCTGTGGGTCCTCCAGCTGTCTGCAGAAAGGGAGCACAGTAGGGACCCCCACACAGTGCCAGTGGATGTGGGGGGGGTCTGTTTTGGGGAGGGATGTGGGGGTCACAAGTACTGGGGGAGGTATGAGGGTCCATTTCAGTGGGGAGGACATGGATGGTGGACAAGCAATGGGGGATCTTTGGGGGCATGCTAAGTAGAGGTCCATGGGGGTCTCATCCAGTGGGGTGAGATGGGGGTTGTCGCATCCAGTGAGGGCAGGGAGAGTCCCAACCAACGGAGGGACATGGGGGTCCCAACCCATTGGAGGGCATGGGGTGGGGAGGAAGGAGGGGGCTGTGTGAGATGGGGCAGACTGAGGGGTCCCATTCAGTGCCTATGATGGGGTTCCCATCCAATGGAGTCCCCCCCACGTCTTCCTACCTCCCACCAGCAGCGCGGTGCCGTTGCTGAACTTCAGCTTGGAGGCGTTTAAGTTTGCACAGAGGTACAGAGCAGCATCCTTGGGCTGAGCAGCCTGGATGTGCAGCACAGCGTAATCCTTCTGATACTCACAGGAGAACACATCCCACCTTCCATCTATGCAGTTCAGAAGCTCTCGGGGCGGCTCTCCGGGTCTGTGTCGGAACCACAGCACTTTGCCTGCTCCATCCATCCACTTATCTGCCATGCATCTGATGCTCACCGCAGCCCCAGGTTCCACAAAGAGGACGGGATCCGGCTGCCACAGCTCTGGCAGCGCTGCAGGGACGGAGCCGAGGTCACTGCCAGCCCCAACCCCCAGCACCCCATGAGCATGAAGCCCCCCCAGCCCCAACACACACCCGTGCACAGCGGCAGCAGCCCCACGGCCACCAGCACTGGATTGCAGCAGGAGCCCCTCGGTGCCATCAGCGCGGCGCAGCCCTTCTGCAGGGCGCTGCTCAAAGCGTTGGCCCTGGCTGCAACGCCTCCCTCCTGGCCACGTGGACACCACGTCCCCATCAGAGTCACTTTTCCCCTATAAGGGCCCACGGTGTCCCCAGGAGGGTCTCTGTGAGGATCGTGGTGTCCCCACACGGTTTGGATGTCCCCGTAAGGGATGGAGTGTCTGTGTACGGAATATGGTGTCCCACAAAGGAATCAACGTCCCCAGAAGTGTCACAGTGGCCTCATGAGGGTTTCAGTGTCCCCATGAGAGTCTTAGTGTCCCCATTGGGGGCCACAGGGTTTCCATGGGGGTCTGTGTCCCCCTGTGGGTCTCAATGTCCCCGTGATGATCTCAATGTCCCTGTGAGGTTCTCAGTGTTCCCATGTGGGTCATAATGTCCCCATGAGGGTCTCAGGGTCCCCATGAGGGTCTCAGTGTTCCCATGAGTTTTCTGGTGTCCCCACAGATGTTGTGGTCTCTGCAGGAGGATGATGGTGATCCCACATGGAAGTGGTGACCCCAGGAGTGCTGCAGTGTCCCTGTGAGGACAGCGGCGTCCCCATGAGGTTGGACACCCTACTCCTGGTCTGCAGGATTGCACCCCAGCTCCCAACCCTGCTGTTGCTGTGTGGGACTCACATTTGGGGTTGAAAACACAAATATTTGTTTTTTTAGCCACTCCTGCAATGCTCGGGGCTGGAGGCGGCCCCTCAAGGACCCTCTGCCTCCCCTATGGGGTGGAGGGAGAAGGCAGTCCCAGCGCCCAGCACTGCAAACCACAGCGCGCTGGGGACGGCCGTCCCCTCCCCACTGCCATCCTCGCCTCGGGCTCTCACCAAAGTGACCTTTAAAGGACAAAGGACCGAAGGCAGTTTTGCTCCCCCAGCGCTGCCCGCCCCGCTCTGCTGTTGCGGTCGAGCAAAGACGACAGAAATGCTGCGAACCCGACGGCCTGAGGGCAGCAAGAAGGGTGGGGGATGGCAATGACAGGGGCTGTGTGCAGCAAACAACAGCAAGGTGCCAAAACAACAAAGAGGGGGGTGGGGGGTGATAAAATGAGCGAGGCGAGCGCAACCGCAGCGCTGCTCCGGCTGCAGGAACCACACGGAGCCCACATGAGCTGCCCTCACCCCCCCCCCGGCCCCCAGCAGCCCGTGTCCCTCTGCATCCCCCATCCCCCGATGTCCTGCACGGCCCACGGGCAGCATCTCAGCGTTGGAGCTGCGCTCTGCGTGTCCCCATCCATGCGCTGCGCTCAGGCTGGGCGCAGGGAGTTCAATCCCAAATCCTCAATCAGCCTTGGGGCTGCGCTGGGGGGGGGAGAAGTGCAGGGTTGAAGCCCTGGAGAAGGGGGCTGGGGGTGGGGGGGGGGGGTGGGGGGAGGTACAGACAAAATGCAGGGAAACAAAATCCCCCCTGTATCACCAAGCTGTGGTTCAGTTCCATTTTGCCAACGAGAGCGGAGCACGCGGCCCCCGCCAAGCACGTGGGCTGGGGGTGATGGAGTCAGAGCTGCACTGCTGTTCTCATTTCCCAACCTCTGACCCCTTCCCAAAGATGCCCCTCTCCTCTTTGTGCCCCCAAATGCCACCCGGGCTCGTCGTCCCATCACTGCTGTCACCTCAGCCATAACCTCGGCTGCAGGATGTGGCACACGAAGGCTCCTCCTCTGCCCCAGCGCCCCAAATCCCCCCCTCAGAGCATTCTGCAAGAGCTGAGAGCAACCCGAAGCCGTGCAGCTTTGCTCAGCGCCATCCAAGCATGACCTGCAGCCCGGCTGATGCCATTCTGCTGCTGCTGCTGCCCGGTATGTGCTGCCCCAGCCCCACTTTCCTCTCCTTGTAGCTCTTGGCATCAGCTGAGTGGTCCAACCAGAGGGAGGGGGGCTCACACTGATGCAATTTGCTGTAGAATTTGGTTTCTCCACCAAATCCTACCCTGTTTTCTTTTACCCTTAAATTCTCCGTGCAATCTCCCGCAGTTTGAATGCGATGGCAAAATCCATTCTGATGATCCCATCCAAACCCCACCACGCGCCGCTGCCTTCCCTCCCCGCGTCCCATCCTCTGCCCCCTCACATGAGGATGACACCCCTCACCCAGTGCAGGGCAGCTCTGTAGCACCCACAGGTCTTTCTGAGCCATAAATTCCCTTTTCCCATAGGATCTATGCTCTGGGCAGCAGCCAGCATCCATCAAAAGGCTCCGAGCTGCCAAATCCCAATAAAACCCCAAACGGCCCCGATTTTGGGCTGCCTCACTCTCAGAGCATCTCACCCCGCAGGAGCTGCTCTGGCACAAGCTGCGGATCCGGCAGAGCCCAGCACAGCTTTGGGTCCGCCCTGGGCGCACAGCAGAGCTGAACTGCAGCACCGATAGTGGCTGGAATGCGAGTCGGCACCGGGCTGTGAATTGGTACCGGGAGCAGCCGGGCAGCAGATTGCAATTCATCTACCAGAGCTCAAATTCCCCACGTTCAGATGGAAAATACTCCGGATGATGAGAGCAGAGGGGTTGTTTTCCCTCCACATCAGCTCTGTGCAGAAGGAGGACTCCGGCTTTTATTACTGCGCTTCCACCATTCATCCCTCTGAGTTGGGGACGGCACCAGGTTGGTGGTGACAGGTGAGCATCGGGACATCACGGGGACAAAGCAGGCGAGGGGTGAGGGCGCAGCTCTGTGCTGCAGGGCTCTGCACTGCCACCACCACGCCACCCTTGTCCCCGCTGCCTGCAGATGCCACGGAACCCACTCTCTCCATCCTGCTGCCCGTGGATGCGGATCTGCGTGAGCCACCCTTGGCTGCCATCCCTCTGCTCTGCCACCTCTATGATGTCCCCGAGGGTTGGGACGCGGTTGGCTGGCAGCACAGCAACGCCGGCTTGGTGACGGCCACCTCCATGGACGAACGCGGCGTCCTCAGCGCCTGGAGCCTCGCCTGGCTCACAGCGGAGCGGTGGGACGGCGCCGTGGGGTGCACAGCCACGCAGAGCAGCACAGGCAGGAGCATCAGCGTGACCACCAGCCCACCCAGCAGCACAGGTCAGTTCCCGTTGCTCTGCTCCATCCCCTGCATGCGCGGATATAACTTTGGGTACCGCTTGGGGCAGCTTTGCTCTGCGCTCGCCGGGTCCGGGGATGCGCGGCTGCAACAGATCCGAGCTCCCAACGCTTCCCATCCCATTGCTTCAGCTCTGCACTCCGTAGCAAAATCCACCCAGCGAAGGATGAGGGGAGGGCACTGAGCCCATCGTTCCCTCCCCCATCCCCCAGCAGATCCCAGCCCCTTTCAGCCCATCCCACCCCAATCCTGCCAGCTGCTCCCCAATCGATCTGGAACCCCCTTCTCCCCATCTCCTCGCATCCCCACGTGCTGAAATCCCTCAATGCCCTTGGCTGCACCACCCCACACTTCTCCCCACGCTCCTCTCCTCCCATCCCTCCGTTACGCTCAGCACGACGCCTGTGTGACCACCACAAAACTTATCCCCATCTCCCCCCCCCTCACAGCGCAGTGCCTGCAGTGGCTGCCGGCGGTTCTGTTGCCCTCAGTTCTCACCATCACCGCCCGGCTGATGCTGCAGCTCTGCAAAAAGCCCCACGTTGGGGGTCCCGGAGCCCCACAGCCCCCCCAGCAGCGCAGACCCCCTTTGCCACCCCATAGAGCTGCAGGACGGAGCCAGGAGGTGAGCTGCCCCCCAGCCCAGGCTTTCTTTTGATTTATGGCTTCTTTTCCCCCCTCTTTTGGTCTTTATTTTTCTCTTTTTTTCCTCTTTTGTGCCCTTCTTCTGTTTTTCTCTTTTTACTCTTTTTCCCCCTCTATTTTGCCTTCTTTCCCTCTTTTTTTTTTTTTTTTTTTTTTTTTTTTTTACCATTTTCCCCTCTTTTTTGCCCCTTTTTTCTCTTTTTGTTCTTTTTTCCTCTATTGGCACTTTTTGCTCTTTTTTTCTTTCCTGCTTTTTTTTTTTTTTTTCTTTTTTTCCCCCCTCCTTTTTTCCCCTCTTTTTCCTCTTTTTTCCCCCTTTATTCCTATTTCCTTTTTCCCCTCTTTTTATTTTCCCTTTTTCCTCTTCTTTTGCTCTTTTTGCTTTTCCCTCTTTTCCCCCTTCTTCCTTCTTTTTTTTTTTCTCTTTTTTCCTTCCTTTTCCTCTTTCTTCTTTTTCCTTTCTTCCCTCTTTTTTCTCTTTGTTTCTTTTTTGCTCTTTTTTGCTTTTCTCTTTTTGCTTTTTCTCCCCCCCCCCCTTTTTTTCTCTCCCTTTTTCTCTTTTTTTTTCCTCTCACTTCTCTTTTTTCTCTCCCCCCCTCTTTTAACCCTTTTTGCTCCTTTTCTTTTCCCCCTTTTGCCCTTCCTGCTCTCTTTCCCCTCTCCCAGCCCCTCTCTGCCTCCTCTCACACCCCAGACCCCCCCGAGGTGCAGCTCCCAGGGCTGCCATTGCTATGGGATGTGGGGTCACTCCTTTCTTCCCAAGCAAAGACCCAGAGGAGCCCCCAGCCGTGTTTTAACACCTCCCCCCCTGTTTTGCAGGCCGAATACGCAGTGGTGGCGCTGAGATCCCCTTCCCCACCTTTGCAATGAGAAAAAAAAGCAAAACAAGGGAGACCACAGAGAAGCTCAGGGCGATGGGAGCCCGGCGGGCAGCAGCTCTGCGCTGTGGGGGTCTGCAGCTCTATGGGAACTCTGCAAAAAGGAAAAAAAAAAAAGAGGATTTGGGGGAAAAAAAAGGGGATTTCAGGGCTGAGTTCCCCGCCGTTGTTTCCTCACTGTGTGGGAAGAAATTCCAGCAGAAAACACGTTCCTCTTCTGGCACATCCAAAGCGAACGATGGGGGATGACAGCATCGCCGCCATGCAGGCCTCTGGAAAAGCCCATTGCAGGCTTTTCTCAGCCCAAAGCGAAAGTGCTCTGGAAAAGAACTGTGCTCCCATGCAATGCCATTGCCCAGCACAGCCCCAGACCCCCTTCGCCCCCCTAAGATCCCTATGGGGATCTGCTACGTGCTGCTTCCCAGCCCAACTTTCAGCCCATCCCCACCTCGTGCTGCCCCATATGACAGCCATTCAATGGAAATGCTGGGAAAAAATGGGAAAAGGTCCTTTTAAACCTCAGGAACGAAGCAAAGCTCCATTTCTCTCTGCCTTTTGCTCGCTGTGCAGCAGCACAGAGCTCCTATGGCACACAGTGGGGACGCTCGCGGTGATCCTCAGGTCCCCTCTTTCTCCTTTGCCCCAAACACTCAGCTCTGTGCTGAGCGCATCCCCCTTCCTCCCTGCTTTCCCATTCCTGAATAGGAAGCTGCTCCCAAACGTTGGGACCGAATTGTGGAGCTGTGGGAAAGCCCTGAGTGCTTCCGTGCGACTGTGAGCAGCTGCTCCTGGGGGAGAAGAAGGGAAACGAACGCATTCCAGCCTGGAAACCACGCGGGAGCGAGCAGGGCTGTGTTTAATTAAGAGAACAGAGCTTGCAAAAGCAAATGGCTCCAACGTGTGGTTTCAGATCTGAGCCCCAGCGGTGCAGAGCTGCTCTCGGTGCCCATCTGAGCCTAAAAGCTGCCACAGAGCAGCGTGGAGAGGAGCCGGTGCTCAGAGTGCAGCGGATGTGGGCACGGAGAGTGGGAACCTGCAGTGCGTTGGGTTTGGTGGTTGGTTGAATCGCCGTTTAAAATGGCTTTTTTTTTTTCCACTCCCAACGTCTGCCATCGCCCCGCTCAGCCCAGCCCAAAGCCAGCGCTGTTTACAGAGCAGCAGGGAAGGGCAGGAAAGCTCTGTTTAGGAGAGAAATTCCTGCAGAAAGAACAGAAATCCCCGGGAAATGCAGTGGGAAGAGTGCTCAGCTCTGTGCCCACTGGTCCCGGTCACACCGTGTCCCGATCCCCATGTTCCCATCCCCATCCCCAATCCATCCCCATCCCCATCCCCATCCCCACTTCCATCCCATTCCCCATTCCATCCCCATCCCCACCTCCATCCCATCCCCATCCCCATTCCATCCCCATCCCCATGTCCCCATCCCCATCCCCACTTCCATCCCATCCCCATCCCCATGTCCCCATCCCCACCTCCATCCCATGCCCATTCCATCCCCACCCCCATGTTCCCATCCTCATCCCCTTTCCATCCCCATCCCCATGTGCCCATTTCCATCCCCATTTCATCCCCATCCCCACCTCCATTCCATCCCCATCCCCATGTCCCCATCCCCACCCCCACCTCCATCCCATCTCCATTCCCATCCCTATCCCCATGTTCCCATCCCATCCCCATCCCCATGTCCCCATCCCCATCCCCATCCCATCACGGCTCTGGCTTTCCTCCCTGCTGTGTCCCATAGGAGCAGCTCCATCCATCCACCTCACCCCACAGTGGCTGTTTCCTCAGGAATCCTGCTAATCTCATTGTGAGCAGGACGGCCTCATTTGCCCATGATTTTAATTTCCCTTCGAGTTTTGCTTCCTCCTATGGAAGGTGGGAAATGATGCAATGCTTCAAGCAGAGGATGGGATCGTCCACACCTTCCTGCTCCATCTGCAGCAAAGAGCCCCAGCCACAACCCAAACCGGTGGTCCTGGGGGGTCCCTTACAAAACATTGCCCCCATCCTTGGCTGCCTCTCCACCTTTTGCAGATTGCTTGTAGCATTGGAGCTTTAACGCACAAAAAAGACCTAAAAGTGCACAGCTTACATAAAAAGGGAATGGGGAAAATGTTGGCTTTGGCCACATTTCTTGGCTGCCCTTTGGATGATGCTGCTGTTCTCTGTTACGATTGGGTAAGAATGAACCTCAAGGGAAGAGGCTAAAACCCAAAGCGCAGAGGGAGTGCTGGGTTCCTCCAGCCAGAAAACCTGCATGAGTGCTGTAAGCAAAAATGGTGCTGGGTGGGAGGCAGCAGATCTGGAGCTCTGTGGGCTTTGTTCTCATATCGGGCACTGGCAGCAGCTGAGAGCAAACCCTGGATGCATCCTGTGCAAGCCCTGGGCACAGAGCTCCTTCTGCATCTGCACGTGAGCAGGGAAAGCGATGCACTCAGCCCCAAATCAAATGTGATGCCAAGGCTCTGTGCACTGCCCTATTGCCCCAAAGAAATCCCAATTTCATCAATTCCCCCATCAGCACTGTTGAGCTGTAATTGTGACATCCTCAGATTGTAACGACCACAGCCCCAAGCCAGCAAAAATCCCTCAGAATCCAGCCTTGAGGCTTTGCCAGGAGCCTTCCTTCCCACCCCGTCAGTCCTTCTGATGAAAGCTACCAGAATCCTCCCACCAGCTCCAAAAACACAACGTTTTAACTCTTTTCTGGCTCCCCACGCTGCTGACGCAGCTCCCAGCCCCATCCTGCTGGGATTCCTCCCTGTTGGAATCCAATATCAATTTTTGGCCGCGGCTAAAGTTTTGGTCGTGATGCTGTTGAGGGTGGAGGTTTGGGACGCTTGGGAGGGGAGCTGGGATGTTTAGGGGGGGTCAGGATGCTTAGTGAGGGGGTTGGGGGCGTTTGGAGGGGAGTTGGGATCTTTGGGTGTGGGGGGTTGGGATGTGGGGAGGTTTGGGGGGTTTGGTGGGGGGGGTTTGAGGATGATAAGAGGGGGTTGGGGCCGTGTGGGAGGGTTTGGGGATGCTTGGGGACTGCAGGGATGCTTGGTGGGGGGGTTTGAGCATACTTGGGGGTGGTTTGGGGGTGCTGGGGGGGTTGTTTGGGGATGGATGGATTTGGGGACGCTGGGATGCCTTCCCATTGCACCCCCAAACCTGGTGCAACGCCGAGAGCCAGTGCAGCGCAGCGCCCATCGCCGTGCCCATCCCAATGAGGGCACAAGCAATGAGAACTGCATCTCTTTCTCATCAAACCCACTTCTCCCCACTGTGTAACGCACAGAGTTTGCTCTGGGAGCCGCCAGGATGTTCTCCATCACCTCCACCCCATGCACTCACCTCTTCTCCCCTCCTCCTGAGTCCAGCCTGCGCTCGGTTGCCTTTTTGGAGAAGGCTCTGAACCGTCCACCCCAGAAAGCAGAGCAGCAGCATTTTGCTTCCCCTCATATTTCCCTCCAATATATATATATATATTTTTTTTCCTTTTTTGGTTTTTGTTTTTAGAGACGAGAGGGGAAAAAAGGAACTGATGCCAATACTTCTCTGATCACCGCATGTGCAAAGAGCCTCCCCAAAAGAAGGCATTCCTCTGTGCCACATGACTCAGATAACCTCAGCCTGCTGCTGGTCACGTTTCTTCTTTCTGATAGGGAAACTGAGGCAGGAAGCGAAATGACAGCTGGAGAAAAAATAAAAATCCCCAAAGTGTTGAAGGGAGGGGGAACCGAATCTGAGAGCTCCGGCCCCAAATCAGCAGCTCTCAGCAGCACAGCCCACAGCCCAACCTGACCCCGCGTGGTACGGGGGTCCCGGTGTCCCACATCCTATATCCCAGTGCGGGGGCAGCTCGTCCAACCCCCCTCAGTGTCATTTCCTGCCTCTGGGCTGCAGCTCCGGGACGTCTGAAGGAACTGAGCAGTGCGGAGCAGCGTCCGAAGGCGACGCCGGGACGTATAGGATGATGAACTTTGCATGGGCATCACTCATCCTTCTTCATTTTACCTTGGGTAAAAAGGCATTTCTTTTTTTTTCACTTCTTCCTATTTGCTGCTTTGGGGTGGTTGTGAT
Source organism: Tetrao urogallus (assembly GCF_951394365.1). Classification (NCBI taxonomy): domain Eukaryota; kingdom Metazoa; phylum Chordata; class Aves; order Galliformes; family Phasianidae; genus Tetrao; species Tetrao urogallus. The sequence continues at coordinate 96,631 of NW_027639058.1, read as the reverse complement.
GCTGAGATGCTGCGCGGGGCTGAAGGGTTTTGGGGGTGTTTTCTCAGCAAGTGGGGGGGCAAAAGCAACGTGAGAGCAGCTGGGAGCTCCGGGTCACAGCAAAGTGTGTGCTCAAGGTTTGATAGATTGCAATGCTTGCTGTACTGCACTCAAATGAACGCTCCGTACAGCTGAGAGCTGTAAGAGAGATAGAAACGGGGCGAGGGAAAAGGCAGGATTGCTCCAGCTGTGCTTTGGGAAGGCAGAAATGGAGTCAAGTTGGGCAGCGGCAGCACCCAGAGCTGCTCCTGCTTCCCAGGCAGCCAAGGAATGGAGCTGGGTGTCCTTTGAGGGGTTAAATGGGATTTTGGGATGAAAGCTCCTCGCTGTGACTCCCGTATTATTTCCCGTATTATTCTTAGCGTGGCTCCAGCGTAAATACAGCAAATAGCTTTCTCAGAATGCGTGGGGAGAAAGTGCTGGGAGTTTATCCAACTGGAGCCAAAAGGAGCAGAGCTTTTCCCATGGCCATAGGATGTCGGCTGGGTGGGTATGAAGCGACACGGAGCTCCAAAAACTGGAGACTGATGGGATGTGAGCAGCTTTAGAGGCAGGGAAATGGGATTCAGAGTCGTCATGCTCCCTAACGGTGGGGTGTGACGCTGAGAACCACTGGGTCCAGGCTGGGGAGGTTGTAGGGCAGAGAGGGGCACCCATGGGTGCTACCAACCCCCATGCAACCTTAACGTGATGGGTGTCAAATCGTCCGTTCCCAATTGGCTCCCTGTATACAAAAGTCCAATGTGGAGAAGGGAAACGAGCGGGGGCTTGCCGTGGTTTGGATTGAGCTGTGTGTGCATCCATTTATAGTGGCTTGGCAGGGAGGAAATGCCAGGTGAGCGCTCGCAGCACCCCGAGGGCACCCAGGATGGATGTGGGCACTGGGGATGAGCCCCACAGCCCCCGTTACTCCGCTCCTTTCCTTCAAATCCGTCCCTAAAATACAGGAAAATGCAACGCGGCGGCCAGCCCGTAACTTGATATCTTTTGTTCCACGACCTTGATTTAATTATGGACCAGATTGGGAATCCGTTACTCCCACGGGGGGGGGGGGGGGGGGGGGGAGGGGGGAGAAGCAACTTTTGCACAAAGAGCCAATAAATCAGCGAAACCATCCCCGCAAAACCACATCCCACAGAGCTCTGTGCGGGGGGAAGGCAAACCGTTTCTTTTTTTGGTTTTTTTAGGAAATGCTGAGATAGGAGACGAGGAAATGACCAAGTTTTTATACGACTACGCATCTCACTACAGTAAGCAATCTTCGTTTTGGGCTAATTTTGTGCAAATTGAGCGATGAAAGCGAGGTGGGGTGGGGGGAGGCTGGGGTAGGAAAGAGGATTCAAAGGACAATCCAGAGCTGTTTTGCTGGAGCTGCTCTGGCCCCAGCAGTTCTCATCACCACATGAGATTGCATCCCGCCAAGCCAATGGGGTTACACTGGATGTAGATGCAAAATGGGCTCACGGGGCCGTGCTTTCGTTCCAGGTGATTACTTATATGCCACTGCAGAGTACTATTATGACAACACCACGCTAATGCCCACAGTGTACACGGTGCTCACATACTATGAAGGTGAGGTAAGTCGGACTTCCTCTTCGTATTACTGAAAAAAAGTAGAAAGGGTTCTTCCACTGCAGTGACAAATGGGTTTGAAATGCTGACTTGCAACTGTTGGACAACACAGAAGTGTTTGGGTGGAATGCATCCACGCCGCAGCTGTGATGTGCTGTCGCAGCGCGGGCTGTGATTCTTCCTGAACGCCCCTTTGAGCACCATGTTGCTTTGGGGAAGGGATTTGGGAAAGATGGTGGTACTCCTCCAAATTCTAAGCAAACTGGAGGTCTTTGCTTTGCTAAGCTTCTGACAGGGAGGGATGCTCCCAATGGGGATTGTCCCAGCTGGGATGATCCCAATGGAAATGATCCCAACTGGGACGTTCCCAATGCAGATTGCCCCAACTGGGACGATCCCAATGGGCATTATCCCAACTGGCATGATCCTGATGGAAATTGCCCCAACTGGCATGATCCCAATGGAGATTGCCCCAACTGGAATGCTCCCAATGGAGATTGCCCCAACTGGGATGATCCCAATGCAGATTGCCCCAACTGGGATGCTCCCAATGGAGATTGCCCCAACTGGGATGCTCCCAATGGAAATTGCCCCAACTGGGATGATCCCAATGGAAATCGCCCCAACTGGGATGCTCCCAATAGTGATCATCTCAACTGGGATGCTCCCAGCTCCCCACAGGGACACTCCCAACAGGGATTATCCCAACAAAGATACTCCTGGGCACATTTATTTTCCCCAAGGCCTAAGCAAGGGGACAGCATGAAGGCAGAGCAGTTGGGCAGGGCGTGAATTCTGCCACCACACAACACAGCTCCAAACCATGCTGGTTTTGACCCATTTCTTTTCATTGGCTTCCCAGGAGTATTTGGACGCGGAGGGATTACCCCTGCAGTGCCATCTGCCTCTGCTCCTCCTCCTCAGCTTCCTGCACCTTCTGCTATGATGCACCAAAGGTACAAAGCCAAGCACTCACTCCAAGCACCCCTTTAAGCCAGCAAAACGCAAATCTCTCCGAAGCAGCAGCGCTCTGAAGCACCTTTCCACAACCATCAGACCTCTGGGCACCCAGCTCTGCGCTAACGACAGCCAAAGAAGCGTGAATCACCACAGGAACTGTGTAAAAACCAAAAGCCAAAGGGACTTTTAGGGTGTTTCCCAAAGCACCCACCCATCCCACACTCTGCATGCAGCCTCCAGCGTGGGGAACTCCACGACCCCGCAGCCCAAACCCTGTTGGCATCCAGGTGTGCTCTGAATTCCCCCACGGCCTCGAGTCCATCCAACACACAATGGGAGGACATGGGAATCACTTCCTAACCTCTTCCCCTCTTTGCAGACACGACGGCTGAGACGAAGAAAAGAACACCGTCACTGCATTGGAAGCTACATCCTCTGCACGAAGCAGTCATCTCTGTTTTTAGTACGGCTGTGATTTTATACACATATTTTTTTTCCCCCCCCCCCCGGCAGATGGATGATGCCATCCCGAGCCATAAAAGCTGTGCAAACACTGAGGAGCTTTGTAATGACTAGCTTCTTTCCTACTTCCTATTATTCTGTTGTAAATATGAACTCCTGCCAATAAAGTGACTAACAATTGACTTTCTGTCTCAGTTGTGTGTGACAGCGTGGAAGCACACTGCTGATTGCAATGCCTGCACGGAAAGCACAGCATTGTTATCCCGATGGGGTGAACCTGCCCGGCCCCACTTCTGTCTCTAAGCAGCAAAATCTCAGCAGCTTTGGGGCTTGGAGCAGATTTTTGCCATTCCCCAGCTCTGTACATCGTTAGACGTTAATGGAGATGCTTTGGTACAGCCCAAAGGATGGTTGTCCTGAGATGCCAGGAGTCAACACTGTGAGGTTTAATAGGAATTACAGAAATCAGAGAGATGGGAGAAATCAAAGCTCAGGTTGGAGGGGACCTCAGAGGTCAGCTGGTCCAATCTATTGTGATAAAAGCACATCCCATAGCAGAGCATCCAACACTTTGTGTATCCAAACCTTACATTCTCGAGTATTAGTTTCCACCATGTCCCTGGGGAGTTGTTGCAGCGTCTGCATGTTACCATAGTGACAAAATTGTCCTCTTGGGACCAACTGGAATCTCCTCCAGTGCCACTGGTGCCCATTTCCCCATTTTTTGTGCATGGTTCCTTGCAAATGAGGAGCGTCTGATTCCTTTGCAGACAGACATCAAATACTGGGACACACAGATGAGGCCTCCTGAGCCTTTTCTCCAGGCTGAACAAGTCCAGCCCCTCACCAGCCCTTGGAGCATCCCCTGCTTCTGCTTTGAATTCTCTCCAGTCCATCTCCAGCCTTTCTGAATGGCAAGAGGCGAGACCAGCATTCCAAGTATGGTGCAAAGAGCACAGAGCAGAGCAGGATATTTCTTACTTTGCTGATGCCACTGGCACTGCCTTGGCTTGCAGCGACTGATAGCACAGCTTCACCTCCAAAGGGTGAATGATCAGCCAACACCAGCAGAGCAGTGGTGTGCAGCTACTGCAGGAGCTCCATAACGTCCCTCCCTTGGACCTTTAAAGATCATAGAAGCACGGAAATACAGAAGGGGTTGGGTTGGAGGGCGCTGTAAAAACAACAGAACCACGGAATCGCAGCACAGTTGGGTTGGAAGAGATCTGGAAGATCATAGATCCATGGAATCACAGAACGGTTGGGTTGGAACAGGCCTTAGAGACCACGGAACCATGGAACAACAGAAGGGGTTTGGCTGCAAGGGACCTTAAATTCTTTACTCAGAGGGCAGTGAGGCCCTGGCACTGCTGCACAGAGCAGTGTGGGTGTCCCACCCATGGAGGTATCCCCAAGAACAGCGGGGAGGACCCGGTGGGTCTCCAGGGGTCCCCCAGAACACAGCTGCACAAGTAGGGCCACGTGGAAGACCGCTGACCATAGAGAGCGGCAGGGCAGAGAGGCTCCAACGGGAGGAAGGGGACTTCCGGGTGGCCGGGATGGACGGGCGCGGCTGTAAAGGGCGTGGCCATGCAAATATATTGCAGCGCTGCACCAATCACACGCACCCGGGAGCACGAAAGGACCGCTGGGAGGGCCAAGCGGGTGCGTTCTCGGCTCAGTGTGGAGAGGAAAACGGTTCAAAAGAAGTGCCGAAGCGATGGGGGAAGAGTGCTCGGTTGTTTAGTTGTACTGGGGGTGTCACGGGGTCTGGTACTCTCCATGCTCAGCAATGCTTTATTGGGCAATGTACACAGTAAAACCAAGGGAAGCATCTCTTTGCTGCAACGTGGACGGGTCAGGTTGGGGGAAGGACGTGGGGACACTCATTCAGCTCGCTTCCTGGGTGCCCTTGGAGGGACAGCCTCAAACATCCTCTCCTGAAGCACGACTGATGCAGATGCTTCCATGGGCGTTTGGTGCTCCATTCCTTTTGGCTCTGTGCTGCGTGCAGTGAGGACATGGACAACAACCACCCCCAGCAATAGGATCCCCAGCGCTGCCAGCAGCAGCAGCTCTCTGACAGGGCTGCAGAAGAGTGAGGAGACACCTGGCAAACAAACCAACCCTCACGGACTTCAGAGCTGAGCGCGTTCTGCCCAACTCCTGCACCCAGCCGCTCAGATTCTGCCTTTCTCCCAGCTGCTGCCATCAGGACATCGCCAGGTTCTGGTGGCAGCAGCTGGAAGGACACAGGAAGAGGTGTAAAATCCAAGATCCAAGACCTGGCTGAAGGCAGCTTTGCCCATTGCAGGGGTTGGAACGAGGTGTCCTTTAGGAAGACGTACTTTGCAGAGATATGGAAACAAGAAGCCCCTTCCCCAAAGCTCAGCCCACAAAGCCAAGAGTTCTGCCTCCCATATGCACGGGGCTGTTTGTCCCAGGACAGCACAGAGCAGTTCTCAGCACTCACCATAGGAGATGCTCAGGGTGATGGAGTTGCTGGACATGGAGCTGGGGCTCTGGCACTCGTATTTTTTTCCCCCCTCCATCCAGAGGAATAGGACCGTGACGGAACCTTCTCATGTAAGGCTTTCGCTGCCCTCCTTCCCCACTGTTTTGGGCTCCATCCACATCCAACCCCTGAGGTCATGCACATTATTTCTTTGGACTTTTTTTTTTTAGCCATCCCAGAAGGAGATTCTATGCTGACACCAATGGAAAGAAACCCACTTTTCAAGTGGAGAAAAGTCTTCAAAGGTCACAGAGGGGGAAGAAGCTCTACTGTAGGGTCAGGATCTTTGTCTTTCATCAATGTTTGCTACTGACAAAGATGAACCTCCATGGGGATATGGAGGTGGCTGGCAGCAAACGTGCATCATCAACATGAAAACATGAAAAAACAGGGGCATTTGCAGAAGATTTCTGTAAGGTAAGAACTCAGAATATCGACCTACTGTTGTTTTTCCTTTGTCCATATATTTGAAAGACAAGCCACACTTATCAAACGAAATACCAACACAAGGTTCCAAACCACTGCCTGACCACCGGATTTCTACTGGAAACACAGCAGCTTGCTTAAAGCATCAGACAGGTCCAACAAGCAGAACTGGGGGAACAAACAGGGTTAAAACATCAAAGCACCCAGGAGCTACCGAAAAGAACGAGGGAAGGGGAACATGGTGGAAGAAATGCACCTTGGATGGGGAGCACGCGAGCACTGCGAGCGTCAGCGGCCGAGACGCCGCCGTGAAAAGTCATCATCTCCCGCCTGAAGCCTTCTGGGGTGTCGTAAAGGAGCAGGATGGGGATTTATGGAGGAATACACGTAAAATAAAAGAGACACCTGCCTGGAGATCATCTCTGCCGGGACTCGAACCCGGAACCTCTGGATTAGAAGTCCAGCGCGCTCGTCCATTGCGCCACAGAGACCTCACCGTGAGCACAGCAGCGGCACCAGAACTGAAAAATCCCGCACCCCGCATCACTGGGGGGGTCCCCACGCCCCACTCCCACCCCACGGCACCGAGACGGCACGAAAACCTGGCGCCCAGATCCATCTCCCTTGCAACCCGACATCTCAGCATCCCTTCCTCCCAGTCGGATGGGCGATAATCCCGGGTATGATCCATATCTCGCTCGGCAGCGGGGATGCAGCAAAAACCTGGAGGTAGGATTGTGTCTGCATCCCTGGCAACCTCTCCGCAGCATCTGTGGCTCAGCTGAGGGCAGAGCTAAATCCTGGAGCAGAGTGAATCGCTGCCTCTCCCAGAGCATCGTCGCAGCATCCTCATCGCAGGGGAAAAGATGAAAGAAGATTCCGCTTACGATGCCAAACAGTGACAATAAGGAAGAAAGCTCTGCTTGTCACGGTGAAGAACAAAGAAACCTGCGGTTTAAGCAGAGAAGTAAAAGAAAACGCAGCCATCGTCTTTTATTTTAAGCAAGCTGTCAATCAAGGGTGTTTAATTCTTCTCTAAGTGCATCTTCTGTCAGAAAAAATGCAGGGGTCAAAACACGAGGAAAGCCTTTCGCATCCTCCGAGCCACTACACAACAGGTGAAGCTCTGCTTCCTTGCTGCGATGACCCGCATCCTGCATTTCTAAACCCCACAGTTTCAGGAGCAACGCTTACTCCCAAAAAGAGGGAGAAATCGGGCTGTGAGGCGATGCGGCGCCTGAGCAGAAACGCAGCGCCAGCCGTCTCAGTGCTTCCCAGGTGAAACTGAAGCACTGTGTTCCACCCTTGGTGGTTTGTAGGAGGGTTTTCCATTGTCCTGACGCCTGCTTTTCAGTGGGTAAATGGGTTTTTAATGGCGCTGAGGGTTTGTGCTCTGCAGAACATCAGTAGGGTGAGTGGGAAATTGGAACCAGAGTTTTTTCCCTTCCTCTTTGCTCTGCTTTTCCTTGGAAGAAGGCTGCAAAGAGAGGAGAGGAAGGCAAGGGTTGAACTTCTATCAGACAAAACCCTTTCTGCTGCAAGTGGTGTCCAGAGAATCAGCAGCCCTTGAGATAAATGGCTGCGTGAACCAACTGCAGCGCCACAACCCCACCTCCACCTTGAGAATGCATGAAGAAAACGCCTACAGGCAGGGTGAACAAGGGCTGAGCTTAAAGGCTGCCACCTCATAAATCTCTGACCAAGTCAAAAAGAACTGAGGTTGAGCAGAAAAGAAGAAACAAATTTCACACAGCTCGTGACCGCACCGCGTGTTTCATGTTGAAACCAACCAACTTTGGGAGGTGACAGCCTCACAGGTTGGGGGATGTGGACAGGGAGGAATCTGCCCCTTCTAGCCTTCCCCAAGCTGTTGGCTGTCCCTCTGTTACTTCCAAATGCAATAAACCTGACAAGAAGAGATTGGAGCAACCAGCACACCTGCAGGTCAACCATTTTTGATGCCAAGAATGCCAACAGAGCCATTGGTAGGAGAAGATGACAATGAGCTGCTTTGAGACCGAAGCCACATCTCCATTTAGATGAAGAGATGAGGTTGTCCAACATGAGTTACAATGCTGTCAGGTGTTTACAACATGTCCTCAGTGCTCAAAAATGTTACGGGGATGAAAGAGCTGCAAACAAAGTGCAAATCATCCCCCAGCTCGGCCCCGGTTTGCTGTAAATGGGAAGAACGCACACCATGTGCAATGATACCAGGGAGCCAAAATAGACCAAAATAACTGCCCACCTTATAGACAGCTCCAAATTTCTCCAAATCCTTCTGACTTGCTGCCTATTTTCTTTTTTCCTAACCGTAATGATTTATTTGCCTTCCTTCTCTCGCCAACCATCGAACGCCCCAAGCACAGCCGCTTGGTTTGGCCGCCACGTCCTCAAAACTGCAATGTCTTTGTGTCTAAAAGGCACTGCACCAGCAACCCCTGCATTTGGCTCCCCTTCGTCATCAACGTCTCATTATGAGACAGAGCCAGAAGTCACCAAGCTGGCGATAAAGAAAGACTGCAAGCAGAAACCCCCACATCCAAACCCCTTCGCCTGCAGAGCAGAGCTCAGAGATGTGCTCCCCAACCCCCCTTGCGCCTGCTGTGCAGGTGGAGCAGGATTTGGAAGCATTACTGGGGTATCCAATGCAAGGTCACCACCTCCAGCAAAGCAACCCGAGGACAGGGGACATTTCCTGGAGGACAACACGGGTCTGGTTGGCACCATCCCTACTGCCTTGGAATAGCTGAGGGAAAAAGATAAACCTGAGCCTGGGTGGGACAGCACAGAGCTCAGCAGCTGTTGGAGATGGGGTTGCCCAGCTTTCCTCTATTGGTTGGTGGTCCTGCAGAACATGAGCTGAGGAGCTGCAACCTTCCAGGCCTCAGGACTGGGAACACAAGAATCAAGGATAAAACTCCCCTTCTCCGCCCCACAAGGGCTTTCCAAAGTTTAATGTTATGCCCTGAGTGATGGCAAGGCACAGCTTGAGCGTGTTTGGGGCTCACAGCATCCTCTCTGCACGCGTTCCTCAGCACGCCTGATCACATGAACACTCCAAGTCTGCCAGAATGCATCCAAACCTGCACCCCACCATCACCCAAGCACAGCTGTACAGTTCTAGGCACATTTGTGCCAACCTCATGGGCAAGACGGTGTTTCTGAGCACCCCTGCTGCTCTGCAGCAACGACAACTTGGTTTTGAAGCAGCCAGAAAGCAAAAAGTCCCTCTGCCTTTGCTCCTTGCAGAAGAGCAGCATCAGCAATCTCTGCGTGCCACCGACGCCGTGTGATCCACAACCACCTCTGCCTAGGATGGAGATTGATGCCTCCAGGAGGACGGTGCCGTTTATGATTCATAAATTCAGGGCACATTTTGAAGGCAGCTGTGAGGAGCTGGCATCTCTCCTCCAAGGAATACGGATCAGCCTCAGCACCGTGGCCTCCCCACGTCACATTTTAGCACGTTTTCTCTCCAAATCAACCTTTCCAGCAGCACCTCCCGCCTCGTCCCCAGCCCCACGTGCAGCAGGAAGGGCTGTGCCTCAGTTTCCCATCCCCACTTGGCTGTGTGGGCTCAGCCTGCCCGCCCCCCCGGTGTCCCCACCGTCCCCAACCCATCGTGGTGGGACGCGTCGGCGCCACCATCGATGCTCCAGCTCTTCCCAAAGGGTTTCCCCATCACTCACTCGCTCTCAGCCCGATGCTTTCAGTTCCGCCGTCTCCTCCCAACACTTCGGGACTTTCTCCCGTGTTTCAGGAAAATGAAAGTAGAAAAGAAAAACAAGTTTTTTTTCCTTTTTTTCCACCTCCGGGCTCCCCAAACCCTTTCCCCATCCTCTCCCCTTCTCCCTCCAACTTTTGCCCCATTTCTCCCCCCGCTCATTCTGCCTTTTCTCCGCGATTCCACCCCCCTCTCCCTCTCCGTCCCGTCTCCCTTTGTCCCCTCTCGTCCTGCCCTTTCCGCCCGGGGGGGGGTGGCCCCAGAGTTTCCATGGGGATGGAGGCGGTGGTTGCAGGAAAAACACAAAGACGATGGAGGGGGAGAGGGGGGAAGGGGAGGGGGCAGCGGGGACGTGGCTCAAAGAGCCGTGTGGGCTCGGGGGGCACCGCGCTCCCACCACTGCGACCCCACTTTCTGCTTTAATTCATGCTTCTGGTCTCGTGCTCCTTTCTTTCTGGAGGAACACTAACGGGCCCCATAGGAAAAGGAAAGAAAAAGTTGTTAGAAGTAACCAGAAATACGTGGCTGTGCCGGATCTGCTCCTCCACGCTTACATCAGAGGTTGGGGAGGGTGAGAGATGTGGTTTGGGTCACGCAGAGCAAGCAAAGAGCATCGAAGGGCTGTCCGACCTCATGGGCATCTCCATCAGCACGTCCAGATCGACTCCATCCCATGGGAAATCGTGGGCTGCCACCTGATGGATGTCACCCAAAGGGGTGCTGCTGCCACCCAACGGGATGCCACTGTTGAATCACAGAATCTTTTGAGTTGGAAGGGACCCTTAAAGGGCCCAACCTCCCTGCAAAGAACAGGGAAACCCAGAGCTCCATCGGGTGCTCAGAGCCCCATCCAGCCCAACATTGGGCGTCTCCAGGGATGGGGCACCGTCACCGACCTGGGGAACCTGTGCCAGTGCCTCACTGCCACGACTGCAATCAACTTTTTCCATCCATCCAATCTAAATTTCCCTCCCCGAAACCATTCCCACTTGTCCTATCACACAGACCCTGCTGAGGAGTCCGTCCTGCTCTCTGTCACAGCCCCCACAGGGCACTGCCACCACCACCCAATGGGGACACCGGGGTGATTCAAGTGTCACCAGTTCCTGAAGCAAAGAGGAAAGTTTGGGTGAAGCCAATGTTTCCGGAGGCTGAGCAGGGTTCACAGCCACAACCAATCCATGTCACACCTCCCTCAAGCATATTAACTATTTTATCTCCCAATGCTGATCAGTTGTATCAAACTGCGTGTGTTTGTAAAGGTGTTCAGCTCTATTTTCCCCTCACCTGTTTGCAGTCTGCTCATCCCACCCATCCTCTGTCCTTGCCTGCAGTGGCTTTGCTTCTTGCCACGTTCCTTTGGCTCTCCTCTCATGCACCTGACAGGGAGGCACTGCTGTAGGAGGTGGATCTGAATTACAGCCTGCAAGGCTACAGCCTGTCACAGAAGGGCTTTTAATCTGGAAAGGCACAAGATTCATGTCAGGACACCAGAATGCATTAAAACCATTAAAAATCAAACAAGTCGTAATTATAAGACGACAATCATTGATTTTACACTTAATTCTAACAGCGTGCCACAGTTGTTAGCTTTAATCTGTTAGGATTTCACTTTTCCATTAATTAGCCAAACAAAACTAGGCTAACTGCTCATAAGACTCATGGAGAGCACAGAGGCTGGAGGGCACTGGAGAGGACGGATCCCTTCCCTCCTTTGCACCCCGAGGTCTTACCTCACATTATCTCTTACACCAACTTGATGCTGCTGTAGGAGAGCTCGTGAGTAAGGCTGAACTCTACAGGTAGAACTCCATAGGAGCATGGAGGGGACGTTGGATGGAAGAAGCTCTTCTGAACTGGACCAATCCCCCTGTGCTGCAGCAGTGCTTTCCTGAATAGAATTTTGCTGGTTCAGTTTGCCTGGCTAAAAACCACAAAAAAACCCACCTGCTTTGCGTAGGATTGGGCCAAATGATTCCTCAGAGCAAGGCAGGCTGCATGATGGTGCTGCAGAAGGGCAGACCTCCATCTAGGAGACGACTGGAGGAGGAAGGGGACTGCAAACTTTATGTGGGCTTTACCTCTGACATGAATCTCCATACATGAAGCTCGTTGCTGCAGGGTGGAATCCAAAGACCTTTAAATTCCAGCCCTGGGTATTTATCTGGGGGGAATGAAGTGGATGTGGTCTTTCTTGTGCAGGCTGGGAGCAAGAAAAGAGGGGAAAACCTGCTATCTGAGATTCCAGAGCTAATGAGGGAAATGGCTTCGGAGGAATGCTGATTTTAGGCTCTGAATACTGAAGTCATGAAGACCCGAATGAGAGCACTTCCAGAATTCTAAAGGCTCCTTCCCAACGCCGTGCGCTCTGTGCTTCAGCTGCTGTGTTCCTACAGATTCCCACTTGGTGCCACTGTTGTTCTGTATTTGTCCCCAGTAGCAGAGCAGCAGAGCGGGGAGCTCAGGAGGGGCAGGAGAGGGGGGTGAGGACAAGGCAAGCACAGTTCAGCAAAGCAGAACAGGGCTGGAGTCCGTCACTGCAGAGATTTCCTGCAGCAAGACCCTTCTTGCAATTCAGGCAGGGACTCATTGCCATGGCTGAGCAGAAATGGGGAATCCTGAGCCCGTGGGGACGTGGTGTGGGGTGGGGACCCTGCTGAGGCTTTAGGGCTCTCGGTGCCTTTTTTTTCCCCCTTTTTTTGAAGGTTTTTCTAAATTTCCCATTCTTATTCAGAGGATCCCCAGCTACCGGTGCGTGGTGCTACACAGATGTGATTTGATTTCGTCCCCAAAGCGTCCTGAGATGCTGCTTGTCCCTGCTGAACGGTTGGCTTAGCAGAGAAAGAGCCGAGGCTCGGGCGTGCGATGCGTGGATCAGGAGGAAGCAGTGAGCTCCTGCAGCCAGGAGAGCTTCCTTGGCCACGGTGGCGACGGGCTGATGGTTGGAACTGATGGTCCGTGCCGCTCTTCTCCAACCTTAATGGCTCTGCGATTGCCCCAGGTGTTGCTGCTGCACCGCTGGCCCCATCCTGCTCTCCTCTCCATCTGCTCACAGCGAAAGCTCATCACTGGGAAAGATGCAGAGGTCCCTTCGGGGGCTGATGGTGTCAATAAGGCCTGAAAGAAGTTTGCACTGGGTGTCATCAGAGCTGCCTCTGTCAGGCAGGCGAGCGCCGTCGCACGGAGCTGAACTTGCAGTCGTATGGCTGTCATAACGAGGTGCTGGATATTAGCTGATGGCTTTTTGGCCTCTGGCCCAGTGAATGTTACAACAGAACAAATAGAGCCGTCAGATCTCCCCCCACAGCCCTCCTTAAACCGCAGCCCGGGCTTTGCGTGGCTCCTGCTTTACAGGGGATGTAGGATTTCATTACCTTGCTTCCTCCTAAAGAGATGTTTTCAGCCCCCTAAGATTTTCTGGATCTTTGCTGACAGTTTAAGCACCTGCAGCCAATGAGAAACGCAGTGCCACTGCGAGGATTCCTTTTCTTTTTGATATATATCTCTGTATAAAACCCAATCACACCGCCAGTGCTGCTCGGCTGTAGAGCTTCTCATTGATATTTGAGCTTCCCAAACAGCAGCCCATCCTTCACAGCTTATTAACAGCCACTGCTGCCAACTTCTCCCATTTGGAAAAAAAAGGAAAAGAAAAAAGCCCACACATGAATTCTGGTTGTCCTGCAAGGCAATTGTGTGGCTTCTATGGCAGTTCTCCTGGACTGAGCTCGTGAAGCGCTGTGATAATTTTCATCGTTTACACACAGCTTATCAATCTGGCCTTTAATTGTTATGAGCTGCCTCCATCTCTGTGAGTTACAGAGACTGATGGAAGGTTTGGACAAGGCAAGCAGGGCTGCTCAGCAATGGATGAAGGTCTTTGAGGTCCCTTCCAACCAACGCCATGCTATGATTCTGTTCAAGACCCACTGGTTGGGTTCGGACAACGCCAGTGCCTGAATTAACAATGAATTAACAATGATTTCTAAAGGTGATCTCAAGCAGACACACCTGCTGACCTCAAAGATCAGTGCCAACCCCACAGACGCTCCATGTCTACAAACTCCCTGAATTTGGGGAGCAATTGGGGGACGGCGTGCTGCGGATGTGATAATCAAGCCTCAGTGACAGCTCAATTTATCACCGTGCGAGCTCCAACGTTCTGACTCCGGAGAACGTTCCCCCTTGTCATTGCTTGCTTTTTACTCCCAGTGAAAAATCTCCGACGAGATTCCCTTTGACGGCTCTCTTTGCATTCCTGGCGCACGCTCAGCTAGCCAAGCAAGTCTGTAAATAATTGAGCACCCGGCGTTCCCTTCGCGCTTCCCACCACAACTCGCTCGGTTTGCTCCCGACAGCAAATATTTAGCGAGGTAATCAATCCCCCCCCTCCCCTCTACTCCTCCCAAAATCTTCATTTGGATAAGAAAACAAAATGCTTCTCGCGGATCTGGTATCTGATTATTGCTGGCACCCGTCCTGCCTTTCTTAGAGAGCCGTTTGCGGGGTGCCGTACCGGGAGATAATTATGGAGGATCACAGAAGCAGTTCAATTAGCTGCAGCTAATGCTTCCTATTAGCATTTTGCTGGAGCTTTTGGAGTTTTTTCAGCTGAAACACATAAACAAGCTCAAACATTCGCACGCGAAAGCGGAGACAGAAACAGAAACAAAGAATGGTGAAGGCATCAGGAGAACCGCAGAGCAGGAGTGGTGCAGCGGGGGCTGCCTGCAAGATGTGGGCAACGCTGTGGTTCATCCCTTAGGGCATGGGTGCAACTCTTCAGTGTCCCAATGCTGAAAACACAAACCCCCTCTGGAGCATTAAATGGGGACTTTGCATTCCTCTCCATGATCTATCTGCCCCCCAAGTGTCTCCATGCTGCCTTGTATGAGATTTGTGCCTCTTTGGGAGCCACGGAGCCATGGATGTCAGCTGTGGATGCTCTGCTGTGGATCCCCACCTCCCACCCACTGCGTTGAGTCATTGGCTGTTGCAGGCTCCACGTCAAACAACTCATTTCGTGAACCTGTCTGCCTTTACCTTCACATTATCCTTGTCCCCCGTGCCCACTGCCTGTGAGAAGACACTTTGGAGCATCATACCAGGAAAGTAAATTCAATTTCCAGCGTCAATGAGCCCTGACTGCTTTGTACGAGGCCCACATTTGTGAGCGTTGTCCTGTGGCTCAAGCACCTTCCTTTGATGCTTCCACCCCAATTTCTTTTGAGGAAGCGATCAGACACCGCTATGCCATCCAGTATGTGAGATCAAATGCACCAAATGTTTTTACACCTTTTCTCCAGGACTGTCTGTCATGAATGGATTCGGCCCTGCAGCTCCTTCTTTGCTAATCGCTGCAGTCATTGCACACCTGGGCTTTCTTGGGTCTCATACCCATCTCCCTGTCTCCCTTTCTTCACCTTCTTCCTCATCTAAATTCTCTTCCAGTCCTTTTCTGCTCTCCTTTCCTTCCTTCTTAGAGGCCCTTTTCTCCCACCCTTCAAAAAACCCATGTTTGAATGGACCTTACGAAATGAACCAGCTGTGTTAGCGCTCAGAGTGGAGAGCCAAGAGCTATCAACCATCTGCAAACATCCGAGGTGAAATCACGAGCTGCAGGGGGGCTGCAGTCTTGATTAAAGACAACGACTTCCAAAATAAAATAACTAAAAAAGCAGACAGCACAACTGGGAGCTCTCCGTGAGCCGTAGGGACAAACATGGCCTTTCCTGTCACCTCTGTTGGGAAGATGGAGATGTTTTTCTGGGCTCTGGCTCTCCAGCCTCGGCACTGCTGCTGGTGGCTGACCACAGGGTTCCCCCATTTTGCTGTGTTTGGTCCCAGTTTCAAGAACCTGCTGTTTTTCATGGCATCTCACGGCTGGGTGTTGAGTCAGTGCAGAAACTGGAGCTGCCCGTTGGGGTGGGATGCGTGCAGCTCTCCCAGCATCTTTGTCATCCCCTTCTGGTGCGTTCTGGTTTTATTGACCCTTGATGTTTGTTGTCATTTCTGTTGCACGCAGAGCTGGGCTTTGCATCCAGAAGCAGCAGAGTTCAGCGCCTCCTTCTCCACCATCACGGATGTGGGTAAACCTCCCTGCAGCGGGTTCCTCTTCTTCACTAGAAATATCAGAGCGTCCTTCAACAAGGCTCCCAACCTCCCCCCTCCAACATCCCATTTTTCTTTGGTGGCGCATGACTGAGAACCTTTGCCAAGCTCTTAATGATGGCATTAAGACGAAATAATGTCCTGCTGCCGTGTAGAAGGTCTTTGCTCAGGAAATGAGGGAGCAGCTGTGAGGGGAAGCACTAAGGCAGAATGAGATACCGAGTGCCATCTGTGAGCTGCATGGCAAAAGCCTGTCCTGCCCTGGGAGATGGGAGCAAGAGGAGGAAAGAGGGCTCACATCAGGCTCTACTGTGCGCAGAGCGCACGCATCCAACAGGTTCCTGCCTTATTAAAAATAATAAGCCACATAAATTAACTCTTCTAGTGCACACAATCCTCAGATGAGACGTAGAGCAGCTTGACGCCGGGCTGTCAACGCATCACTGAGCACAACCCTGACAGAAATAGTGCTTTCTGTCTCATCCCTTCCACTCTAATCCCCGTGTGCTTAATCCACGCTGGTACAGAGGCACCGCTGCAATGTTGTAAATCAGTGCGGAATCTGTGAATTCCTATGAAATCAACCCGGGGGAACAAAGCAGAGAAAGCTGCCCACGTGCCGTAGGAGCAGGTCCTGCGGTGGTTGATGGCTGCTCTGGCTCCTGAGGAATCAATCTCTTAGCCAGGCAAAGGGCTGCTGTCAGCAGGTGATGCAGAGCCGTGCAGCCTGGCAGGGGACTGCAGAACTTTATTATAAATGATGGGCATGGAGTGTCCTGATGGGAGTTTGCTCTTAGCGGCGAGAAAAAAAAACAACAAAGCTCCAAACAAATCCTGTGCTGCTCCAGAGAGGAGCGGTAACCTCGTTAAAGGAGGTGTTTCGTAGTAATAAGAACCCAGGCATGGCATCAGTCAGGTGCAAAACGTACCAAGGGGAGGCACAGGATGAAAATCCTCGTTCTGTTCTGCAGGTTCCATCAGCGGTGGCAAAAAGCCAGCGAGCGGAGGGTGAGAACGGCCCGAGCTGAGCGCAGTGTGTCAAATCAGCACCGGAGGGATTGATCGACCCCATAACAAAGGGCAAATCGGCGGGCACTTTGAATAATTACAATCCATTGCAGGAGAGTCAGGTGGCTGCAGAGGAGGACGCCGTAGCTCAGAGTTGTAGCCGTGTCATCAGCAGTGGGGGAAATGTGTGAAAGTTCACATTGCATCGCAGGCTTGACCAGGGGGAAATGGGTCAAAATGGGGCTTTTTGTCATTGGGCTCACATGGGAAGGCTGAAGTGTGTGGGCATTTGGTTGGGGTTTGGTTGGGCTGTGCAATTAAGCTCAGGGATGATCTGGGCTCATAGGCTCCTCCCTGGCTCTATATGTTGATGTAACCCAATCTCAGACCCATCTACAGAATGAGCAACTCTGGGCTCACCGCCTGCTCTGGGGTCCTGCAAGCTGCTCTGAACACACGCAGTGCTTCCAAAGGATCAACAGCACTGTGTTTGATGGGGTCTCTCAGGATAGGTTGATGTTCTACACGTCTTGGAGGTGACATCAGCCTCAGGAATGTCAATGCTGGGCTCCACCACAGCTTAACGCCTCCCTTTCCCATACTTTTTAGGGTTGGATTGTGAAGACAATGGCATTTAAAGCCCTATGTTGGCCTCCCAGGAGGTGATGCCAAGTGGCACAGCCAGAGGTGTAGCATCCTAGCACTTCTGAAACATCACAGGAGAAAAATTCCACCCTGGGTTTGTGCAGCCTGGGTGTCTGTTCCTGATCTGTTCCCCGTTGCTCTTTCCTGTCTGTCGATGCACACGAGAATCCTATGGATGCATTTCAGATGTTTGGAGAGGGATCAGCTGCTCCTGGTGATTGCAGGCTGCTGCTGCAGACATCTGTCCTGGTGCAAATGAACCCTACCAAGGCTCTCTGATGACCCAGAGAGAAATTAGTCAATTAATACCCAGCATCATCACAAGGCATGGGCACGAGCACCTTCTGCAGCACAAGCTGTAGCCATGGAAAAGCAGCTGTCGGGTTTTACAAGCTGAAATGTGAGCTGATCTGCAACAAAGGAGCTGTGCGTGTGGGTGCAGCGCGTTGGGGCAGCACCGTGCTGGGGCAGATCCACCGTCCTGCTTTGCGTTTCTGCCGTGCAAAACGGAGGTTTCTTTGGATATGAAGCCATAAGTCTGTAGAGGAGTGACTGGCACACAAAGGTATGGGAGCAGTTCGACCGTGGCACGGGGGTAACTTTGCATAAAAAAAACAAAACCCACTTTTCTGCCCTAGAGCTCCTGGAAAATAACTGTGGGATGATTTTCTTCAGCCTTCCCATGTGAGTCCAATGACAAAAAGCCCCATTTTGAGCACTTCCCCCTGGTCAAGCCTGCGATGCAATGTGAACTTTCACGATTTCTGCCTCAAAGGATGGTCTAAATCTCAAGGCTACCAAGGAGCGAGGGGAAGCATCGCTACAGTTCCAGATCTGTGGCTTTATGAGGGCGCAGGCCTCCAAAATCCCACACTCTGACACTGCACACGAGATCACAGCATGGCCCCAAAGCCCAGGATGGGCAGCATGTGGCACCTGGAACTCGGGCAGGGATTTTTAGGATATACATTTGTAAGGAAAACGTCGCCGTGGTGGCTCAGGTGTGGCTAAAACCGCAACATCTGAACCTGCAGGAATCCTCAATCACCGTCTCCATGGGGAAATGGGTTCTCATCCAGCTCAGCTATTGGCTTGGAGTTGGTTGATGGCATTTCAATTCCACAAGTACCCAAAGGAGAGTAAAACAGCGAGCCTGGGAAACAAGGTATTACTGGAAGTGTGGAAATGCAGAAGGAAAAAGGGGGCATAAGGTTATATGACAGATTGGGTGGACAGAGAGAGAAACAGCCTTAGGAGGGAGAGAAACCAGAGGACGTATCTCCACAGGGAGACCGATGTTCAATCACACCTTGCTCTGCAGAAGGCTGCCTTGCTTTTGCCTTGCTCCCATGGCTGCTGTTGCTGTTGCTGGACATTTCCAGCTCGGGGATTCCAGGTGGGACCCACGTCCAAGATCTGCATCCCCTGGGAAATGGAGGCAATCCTCTCAAATCCCAGCACAGCTTCAACCTTTCCATCTTCTGGAGAGAGATGCCTTCGGTCAGGGCGGATTAAGAGGATAAATGCTGACAGCAGCACGGGCTGCAGGACCTCCTTCAGAGCCATTTACGATGCACTCAGCCGTCTGAAATGGAATCTGAGCGCTTTGTGAGCGATGGCCAGCAACGGGGATGGAGAATTCACTCAACCCATGAGTGGAGCGGAGCTCCCCAGCGCAGCTGTGACCTTTTGGGGCCCGTTCTGCTTCCAGATGTCGGTCGGGGAGGTGCCCCCCATTGGCCAACACCCAACACATGTGGGGCTGATTTGGGCTTCGTAGGGTGCAGGGCGACTGGGGGGTGGTTGGGGCTGAATTGAGTGCGGGATGGCCAACATGTCAGCTGGAAACTGAGAAATGAATAGATTGCAGAGTGCCAGAGAGGAAAATCTCATCAGGGGCTGTGCACAAACGCGGCCGTTTGTCAGAGATCTGAGATAAAACCAGGACGACAAAAAAAAAAGTTTTCTGAAGTTATTATTGTTTTGTTTTTAAATGAAAGCATCTCTTCCTCCATTGTCTCTCTCAGAAAAGACTCGAGTTTTTTTTCTTTTTTTTTTTCCTTTATTTTCTTCTTCTTTTTTTTTTTTTCCCCTTTATTTTCCTAAGGGTTTCTTGTGTGAGAAAAAAAAAAAATCTCTTTCTGACCTGAAGTGCTCCCAGCATTGCAGCACAATGAAGCGATGGCAATTTACAGACATTTGCTAAGAAGTTCGATCCTGTTTCTTCAAGCTTGAGCCTTTTTCCTGGAAATCAGACAAGCTGACTGTGCTGCTGCAAGCAGAAAATATTAATGTGCTAAAGTTAAGTAAAGTGTTCCTCTGCACAGCCCAAAAAAGGAAAAGGAGCAACGTTATTCCACGGTTAAGGTCCCGCTCTGCTTCAGTGTCAGCCAGCAGAAATGTAAATCACTGCAGCAAAATAAAGGGTAAAAAGAGGAACAAATTCAAAATGTAATAAAGTTAGGGAAGGCTGAAAGCCGGCAGCGGGTCTGATAGGAATGGGAAAGAAATGGTTTGAAGATATATGGGCAATTATCCTGAGAAATATGTACGTCTGGAGGAAGGAAATCTGTTTGATGCCGGACTCTCAGCTGTGAAACGATGCTGAGATGGTGAGGAGGGCCTGTCGTCCATGGGGCTGAGTGCCTATGGGTCACATCTGATGGCTGTGGGACGTCCTGCATGGAGATAAGGGAAGCTGAATGGCCGCGGGTGACCCAGCTCTGCAGGGCTTTATCAGCATCCTGCAAAATCCAGCCCGATTTCCTTCCACGAGTCCAAGTAACGCCGTAAAACAGATAGGAGAGCTCAATAATTTATTTCTATTTGGGACCTGGAATGAAATGTAATTCTGTCCTGATAGCAGATGCCAACTAGCTACATCCCGGCCCATTAGCGGTGTGATGGAGTTTCCTGGCATCTTGACGTGTGAAAAATCATCTTTTCTGGTGCTGCTGAAAGATATCAGAAGTTGAATGTTGGAAAAGCTCTGGAGGAAAAGGGGTGCAGCTTCCTCACCCACCGCCTCAGCGTCTTCCACGGGTGCAGACCTGCAGCAATGCTATATTGGAGGGGGTGTGAAGCACCCCAGGGCTAATGGAGGGATTTTCTTTTCTCGAGTCTAATATTCAACAGCATCTGCTGTGGATGAGGTCGTTGGATGGGGTTAAACCACAGAAACATCCTCGGGCCTGGAGAACACTCAAGTGCAGGACTTGGCAGTGGTTTAAGGGCAAATGAGCTTTAAGGTAAAGCTGACTGAACACAGAATTGGGGTAGAGGTGGACATCGAGGTGGGACTGAAGGGTGGGAGCCTTCCTTTCCCCCACATTTCCCATCTGTGAGATCGTGGTGGCAGCTGTGGGGCGCAGCTGCGTGGGCCGGGGGTCCCAGCTGTGGGTCACGAATCACAGGGAGCGTATTTGCTGATGGAGGCAGAAAAATGGGAAGGTGCAGGATGGAGCCGGGATGATTTTGAGGGCTGAGAAAATGCTGGACGTGGAGAGGTAAAGCTTGAGGGTTGTGCAGTAACTTTGATTACAGCGTGTAAATACCTTAACAGGAAGAAAATAAGAGGTGCCGAGAGGCTCTTTATTCTAATATGTGAGAACATAGTGGGATGCAACGGCTGGAAGATGGAGAGAGAGGAGCTGGAAATGTGGCTCAGACAACCTACGGCGAAGATGATTATCTATTAGGATAAATTACCTGGGAAGCAAAGCAGCCTTTATCTTCTGACAGAGGCACACGATGCCCTTCTGGAGAGGGCACAAACAGAAGCAAGTTATTGTGTTATTAAAAACTCTGAAGAAATCTCTGGCTGGTTTTGTGCACGGCGTTGTGTTTAACACCTGAGGTCACCCAGCCCGTCCCCAGCGCTGGAGGGCAATGGCAGGGCTCTTCCAATGGTGCAAGCAGGGTGGCTCTTCCCATGGCTCCTTCCTCTGCGTTTATCCGCCTCTCCCTGCACTTTCTCATTCCGTTGCTGACGTGGGCATGTTTCTGCTAAAGACCTTCTGGAGCAATCTTCCAACATCTGCCCAGCGGCCCTCAGCACAGGGCTGGATGTCCTGGGGATGAAGCATGGCTGCATCCCATCCTGGAAGCACCGAAGCGATGGAATTTCCCCACAGCAGAGGTGTGATGTGACAGGTCTGAGCTGATAAGCAATTTCTTTCTTGTTCTGCAGCAGCTGGAGGAGATTGTCACCCACAGAACGTGATAGCAAGGCAGTGCTGATAATGGCGTGCGCTGCCGGAGGATGCAGCCAGGCAGCCCCCAAGGACCAGAGTGGGATGTCCAGACAGAAACATGCTTCAATTTCTCTTCTCAGACTGAGACATCCCAGATAAAGCCTTTATCTGGCCTTTTCTCCAATCAATACGGTGCTTCAGCCTCCTCCTCAGAGCACAGCGGGGGCAGGCGGCGCGGGAACGGCTTTATCACAACGCTTCCTCAGATGCAGGAAAATTGGATTTTCCTCCCCAGTGCAACTTTAGGGGCTGCTCCACGTTCCAGCCGCGATGTTTGATCCCAGGGAGGCTGAGGATGGCAGCCTGGCACTGTGGGGATGCTTACAAAAGATGCATTGAAGCGAAGGCAAAATAACGCGATTTTCCCCTCTCCACCTGAAGGCGTATTTCCAAGCAGCCCAGAGCCTTTCCAGCCCTCCTTGTGGTCAGGAGAGGGCAGCAAAACGCTCCTTTTGCAGGAAAGGGAAGCAGGTAGGAAGAGGAGCGTGAGGTCTCTCCATTTGGGGCTGTTTGGTTGCGATGAATTGGAGCCAGAGCCGACGCACGGTGCTCAAGAAAAACGCACAGAATTTGAAGCAGAACCCCAAAGCCACACTCTGCTTCCGTCAGATGCTGCTGGAAGGTGGCCCTTTGTGAGGCATCATGCAGCTGGTGCTCAGGTGGTGGATGCTGTGTGTTGGTGCCTTGAGACGCGTCCACCCCCTCCCAACTGTTGGCCACGGCCAAGCCTTGGTGGTGAAGCATCCACTGGGGTCACAACGCTGCTCTGTTTTGGTGACCTTGGTGCCACTGATGATGCTCAGCAATGGTTCTGACAGGCGTCCTCGTGTTCTGACCCCAGAGCTGGTGGCTGAGGAACGTGCGGACTGTGCTGAACCGTGTCTCCATTGGCTTTATCCAAGGGGAGCTGATGTGAGCTGCAGGGTTTGTCAACAGGGGGAAGGTGCTGCCGCCACATCGCCTCTTGTTATGTGTTGGACAGTCTGACCTCAAACAGATTAATCCTAGAGAGCAATGCTGGCTTCACAGCCCCTTCTGCTCGCAGTGCCACTGCCCAGGAATCCCAAATCTCACAACGATGCACCCAGCTTCCCGCCACCGGCTCCCCTGACTTCAGAAGACCACAGATAGCCTCAGCTTAATTTCTAAATATCTTTTATCTTTTGCACCTGCACTTTCCCCCCCTGCCACCCCCTGTACAACTTTCAGTGTGGCTTTGGCCGTGGCATGATGTAATGATTTCCAGGTACGGGTGAGGGACTGCTCCCAAGAAGCTCTGCTTGTGGGCATTTTACTCTGAAGAGGGTTTAATGGTGTAAATATGAACTCCAGACTTGCAGTTTAACCTCCATACCCCAGCCTGGTCCCAGGCACGTTTAATTTTCTGATACAGGAGTTTTATACCATCACGTCCTTCAGTCCATCCTCGGCACCGCTGTGATTCTGATCCATTTCAGAGCCTCAAAGCCTCTTGCCATTAATCCTGTAGGGATGCAGGAGCTCTGCTGGGCTGCCAAGCCTACTGGTGAGAGTCATCCACCCACAATCAGCAGCCTACAAGGTAGGTGTCTCCAATGAGCTCATCGCTTTGTGATTCCTTTATAGCCGGTGGCAGAAGCAGGAGTGAGTCACACCGCCCTGGACGGCTGTCCTGGCGCAGCTGAGTCACCTGCAGGAGGTGGCCATGTGTAGTAGGAGGCAATGCAACAGCCATGGCTCTCCACCAGCCAGCCCTGCTCAAGCACTGCCCTGATGCTGGATTCAAGACGCACCTCGTTCCCTAGAGCAGGATGTCAGGTTGGATGTGAGGAAAAAAATTCTTCTCCAAAAGAACGGTCAGGCAATTGGCACAAGTTGCCCAGGGAGGTGGTGGAGTTCCTGGAGGTGGTCAAGGAAGATGGAGATGTGACATTTGGGGACAGGGTTAGAGGCCGTGGTGGGGGTGAGTTGGCTTGGGGGTCTTGCAGGTCTTTTCTAACCTTCATGGCTCTGTGAGAATAGGTGGATGGGTCGATGCTTGGACTTGATGGATCTCCTCCAGCCTTAACGATGCCACGATTTTGTGTCCCAGGACTGCAGGCTGCTCACATCCTGGGGAGTCTTGGGATCATTCCCACTGATATCCCCTCCATCCCACAACCAGAGCTTACAGCCCCTCACAATGAGCTCCCCCACCCGCACGCCCCATCTACGTGCAAGAGCTTCATTTCCTCAGGACAGGCTAAAAGCTAAGGTGAAAATACAGCAATGGCAAAACTCAACTCAAAGCGTGATAGGACCGTCCTGAAGTGGTGCAAGTGAAAGAAGAGCTGCGCGCACGCATGGGCTGCTCTGCTTAAAAAATAACCTTGAGTGCCTTGAATACGTTTGCATTTACAGCTGAGAAAGCGGTGCTTCCCTCGCTGACAGCCTGTGTAAACGAAATAGTTTGCTCAGGACGCTGGATGGACAAGAACGGACTCTGAGCTCATTCATCCCTTTGGGATCCTGCTGGGATTTCTGCACGTGGGTGATCCGAGCAGCAGAAAGGGCAGCTTGGAACCAACCCTACTGGGATCAGTGTTCCAAACAGAGAACAGCCCACAGCACGGCATTCAAAACCAGGGCAAAGCAGCCTGAGAGGTGGTTGGAAACTCCTTGGCGAGGCCGCAGCACGGGCTGAAGTCATGCTGGTGCCTGCAGCTGAGCTCTGGATGCAGATCTGAGCTGCTCCACCAGCAGAAAGCAGTCGGGTTTTCAGATCTGCAAACAGAAATGGTGATTAGAGCTGAGCCCGTGCTCAGTGGAGAGCTCTGCTCCTAGGTAAGTGTTGCCTCTTCCTCTGCTCTTGCTGTTGTCACTTTATCAGCTCGCTGCAATCTGCTTTTTCCTATATTTGACTGCTTATAATTAGCCCGCTGGGTCTGCTATTCTCTCCGTTTCTTTATCTGTTTCCTGACAGATTTGGAGATGGCTCCATTTTAAATATATACTGTGCTTTAAGAAAAGAAACTCTTCTCCAGAGCTCTTTGAAGCTCAGCGCTCCGGGGACAGTGCCAGCAGACAGGCTTTCGGCTCAAAGAATACGTGTAATAAGGGACAATTAGGTGGCAGCAAACATTTAATTATCAAATGGATTGGTGCTTCTCACACTGCCTGAAGTTAAGCAGGTGCCTCATACACAGCTCTCAGATGGGAGAAATGTTTCAATGCCAAATGAGCTGATGAACGTACGTAGGGTACATAAATCAAGAGGAGGGTTTTAGCAAAGTCCTGGAGCGGCTTTCACGTTGGGGAAGGGGTGGTTTTGGGGTCTATGCAGGGGGCTGCATGGCAGTGGAGATGGGGGACTGTCCCTGCAGTGACTGGGGGAGGTCTCGGTCCCAGGAGATGATCCTTGTGGGTCCCTTCCAACTTGGCACATGCTGTGGTTTTATAATTAAATGCCATTGACCTTGAGATGCTGGGGTCACCCAGTCACCAGTGGGGTGCCCCAAACCACGTCCCATCAGTGGGCTGGAGCCACCAGATCTGTCCTGCCTCATCCCACGTGGCCAATGGCACTCGATCTCAGCACGGGTGGCTCTCAGCAGAGCCTTTGCACCTTTGCCACCATGTCCCTGTAACCCAGATCCAGCTCACAGAGCAGCACCTGAGCCTGCAGTGCTGGGGCCAGGCAGGATTCCCTATTCCCGAAAGCTTCACCAAGCACTGGATGGGAAAACTCTGCCCAAAAAGGGGCTCTGCTCTGCTCTGCGCTCCCAGCTCTTCTTCCAGATCCTTGGGCCACTCCAACTTCGTGAAGGAAAAAAAGATTTGATCTGAACAGGTTGAGATCCTCTCTCTATTTTCAACAGCCTTTGCTCACCCGAATGCCTCCAGGGGTGTTGCACGACTCCATCAATGCTATTAACCTCTGCAAACACTGTGCTCAGCTGATGTCTGACCTGCCATGGGCAGCCCACGTTGACGTGTTGGCAGCACAGACAGCAGGCTTGGTGTGTCAGCTTACTTCCTAAAGCGGTTTCCCTTGTGTTTTCTAGTTCATTTGGGGACTTTTCCTGCATCATCCATGGGTGGAGATCCTGCCGTGGTGGGCAAACGCTCCCTTCTCTCTCTCCACTGTTCCCAATGCTGGATCTCCTCTCAGCTTTCTGAAACACCCCAGGCAGACGCTCTTCACCCAAATGGAAAACGTCGCGCTCAAGGCAGTTCCTCGCTGTCGGCTCAAGCCTTGCTCTGCAGACCCATCTCTGAACAATCTGAGGGCATGAAGACCCAACAGCAGGAGCTTCAACTCCTTTGGGGCTGCGAGCGCAGTGAGGTCTCTCCTTTCCCCCACTTTCTGCTGGTTCAGGTGGACAAAACTCCTGGGAGCAAAGTCCCTCGGGGTGGTGCACAGGGCCACTTGTTTGTGGCCGGAGAGTGCAGCGAAAGCAAGTGTTAATTCCACTTACAGGATGAAATTGGCAGGAGAGCCACTGAATTTTCCGTCCAGCTCTAAAGTGCTCTCAAAGTGATCTAATTTATCACTGCGGCAGAGGCAGCAGCCATTCAGATGCTCTCCCAGCTCTCTGGCTTTGCAATCAGGAGATAAGATGACTTCATGTGAGCGGACAGGTCCAAATTCTTTGTCTTTCTGCCTTTCTTGGGTCCTCACCAGATCCTGCAGTCGCACTTGTGCCTCCCAGCTGCTGCTCCACGGGTGGCTCTGGAGCTCTGGGTGTGGGGGTTTTAATTGCCGTGGCTGCATGGAAGAGATGTCCATCCAACAGACAGCAGCTTTGGACACAGGCAGATAGCTGTGGGATGGGGGAGGATGGTATTAACTAAAAGAGGGGAGATTTGGAGTCAGATGTGAGGAATTCCTTCCCCAGAAGCACTGAGGCCCTGGCGCTGCTGCCCAGAGAAGTGTGGGCGCTCCATCCTTGGAGGTGTCATGGATGGGGCCCTGGGCAGCCTCAGCTGGTGTGGGGCAGCCAGCCCATGGCAGGGGGGCAGTGGGGGTCCCTTTTGACCCAACCGTGCTGTGATTCCATGGTTCTATGATCTTTGAGGTCCCTTCCAACCCGACCTTTCCTCGATTCCATGATTTTCTGATTCCATCTGTCCAGGATGTGCTGCCCATGGTAGGGTGGATGGGGAGAGGGCAGGAGGGTTTGGCTGCTGTAGGTCAGAGAGTTCAGCGAATGGTGAGAACTCAGTCTTTGCCCCTTTTTTTCTTGTTTTGCTTTTCAAGCTCTGAATTGTGACCTCAGTGATTTTCAAACAACTGGAGCTGCTCTGAAATGGAGAAGGATATAAGGAGAGGAAAAAGAAGTAGAAAAATATTCTGGAATAAGCAACTTTGGACATCACCCTATTAATTGTATTCGGTGCCTAGAGGGGGAAAGAACAGAAGAAAGAAAGAGAAAGGTGGAAAGGGAAAAGCAAAATTCTGATATATTAGCAAAAGTATTTGTGGAAACAAATGGAACTGCTGTGTGTCTGCCTGGGCTGCCAGGAGCAGCTCTGCCTCCCAGATGCCTCTGCCCTCTGGTTTTAGTGGAATGCAGCTGATGGGGGAAAAGAGAAAAGGAAACAACCGACTGCTCCCACGGTGATGGAGGGGAAACAGCAAAGCCTGCAGCCCTCAGGCAGCTGTGCTAATCAAACAATTCTCTCCAGGAGTGTCCAGTGGAAGAATGAGCTCAAAATGAAAGAAAAACACCCCAAACCTGAAAGAAAAAGGGTGCAGGGGGGCATAGCTGCAGTTGCTCTTGGAAACTGCAGTGAAAAGTCTGAAAAGTCGTGTCAAATGTTAAAATGAAGTGGTTCCAGAGTGTATCTCCATGGGATCCTACATGTCTCCACGGGGTCTCTGTCACCATGGATCCCACACCGTGTCACCACGGGGTCTCAAAGTATGTCTCCATGGGATCCCACACCATGTCTGCATGTGGCCCCACACCCTATCACCATGGATCCCACAGCTTCTCGTAGAAAGAGCCCTCAGCCTGTTCTGCTGGGAGCATTTCCTGACCCGGGCTGGGCATCCTCAGCACATGGAGGTGCTGGAAGGTCACCCAAATCCCTGCAGTGCAGCTCTGATATGGCTGAGATGGGAGCATCCTGCCTGCTCCTCAGCTGTCATTGCATTGTGGAACGCAATGCGAGCTCTTTCAGCTTTCTGGCTCTCCGAGCGGGTGAGAAGTCCTTGTGACTTTGACCTGGAATCGTTTCATCAACTGACAGAACATCTGCCTCTCCCCAGGCGCTCCCAGATTGCAGGGAAGCGGCTCAGGTGCTGGAGATGGAGAAGCATTGGGAAGGCATTTCTTAACGGCGTTGCGCCCAATGTCGCTCACCTCTCCTCTGACTCCATACAGGGAGGCACAGCTGGCCAGCAAAGCAGATCCGTGCCTACAGCCACGGAAATGGGGCACTTCCAACGTCCTCCACTTCTCTGCTCAGTGTCAGTTCAACCTGGGCCGCACCAAGCACCGATGGCCTCAAAGCCCCATGGATCTGCTGACACCCAGAAGTGGGGCTGGAATAACAGCACCCAAGTGGCAATAGGTTCTTCTTGAGCATCTGGCTTCAAGGACAAAAAACCAACCACAAGGCACAGAGACCACAGCAACCTGGGAGAGGTTTGAGAAGCATTTCTGCGTTCTCCTGCCATAAGATCACCAGCGAGCTGCTGAGACCCAACGCCTGGAACCACTGGATGATTCCCTCTGTGCAGAGCCCAAGACCAAAGGCTGTCAGATCGCCACCATCTTCACAGTGGGGATGGGTGGATGGTTGGAATCGATGATCTTAAAGGTCTCTTCCAACCTCGGTGATTCTATGGCTGATTCCTGCTGGTGGCGAGCAGCCGTCAGCAGAGCAGATGTGCTCCCCTGGTCCAAGTACTGCACTTTGGACAGTGGGGCTCAGTGTTCCCCACTTCTCTCAGCTGCCGCAGGGTTTGCTTGCACAGGTGGAGGTGTCTCTTCCTTGGACAATTGTGACAGAGCAGCCCGCTCCTGCTGCACGCTCCGATGCCCTGAGCTGTGTGTGCAGCACCCGCAAGTTGTCTGTGCAGAGATGAGCCGGGCTCAATCATCAGGCAGAGCTTCAACGTAATTAGGAGCTATTACAGCCTCAGGTTGAAGCTTTCGGGGGGTAATAACAATATGTAGGGACACGATTAATGACGCGCTGCACTTTGCATATTCAGAGGACCTCATTTTGAGCGCCCACCCGCAGCCCCTCTTGGCTCTGAGCACCTATAGGAGTGTTTACCCTCTGTCAGGAGGGTCGCACCTCCTATCTGTGTGCTGAATGCCATCTGCCAAGAGGAGCACCAAGGCAAGGAGAGGATCGTGCTGCCTCCGGGACAGCAGAAAACGCCCTCGTGCACTGGGATGAGACAAAGCTGAATGTGTGCACAGGTCTGGGCTATAGGCACACCGATAAAACACCTGAGAGAGAAGCCAGTGCTTGGAAAGAAATGTCTTTTAGACATCAGAGCAGCTCCTGACTTGTGCATAACTCCCCCAGAAAGCAGCCGGTGCCCTCTGGACACAAAGGCCAAAACTCATGGTCTGATTTCTCCCCTGACAAGAAATAGATGGAGAGGGAGAGGCCGTCGCGATAAATCACCGCTGCTGTGAGGTCCCTGTCTCTGCCTCACTGATGTCCTCATAAGCAAACGAAAGGAGTGAGACCCAGCCAAAGGCAGCAGCACTGCTGTGAGGTCTCCTGGATGTGTGCAGTGAGGCTGTGCTGTCGGGGGAAGCACGGTGCCAACGGAGCAGCAGTGACACAAAACACAGCTGCTCCGTAAGGCCAACAGGAAGAGATGTGGGGTCTCCCTCAGGAATGCGAGAAAGAGCTCAGATGCAATAAACCAGCAAAATATTCCAAGATGACGACCAGGGGCTTCTCATTATCTTATTTCATAATAATCAGGTGAAATAATATGCGGGAGTGCATAAGCAATGGGAAAACCAAGAGGGGGATTTTCTGGGGCGTCTTCCTGGGCTGTGGGCGATGGGGGGAAGCCTTCCTCCAGCTGATCCACGCCCTGATAAGGAGCAGGGAAGAGGGGGACAGGATAGAATGAAACAAAACAAACAGAAATCTCCCACTGTGAGTCAAGTTAAAAGGGGCAGCTGTGGGTGTTTTGTCTGGAAAATAGAGGAGATCATCTGCAGAGGATCAAACCCCTACATGGATCAGAGGAGAACTGGTGGGCTTCAAAGTGTTCCTCCTCCCTCTGAGACCTCCCCCTGGATTCCCAGCACTGTGTGCATGTGCCAACTTCTTCCTGTTCAGGGAAAGCTGAGGAAAGGGGGTCCTTTACCCTGCCTGTAGCATTTCTCCTCCTTCAGCTTTAGGAGAGACCCGCAGTGACTGGAAGCGTTGGAGCAAAAGGAAAATTTGGGACGCAGGAAAAACGGCACAAAGCTTTTTTTCTTCTTTTTTTTTTTTTTGCTGTAACCACGTGTGGGTGAGGGGGGATGGAGCGTGAGATCGCAGGAGCAGAGACATCCCTGAGACACACCAATAGCAGCACGCTCACCTCCCGATAATTCCTCACTCATAATTACACTGAGACCCGACAATTCGCTGGGCTCACAGCAGCATTGCTGGTGCCCCAGTTCTGCAGTCGTGTGACGCCCAGGGAAATTCATCAAATCGTACGAAGATTTCAGCGTGCAAGGCCGCAATTTCAACGAGGGAAGAGAATGGAAATGTCAAAAGATGGCAACGCTGCGGCAGCCGTTGGGATGCACTGGTGGGGAGCTCTGCACGGCGATTCATTCGGGGGTGGATTTACTGGGGAGCTTTCCAACCCAGCGTCAAGACTTTGCGGCAGTGGGCCGATGGTTGGTCTTGATGATCCTTAATGATTTGGTGGTTCTAAGGATGCTGGGCGAGTTGGTGGTGCCGGTTCCACATCCAGGAGAAACCATTGCTGAGGCTGAGCTGGGGATCAGTGCTTCTCCAGGATCGCTCAAGCAGGGGTGCAGTGCCCAGAAACAGGTCCTGGTTTGGGGGGAGCTGGTGGAAAAGAGGTGACTTGCACCAAACCAAGTAGGGTGACACCAAACACGCGCGGCTCTTTTGCACGAGGCCGAGGTTTTACCCATTTTTTCCCCCAATATGTCATGAAAGCAGAGCTCATCAAACACTCACGTCACTGGTTTTCAGCAACGCCGCCTGGCATTCTCTGTGATAGGAAAGGCAAGATAGATCTGCTTAAGCCTATTGAGACATTTCATCACAGATAGGCTCAGCTGGGGAACAGAGGAAAAAAAACGTCCTGATATTTATGTCTGTGCATCTGACGAGGCTGGGGCTGAGGCTGGGCGCTTCGTTTTGCCCATAAATTTGTCACTTTAGAGCCAGACAATTTTCAACCCCGTTGTGGGGTCGCCTCTGTAATCCCGATGTAGAGGAGCTTCCCAAGTCGCTCCTAAATCAGGCGTTTATCACGGCTCGTCTGAAGCAGCTATTTTAGAGAGGGACCCCGGGGAGGGACTCCGTTTGCTGTTTGCAGATGCTTGAACGCAGCCGGCTGCTCTTCACCCGGGCACCCAGGCCTCCCTTCAGCAATGGGTGCAGGTCACGTCACCCCAAAGCACGAGGCTGAAACAGCTTCGACGAACCTTAAACGAGCTCCGTTCCCAAATGCGATTTGAAGGTGTGGAAAGATAGCGAAATCTATCGCTCCCTTTCGGGTGTGCTCTCCTGATAGATTCCCCTCCTCGTTAAACGTTTGAAGCCTATTTTGAGCCTGAAATTGCTTGAAATCCTTCATCCTTGAGTCTCGGTGCGTCTCTGCCTGCTGTATTAAATATTCCTCCATTCATATTCTCCGCCAGGTACACAAAGGCAGCGCGCAGCCGAGTGACTTCCCAGCCTTTCCCTTTCATTGCCTCCTTTCATATTGATGCCGAATCCTATTGAGGAGATGACGCCTGGAACCCTTCTTCTATGGTGATGTTTTTTAGCTTTTTATTTTATTTTATTTTTTCACACTGGAAGAGACAAAACGGAAATGGGGAAGGAGGTCCAGACTCAACTTTCAGAGGTTTTAACCACTGGGATTTGGACTGAATGGGCACCAGAAGGAAAATTTACCCTAGGCCTTACGCTGTAGAACGCCCAACATCTTTGTTTTTGCAAGGATTTACTGATGGATATAAAGCAAAGGAGGCATAAGGGGTCTTCTTGCAGAGCCACACTCTAATTAAGCCTAAGGCCTTCTGCCTCATCCTGTGTCAGCACCTGCAGGCACTTGGCGTGCCCATCATTCTGATGCCATTCCTGCATTTTATGGCATCTGCCCTCGGTTTGGGCTGGGTGAGCACTTCAGATTTCCACTCCAAGGTGAGCGCAGCCAGAGAGAAATCGGAGCTGGAGACAGCGGGGCTGTTGCTGCTCAGTGCCGTAAGCGAGGTTTGGGTTTATTTCCGGGAGGGTTACCAAAAGGTGATGCTTTCTGTAAGTCCTGACCCAGCCCAGAGATGATCCGAATGGAAAACACGTCGTAATGGCAGCACAGCCTGCGGTCACCCCACAGCAGTGGGACAGCCCAGTCACATCCCTGTGCCGTGCCTTAAGCTGCGTGCAAAGAGGGACCAAAGTGGGGAATGCAGAAGGGTTTGGAGGAAACACGGAGAGAAGTCACACCTCGGAAGCCGGTTGCCATGGAGACAGGCTCGTTTAACCCTATCAGGGTCAAGCAGCCCTTCTTATTCGAGCTAATTGAATTAAAGAGACGGAAAGGAAATGCAAAATCAATCGGCACCAATTCGCGCCGTCGCTCAGGCCGAGTGGGATTCTTGAGGATGGGCTTCGGTTGGGTATCCACACACCAGGGTCATCTGCAGGCAAAAGAATCCACTGATGGGATGGATTGGAGAGGGAAGACGCCGTGGGTGAGGTGGCACTGAGTGCTGCTCCATCCTGGGATGAGAAGCTCCCAGCCGCGCTCAGCGCTGCTCCTGAGCCGTGGGCACGGCTCCTTTATCTCCCTTCTGGATTTGAAATGTGGATAAAGCAAAGCTGGCAAGGTAATTATTCCTCACTGTCAAACATTGCTCTTGGTTTGCTGTCTGCAGACAGCTGGAGAGTGATGAATCCCTTTGTGTTCGCATCAGCCTTGGAGTTGCTCCAGGAAAAGGTGCAAACAGGGAAGTTTCGCGTGAACGTGACCCGTCAGCACGGATCTCACTGCTGCTGTGTCTGAGCTGGAGAAGGGGGCTCGTGTGAAGCCAGGGCACCCGACTGCCAAAAAGCAACACGGTGTTGGAAATGCGAATCCCCAGCGTGGAGCAACCAACGGCGTTGCTCACAGAACCCCCAAACCCGCCGTGTCCCGTTGAAAGCCTGCTTCACGCAGGTGTGATTTTGGCAGTTCTCTCCTCTGCAGTGGGGTCACGGGGAGCTGTGCTCCAAACCCGAGGTGCCACCGACCCACCGCTCCCACCACTCCTCACCTCCCTACATGTGGGTCAAAGCTGCCATCTGCTCATTCTCTCCTTCCTCTCTCTTGATAGCTCTGACCTGTGATTGTTCTTTTTTTTTTGTTTTTTTTTCCTATCCTTGCAGGAACACAGAAACCCAGAATGGCTGAGGCTGGAAGTCACCCGTTCTGCTCCAAGCTGGGAGCCCAGGGCCGTGCGCAGGACTTTGTGCACATCACAAAGATCACAGACCCCACAGCCTCACTGTATTCAATCAACCACGCTATTATTTTATTCTTATACCTAAATCAACTCACCATATTATGGGGTTTTTTTTTGCTCAGATGATGAATGAGGACTGATGGAAATTCCCATTCGTCAGCCCCAAGGTGTAGAGCTGAGCACTGGCAGCTCAGGACCCGTTTTTGGGGCAGGTTTCGCTCTCTTTCTCATCTTTTCCTGCTTAAAAGAAACAAAACCAACAATCTTTCCCTCCCCTGAATCTTGTCCAAATCCATTCCCTGGCCCTCTGCCTCCTTTCTGAATGACTCCATGGGAGTCCTTGAGTCTCAGCATTATTATATTTTATTTATACAGCACAATAAACGCGCGTGGCACCTTCCAGCATACATCAAACAGCAAGGTCCGTTTTCTGATGAGTGCACAATTTGATTCAGGGAAAAAAACACCGTACATAAAACAAACAGCCTCTCAGCCTGGTGAGGAGAACCGAGGGCACTTTGCTTTATTTCCTCAACCCCTAAAACTGAAGCAAGCAGGGGAAAAAGAATCACGGTTTGTAGCATTTCATCTCACGCAACCCCTGGGTGGAAATGGCTGAAGCTCTGCCACAGCTGCAGCCAAACACCAAAGCGCTTTTGTGTGTTCTGTTGGCTGGGGAGTGAGAAGGAATGGTGGAAAGGGAAACCCAAGGGATTTCATGGAGGCACAGAATCGTGATTTCTCTCAGCATCCGTGTGCTGCAGGCCCGGCGAAATGCCGGATATCGGTTAACGAATTGGTTAATTTTGGAATCAGCCTAAGAATGCCTACTGGTAAAGGACAGATTTGTTTTCCAAAGGCTTTCCAAAGAGTGCTTTCTTTGGGCACGGCTGCACTCACCCAAACAGCAGTGGGTAAACGCAGCTCAGAGGAACAAATGAGCAACGCAGCGCCCCCAGGCATCGCGTTTCCCCACCGATGAGCTCAATCCAAAGCCTTTTCCTCCCTGAAGCAGCTGAAAATCCCTCTTGGGATTCCTGAGATCCTCACCCCCCCCTTCCTCCCGACCTCAGCACCGCTTTGAAGGCGCGAAGGGCCGGCAGCCAACCCCAGAGAACCCAGCAGATATTTTCCCTTTGGTTACAGCAGAATCCACAGCATCAGCGCCGGTTGCACGGCGGCGAGATGTCGATGCGGCGCAGCATCACAGAGGTGACAACGTGACAGCAGCGCTGGGATTTCTCTGCAAGGAATTGCTCATTTCTGTGCCGTGCTGAACACGTCCTCAGAGGTTGAGATGATAAGCCTAAACCCATTTATATTGTCTAAACTACTTCTTTTTGGGGGCTGGGGAATTGGGTATTTTTATTTATTTATTTTTTTTCCAATCACGGCGTTTCAATCATTCTCAAATTGCTAAGCAGACATTTTAATTTTTTTTTAATTTAAATTTTATTTAATGAAGTTCCCAGGCAGAGAGAGTTCAAAGATCGCCTGGAACACAAAGGGTTCGCGCTGGGTAGGCAAAAAGCCTGCAGCTTCATCGAGGTGCCTATGGCCAATCACTGCCTACCAGCAACTCATGGCACAGAGATGCATCAAGGGAGGGTCGGGTGGCATCAAGAAAAGGTTCTGCAGCGGAGGATGGTGGGCATGGAACACTGGGACAGCGCTCTCAGATCTTGGGTTTGGATTTTGGGTGCTGGGGAGGGACAGGCTGTGGACTTGATTCCATCCGAGTTGGGATGTTCCATGGTTCTATAAATCTTGCACCAGGGCGTTCCGTGGCGCTCCTCATGGCAGCACACGATGATGCTGTAGACTCTGCCCAAGTGGGAGCAATGTAGCCTGGAGAGTTGCTCTCCCCAGAATAAACCTCTCATGGAGGAGAACCAGGAACACGAGCACTTCAGGAACTGCTTTGGTTGCTAAGGGACATTCAAGTAGGAAAACCTGCTGCAGGAGGGAAGGGCTGGGCTTTCTGCCCCCATCCCCCTCACGCAGCTCACCTCTGTGTCACCCATGGGGCAGGATTTACCCTGCCCCAAGCAATAGGGCAGCACTCGAGGTCACGGTGCAGCCTGTGTCGTGTGTGGCGCAGCCTACAGAGCTCCTCACAACTCATTTTCAATTAAAAATGCTTCGTGCCTGCTGGACTGGGCAACACTTCAACCCCACAATGCCCACGAGGTGACCTCTGCTTTGAGACCCACAGCAAACTGGGGCGCTGGAATGGTGACCCCGAAAGGGACTTTCCTGTTGGTCATCCCATATTCGAGGACCAAAGGGCAACTCTGCCACATCGACGGGGAGAAGACACAGTGAAGAGAGCCTGGATGGAGTCACAGGGATCCCTCCACCTCTCTGTGCGTCCCGTGGGGGTTTCCCAGCAAACGCATCCGCCGATGGGAATCCGCAGCGGTGCAAAAGGGGGCGAGGGCTGACGGCAGCACAGATCTGATCCTCTCACCTCCTGTCCTTCTGACTCCTGGCCCCGTGCCGCCATCCAGAAGGAAAACTGCTGGAACTGCCGGGGGCTGAGGGCAGAGCTGGGTCCCCGTGTCACCGCGGCGGCCGCCAATCGGTGCCATCTGCCGCAAGGCGATGGCGGGGCCACGCGCTCCGTCAGCTGAGGTTTTGAGCACATACTGCCAAATTAGTTACAGAAATGTAATCACATCCAGCCACCAGAGAGACCGCGAGCAGCTGACAGCGCAAAGCAGAGGTGTGCAGGAATGCAGATGGACTGGGACGCGGCCCCGACGCCGCTCAGCGTTAATTGCTGGGAGGTGTCCCCGTCGGAGGCTCTCGTTGGGTTGGAGAAGTTCATCTTCAGTCAGTGCCACTCGAGGAGCAGACAGCATTCCGTTATCCCCGTTATCAGGAGGCATCTTCCTGCTGCTTTTTAAACGCAGAGCAGCAGTGCCTCTCACAATGCCTGGCTCGCTCCGCCAGGATCACCAAATTAACTGTTTCCATGTGGGAGTGAGGCTGTGCCACAGCTCGTACGCCTATTATTCCTAGTGGAAATAAATAATAATAAAACAGTGATCTCTCTCCATTCCTCCAGACAGATGCTGCTCCGCAGAGCTGTCAGCTTGTCACTCAGCAGTGGTTTCCAAAGGCAACCACGTCAGAGTGGTTCCAAGCAGCGCCTGATGGGTTTTTGATACCAGGCTGAGCTCCCAGGCCAGAGGCAGAGATGCTCCTCGTGGAAATCTTCATTATTCGTCAAATCACAGTGCCAATGAGGTTGGAAAAGACCTCTGAGGCCACCAAGCCCAACCCTCCCCACTATGCCCACTCATGGAATCCTTGAATTATTAAGGTTGGAGAAGATCCACCAAGTCCAACCAGCACCTCGTCCCCCTGTTCCCACAAACAGAGCCATTAAGGTCAGGAAAGAATTTCAAGATCCCCAATCCATCCCCACCGTGGCCACCAACCACGTCCCTCCAAAACACCAAAATCCTTTGGCTTAATTTATGAGGTACCAGCAACAAGTCATGCTGGAAAGAAGTCTGTGCACGGACCATCCGCTGCCCTCGATGGTCCCTGTGTGACCATCATGGAGCCTCCATCCTCTTCCTCCCACTGCCCCACGAGAACAGGAGCGTGGGGAGAAGCACACAGTGCCCTGTGCTCGTGGGTGTGCAGTGCAATGCACTGCAGCTCCTAAGGAGCAGCCAATCTCAACAAAAGAAGAGTCCAAGTGCTCCCTTGGTGTCTGTTTGCAGTGCTTTTATGGGGCCTGGAGGAAAGCAGGGAGGGAGAAGAGGAGCACTGTCTGCATCCTATGGCCGGGAGCTATGAGGGGATGAGGCAACACTTATCACATTAGAGAACAACACACAGAGCACGGGGCACACTGTGCTCCCAGGCACACGCACGGATGCTTTATAGGGCAGCAGAATCAGCATTCGCTTTGCCACTGACCTGGATTGCGAGCGCGACGGAGCTCCGGCTCTGCGCTGAGCTCATGGCAACCAACGCACGCTGGAGGCAATGCCTCTCTCATCGCCCCACTGAGCGGTGTGAATGGGGTCAGGCGTCGGGTGGTGGAGTTCCTGTGCTCGGCCAAAGTCCTTTAGAAAAGCAGAATGGGAACAGAGCAAAGGGGCAGCGTCCAGAGAGTGAGTCATGGGGGGGGGTAAATTAGCAGCTCAATTAGCGCTGGGCTTTAAGGGCTGAGTTTGCTGGTGCTGTCCGGGAAGGCAACATGCAGCTTGCACTAATTTGGCCTCTGTCAGGAAGAGGAATCACCAGCAAGGGAGGAAAAAAAACCTTCTGGGATGAGGAAGCGGTGCGGTGGCAGCGGTCATCGAGCAGCAGGAATCAGCCCGAAATCACAGGGGCACGAAACGCTCTGACAATTTGGGATGTGAATTTGGAAATGTTATTTCTCTTTTTTTACCCCCTCCACATTTCGGACGCCCTGTTGCAGCACTGCATGCCTATGCCCTCCAGATTCAGGGTTTCTTATAGACTTCAACGTCAGATCCAAGTCGGTGGTGTGGAGATGTGGTCACTGCTTTCTTCTCGTTGATCCACGTGCCCAAACGAGGGCCTGGGGGCTTCTCCCAGCGCACTGTGGGGTGGTGTAGATCCATGCAGATCTTTGAGATCAGCATACCCAGCTTATTCCAAATGGCTCTAAATGCCTCTGCTGACAGAACTCCCAGCTCTGAACGCTGACCCGTGGATACAAACCAGGTCAGGCTGAAGCACTGAGAGGCTCAACCTCTGCCCAGCATTGAGTGAACCCCCATTGATGCCTTGAGGTGCTGA
The DNA here is from genome assembly GCF_951394365.1 of Tetrao urogallus. NCBI lineage: Eukaryota > Metazoa > Chordata > Aves > Galliformes > Phasianidae > Tetrao > Tetrao urogallus. The sequence continues at coordinate 58,480 of NW_027639058.1, read as the reverse complement.
GACCCCCAGCGTTCAGCCCCAGCCCCGCTGCAAACTGATTATCGCTTTCTTCACCCTGTAAACTGAATGTCTCTGCAGGTCTCAATGGATTCCGAAGGGAATTTAAGACATCCACACTTCAGTTGCTTGCACTTAGCACGATGAACCTCCCTCCTCCAATGCAAAACACGAGAGCCTTCACCTCTCTGCACGCATCTGCTGTGTTTTTCACGAACAGTCAGAGGAATAAAATGGGAATGAGTCATGGAAAAACTTCTCCCCGCAACACAAGGAGAGCAGAAATGCACTGCACTCAGCTTCGTTACCAGCATGGCAATGCCAAATCAAAGCATCGGCCACACAAACTGGTGTCAGAGGCATTCCTGACCTTCGCCCAGCAAAGGTCCGCAGGGGGCTCAGCAGAGGATGCTCTGTGCCACAGAGCTCTCACGCTCCGTCCTCCTGCCCCAGCGCTGGTCATTATCTCTTTCTGCAGAGTTGCTCTTTATGGCTGCTGGAATAGCTCTCTGCTGTTTGGGGTTTGCTTGCTGATGCCTTTACTGGGCATCCAGCACATCCAGCCCTTCCCAGGTCTGAGCGTCTCGCCTGCGCTCCCGATCCTCAGCCGTAGCTATGCACAAATTACGGATTTTGCTTTGGATGCAGCGAATAATGGCTGCCCGCAGGAATTCACCTTTTGCTACGGAGTGCCCAGGTGTGAAATTGCACCAGGTTGCATTAAAAGAGGTTGAGAACGATGCACCCTCACACTCGATCCCACCTAACCGTGGACATGACCGCCTGGTTCTGCGTGCCACGGTGACTCAGTGCTGTCACACCGTGGGGCTGCTCCTTCCAGCCCCATTTATCCACGTTTTGCTGTATCAGAGCTTTCTCATCTCCTTATCCAGGGCTGCATCCCACAGAGGAGGGGTGGAGGAGTCCAAACCTCGGAGCTTTGTGTGACGCTGAGCCCGTTGGGGCGACGGGAAAGCGATGCTCCTTAATTCAGACATCATACCCAAACAGAAGGAGCAGAGCTCTACCTCTGAGCTCTTTTAGCAGCGGTTTTGCTAGGATTTTTCTCCATTCAGTGGTTTCTTTGCAGCATACAAACCTGCAGAGCTTTCCCTTGTAATGTGTTTATAGCCAACCCAGAGCTCCCTGACGTCTGTGTAATGAGCCCCATGTATGTATAATTTAGGATATGTTTAATCTTCCTGCTTTAGTGATAAAAAATTTACTCTTTTGGTTGGTTTGGGGCTCTTTCTAAACTACCACCACTTTTTGTTTCTTCCAGGCTGACCCAGGGATCCCATCTGGTGGAGTCAGGCCTTTCCAGTTGGGATGGGGATTAATTGATGGACCGGAGATGATGACCTTTGTTGAGCTGAGACTGCATCTCTCTGTTATTCCCTATTTTTTTGCTTCAAGTCCTCTCTGTGCGCCGTTTGCTTCCCTCCAACCCGAGATGGATGGAGCGCGGATTTAATGAGGTCGTGTTTTCCCACCAGTTCCATTTGCAGCCATTTAATGTTCAGCTCGGAGCAGGAGATTGAGTTAAAGGCTATTTAAAAGTCTATGATGCAGACAAGCATTCTGCCCAGTCCTTGTTCCTTTACATATTTGCTAATGAGCCTCTCCAGGGTAAAGGTGAGGTTTATGGTTCGCTTCTTGGAGGAGAAGCCAATTTCGCCATCCTGGGTTGTGCTGCTCCGACACAGAGCGTGTGCACATTCTGCAAAGGGGTAAAAACAAACAAAAATTCTGGCAAACGTGGTGTTCTGTGCTTGATGGAGACACCGAGGACGGGACGAGCATTTCTGAATCAGGACAGTTCTTCCCCATCCTGGTTGCTGCGCGCAGGGGACACGATCGGAGCCAGAATGGAGATGTCTGCTCGGTGTCTTGCACAGTTCCCAGATAAATGGGGACATCAGGGGCTGTCCTGGCAGCTGCACCTTGGTAATCTCCCACCCAGGAGAGAGAGGGCCTGGAGGAGTTCACTTCCTGCCCTGGTGAACACATTGGCAGTGATGAACACATGCACCCGAACTCCTCCCCAAATGCTCCACAGTTCTGACTCTCCCATGCTGGAGATGTCCCTCGTTTGCACACATCTGTAGGCCTACAGCAGCTTCATGGAACCTTGCAACTACAGAACAGTTGGGTTGGAATCTGATTCCAAGCCCCCTGCCCTGGGCGGCGTTGCCAACCAATAATTTGGGCACCAGATCAGAGCGCCCAGAGTCCCTTCCCAGACCTCATTTAAGGGTTGGCAATGGAGGTGAGGGTGTCTTATGGACATCCCTGCGCACCTGAGGCCTTCTGAAGGTAAGCAGCTTCTTTATTTCTGTGCCCACAGTTGTTGCATCTGAGCAAACCCTCACTTGTTGCAGCCTTGTTGTTCTGCTGCCGTTGCTGTGCTTTCCATTGTGTTGCACCTGGGGGTGGTGCTGGCAGGGCTGAAGGCTCTAACTGGCAGCCAAATGGCATTGCAGTGCCTGGTGATGAGTCAAGGAGGACCCATGAGCAGAGCAAAGCTTGGGCAGCGCAGTCCTGGAGTCACACCAGTTCCACCCCAGTGTCTCCACCCTCTCCATATCTCGTATTCTGCCCTATCTGCTCCCAAAGCACTCAGCGCGTTGACACGTGGCACTGCTCTGAAATCCTGAGCCATGCAGTGTGGGGACCCATGCATAGCATCCACCAGGACCCCACGGTGTCCCACTCCCAGGTCACAGCTCAGACCTCCGTGCGCTGCTCCCATAGAGGATGACGGATATGGCCACCCCTATTCCGAGGGCTCTGTAGTTTGAAGGCACTGCAGAGGGAAAGCTCTCTGCCACGTCCCTTTGGACCCTTTGAAGCTCTTTTACTCCGCGTTCAGACTCTGCTGCTGTCAGGTTATTCGTTTTTTCTCTGTCAAAACCTTTTTATTCACTGGGAGTCTCAGCAGGGTTCTTTGCTGGTTAATATTGCTGATTAAATTCCGTCGTCTCCAATGTAAATATTCAGAGACTTTCCCGTCTTCCCACCATTCAAACAGTGCAGAGCATGCGCTCGCACACGGGTGGTGTAGGAATTAATTGGAAGGGACTGAATCAGAGCAGGGCACGCGCAGATGGGGACAGGTGGGACACTCAGGAATACCACCAGGACCCCAAGCAGCTCCCAGACCTCCTGCCCCGTAACGTCGATGGGGAGTGCTGTGCCTGAAATCCAGCGCGGGGAGGAAGCAGGGCGAGGTGATGGTGAGAAAACCCCTCTGTGCGTCCTGCCTTCCATTGCAATAGCAGCGCTTGGAGCCGCGGGGCAGGTGAGGGCAGTGACTCAGCCCTGGCGCTCCTCCAGCCCCAGTGCTTCCAAGAGAAGAGCTGGGGGAAGAGCTGCCCCTCCTGGCACCGTTCCTCCCCATCTGAAGGATCCTTCTGGGACTGAGCCGCTGACTTCAGCCCTCACCACCCGCTGGGATTTATGAAGCGCCGTTGAATATTTCATTCAGTGCAAGGATCTGCCCCGAGGACCTGATGCTGGAGGAGGCAGAAGCTGGAGGTGGTCTCAGGCGAGAGCCAGGCTTCTCCCTAAACCCATTTCTCTGCAGCTTACAGCAATAATTCCTCTCCTGCTTATGGGAGAAAGCAGACGCTCCTTGAAGGGCTTTACCTCTCGTGTCAATGGGAGAGCACTCCTAAAGAGGGTCATAAATCTCAGCTAAACGCTGAGCAATGAGAGCGAAACGTGCTGGGGGCTGCGGGGAGGGGATGTCACCTCTCCAAAGCAAGGGATGGATGTGGATTGCAGCAAACCTCACCCTGCAAAGAGGTTCAGGGGGATTTTGCTCAGCTGGTACCCGTGGGGCAGCATCCTTTTGATGTAAACACCCAACCTTGGGCCATTTTGCTGGAGCCCCACAGCTCATTTTCTCCCCATCCTCCTCCATCAGGTCATACCGCCTGTCTCCGGGCAGAGGAATGGCATTCTTTTCCCTGCTGTACGACAGACCATAAATCCTGGTGAGTATCGATCCCAGTGGCCAAAGGCTGACATTGCTTTGCCAAAAGGGGAGTGCAGCATGGCACGTCGCTCCGGCGCGACGCAGAGGAGCTCTTATTGATTCCGCTCCGCGTCGCGAAGCCCTTCCCCTTTCCTGCATTAAGGGCTAATTTTAGGCTGAGATGATGTGGTAATGGGGTTGTGCTCATTGTGCTGCAATTCCCGTCCACCCCTGGGTGCCACCACTGCGTCCTCCAATGTCCCCGCCTCTCCTGTTCTGTCCCCAGGGGCTCTGCATCCCCTCTCCTCCGCAGAAAGCACCAGAAACATGGAGGAAACTCACCCCCCATCTCATCGTGCTCTGCTCACTCCGACCTGCTCCATCTTCACCGCTTTCCTGCTCCCCTCGAGCAAAGGCCTGGGCTTAAATGCAGCTCCAGGTGGTGCAGAGGAGGAAAAGCTGCCCATTGCCATGGCTTCTCACAGCTCTACCAACCAACGGAGCAGCAATCGGATCCGGCTGCGACCCAAAGACGTCGCATGGTTTGGTGCCACCCTGACCCCAACCACAAGGAATGCCCAAAGTCTGCGGATCGGGGAGGGGGAAAAGCATCACCTCAGCTTTGCAGAGCTCTAGAAAACTTTGGCATGGGAATATGGAACATGAGCCACTTGTCATTGCTTGGACAGGAGCCGGACTTTGGCCAGACCTGGCAGCGCTTTGAGCCCGTGCTGACGATGTAGGAATCGGCACCAACTCCAACTTCAGACACTGCTGAATCTTCTGCCACTGCTGAGCCAGAGCTGCGAACTTCTGCTCAGCTCTTTGATTCCTTCTCCTGCAAGCAGCTCCGTGGAGCAGCTCTGTTCGCAATTTGATCTGAGAGCAGTTAATTATCGGTGCTGATAGGGCATCATGTGCTCCTGATCTGTGGAAATCAGAAACAGACTCTTTGTCAGGGATGGAGTGCAGCTGCTGTCCCAGACCTTCAAGTATGGCGGAGAGGAACACGCTCCATTTTTTTGGTCTGTAGGCAATGAGGGGTTTTGCAATGGTGGAAGAAAGAGGTTAGAAGTGACCCAAGCACAGTGAGACTAAGCAGAGATGCCGACTTGCGGTGATTAATTGAAGAACTTAAAACCAGCCATCCCTGGTCCATCCATCAGCATCTTAACAGCAGGCAGCAAAGGAAGGGCATAAGAGCAGGAAAGCATCCTTCCCAGCCCCCTGCAGGCTGTGGCTCGGGGATTCCCCATGCCCAAGATGGTATCTTCAGGTTTAATGGCCCTTGATGCGTTTCTCGTCCATTAATTCATCCAGCTGCTGTTGAATCCACGCAGGCTGGTAGCATCCACTGTCCTCACCTAACCCCGTGCTGGGCATTTCCTTCGGGTTGTTCACAAAACTGGGACAACGTTGGAAACTCAGAGTGCCCCTTTTCTCCTTGCAGTTCTTTCTAGGTTCCAGTTGAGGAGTGTGCTGGATGCACAGGGGATGGGATCCAGCCAAGCAGAGGCAATGCGAGGACGCAAAGCAACTGCAGAAATGCTTGACTTTGTCCCATCCTCAGCCTCAGCCCATGCTGCTCTAGAGCTCCAATGGGGTTGGATCACCCACATCCTCAGTTATCCTCATAATGTGCACCTCTGCAGCTCACGGTTTGCTCTTGGTCCAGGCTTGTGGCCATGGTAGGGCACCAAGCAGATCATTTCTGCAGAGTTTCCATCCCAGAGTGAGGCACAGTCAGGTCTGTGAGCACTTTATGATATCCTAGAACCTTGGAATCATGAATCCTAGAATCCTGGAACTGTGGAATACCTCAAGTTGGAAGGGACCCCACAAGGATCAAGTCCAGCCCCCACTGGTCCTCCCCTCATAGCAGGCTTGGATGAGGCTGCAACAAAGCAGCAGGACAGGGGGGCTCACACCTGGGACCGGGGGAATGGATTCACCCTCTTTCCCCATATTTCCTTTTGCACACTGTATCTCCCAGCCCTACAACCTCCCTGGCTCTCTATTTATATCAAAGCAGCGTGCAAGCAGGGAGCAGCGAGCAGACCTATTAGGGAGGGCTAGGCTGCTATAAATAGTGCCATCAGTAATTAGCTGCAGTAATTAGCTTTCCTATTCGTTAACTTGGAACGCACATAAACAAGGACTGGCAAAATGAAGACAGAGGTACTGAAGCCCCCCAGCCAAGGGGGTTGGGTGATGTTAGAGAGCTGCCATGCTGCTCCCCAGCCAGCTGTCCCCACCAGGACACAAATGAGGGCACAGCCATGTTGCACCTCTTCCTCTCTCTGGTCATTTTATTAGCTCAATATCCTCCAGAACGCCCAGGTTGCAATGCAGCGTGGCTCAGGCACGCTCTGCTCCCTGTGGATGCGTGGAGCGGATGCAAAGCCCCGGCACAGCGGGTCTCTGAGCCCTGGGTTCCTGCCAGCCCACCCACCACCCGGCTTCCATCCGCCTGTTCCCATCTCCCCCTGCTTCTGGCCTCGGTTTTCCAGCTTGCTGGGTTCTCTCCCCTGCTGTTCCCCGGCTGCTGCTCCCTGGGAGTGATGCTCACAGGCACCAGCCCGGCCGTGGCCGTCTGAGAGACTTGGTGCTGGATCTGTGGAGATCAGAGCAGAACTCACAGGGATCTTCCATGAGATCCTGGTGAGCAGCTGCGTGGGGAAGGACCTGGAGGTCCCAGGTGACCAGTGGTGGGACAACGGTTGACCACAAGCCAGCAGTGTGCCCTTGTAGGCAAGAAGGCCAGTGACCAACAGCTGACCAACAACGGTTGACCATGAGCCATGATGGGGAAAGCCTGAAAGCCTGCATGCCCAGGGCATGGAGGGTGCTGTGGGGATGCTCAAACACCAAAAATATGAGCCAAAAAGGTTCATTTTAAGGCGCCTTCTTTCCTGCTTGCCTTCACATTGTCATTTCCAGCCAAGGATGGAGGTTCTCACTCACTAGGCCACCAACAGGTTCCAGGGCATGCAGCCTGTGGAAGGAAGCAAGGAAGGTCACAAACCTTGGGGAATTTGGCTTCCCTTTATGACAACGCTCAGTTGAGAAGGGTGTGTTGGAACTGCAGACCCACCAACAGTGTCAGAGGAGGCGTTTGGCTCCCAGGGCATCTCTGTATAATGGCACACTGTTGCCAGGAGTTTCCCAGATCTGCAGCTGTTACAGAGATCATTTGTTCCAAAATTGCTCCTTTTAGAGCTGCTGAAAATCCCCGCTTCTTAAGGCACTTTGTTTCTCCATCACATCAGGAGCTCACGCTGTCGCTGTGTCTTAATGCCTCTCCTATGTTCCCTATCTCAGCCCTGCAATCCCAGCTTCCTGCTCTCTCTTCCCAGCAAAATTCTGGGGACTTCCACGCATTCCACGCAAGGACATTTCCCCGCTGTCCCTAATGTTCCCTTTCCCAGCTCTGCCCCCTCTCTCCTCATTATCCCCACACGCAGCTCCCGAAAGAGCTCCGCTCTGTTTGTCTGAAAGGTTTTCAGGCTCTGAGAGGGGCTCATCCATCAGCTGGAGATTTGGCAGCATTCCTGGGACTGTCAGTTCCCAAGAACAAACAGCTGCAAAGGCACCATCCTCTTCCCGGAATCGGGGAGGAGCACACATGGCTTCAGCCCATTGCAGAGAAACAGCCAAGCAGCAGAACTGCTGCCCTCGAGCCAGCAGTGCTCAGCTCAGGGGCTGCTGCTGAACCGAATCGGTCCCCTGTTGTCCCCTGTTGTCCCCTGTTGTCCCCTGCTTGTCCCCTGCTCCTCTCAGGATCATCACCCCCATCCCCAAGGCGTGCTCAGAGCTGTGAGCGTGACAACTCGTGCTCCCAGCAAGGACGCTGGATGTGTGTCCTTAGGACAGGACAGGACACAGATGCCTGGAGCCACACGTGTGACCAAAGTCTTCCCCGAATGCATCCCAGGCACAAGCCCTCCCCATGGCTGCTCTGAGCACACCTTGCTCCACGCATCCTTGCTCCCATCCCACTGCTGGCACCCGGCCGTTTGCTGGCTCTGCAGCTTGCCCAGCCAGGACATCTCTCCGTCCCAGGAAATTAAATGTGGCTGGGGTTGTTCTGCAGCGCTGATACCTGCTGGCCTCACTCGACCCATCGCCGTCAAACCCTTCTGCATCCTTTGCAGCCAAACCCAGCACACAACTGTGCTCTCGGGCACAAAACCTCCATGTGCTCACCCAGGGAGCACCGTTCAGCTGTAACCAAACCCACCTGGAGACGGTGCTATGGCCCATCCAGCAGCAATCCCTCAGTCAGCTCGCTCCAGCAGGCGTTTGGCTTCTTTATCTGCAAGGAGAAAACAGAATAACCAACCCCTGCCCCTGAGTGCAATGCTTTCTGCTTGCAGGGAGGAAGGCACAGACCCCCAGGGGCATGGGATGCTCCCAGCAGGTCGGGGCATGGCAGCTGGGTGAGCTGGAAGCAGGAAGGTTGTGCCACTGGGCAATGTGCGTTCCCACAGAGGACTTTAGCATGCTCTCCTCAGGGAGGAGCTGTGCTTTTAGATATTCTGCGTTCGAGGGAAAACCACTCATTTTTTTTTTATCCAGGCGAGTCCCCTTGGTGGCGGTTGCTGCTTCTCCATCCTCACAATGGAGGTTTTGCAGTGCACTGTTTGCCTCCTACCCCTCTGCAAGAGTGAGACCAAACTGAAACTCCCTGTGCCAACAGCGTGTAGGTGGCAAAGCACCCAGGGCTGACACCAGCTCTGGCCTTTGGAGAAGTTCACAGCTCGCTGATTCCCAGCACAGCTCTGCTCTCACCACTGATGGGAAGCTCTTACCATCACCGTCCTCCCTTCGCAGCACTTTTCTTCCATCCCAGCTCCTGCTGTGCCTGCCGGGATGATTTGATTTGGGTTTCTCTATGCCAGCTCAAGGGGAGCTGCCCTGCACGGACAGCTTGGCACCACGCAGAGCACTCACAGCATATGGGTCCTTCTATCAGTGCCTAAGAAATGTGGGTAAAGAGTACAGAAGGGAGACAGGGAGGTCCCTGCCTGGGGGATCTGGACGTGGTGTGGGGTTGGGTCCTCCAGGAAAGGTCCCCAGTTCTGAGAGCAGCCATGGTGCTCCCTGGGGGCTGGGGAGTCTCAGCTGGTACGGCCCCAAGGATGCTCCATGATGCCAAAGTTCCTGCCAATATCAATCCCAAAAACACTTACTGCTCTCCCTTCTTTCCCACGAAGCAGGACGCAGTGGGGTTGGACACAGGGAGTGGGGAGCAGAGCTGAGGAAGAGGAAAATGTAACCATGCACCCAGAGAGATCACGCAGCATCTGTGCGCTTCTGGACAGCTGAAGGCAAAGCTGGAGGTGATGCCCCTTTCTGCAGGAGGGAGTTAAAGAAACCCTTTTTGTTTCTCTTCCATCTGAGCTGTCTCTTCAAGAAATCTCAGCTCAGCATTTTAGTCCATGTCACAACACAGCTTGGCTTGCGTTGGGTTTAATAGCCTCTTGGTTTCTTTGGAAGGAGAGCAGATCAAGACAGATCGTCTCAAAGCTCTGGCCAGCTCTGCCTTTCCATTTATTTGAACCAGAGCAATTCACCTGTCAAGTGAGAGGTGCCCAGAGCAAGCAGAAACACTTTTCAGCCTCCAGTGACTGTAAAAGAAGTCAAGGCATCGTGCTGAGCGCCCACGGATCTGTCTATCCATGCACACCTACACACAGCAGCTCAGCCTGGAGTGGATTCACCTCTCCAGCCCTGTGCCACCTGGGGGATGGATCCCCCCTGGAGGAGACTCTTCCGTTGCTGTGCTGATTCATTTTTGACCCTTTTTCAGCTTGCTGATCCCCAGTGCTCTTGGTTGGTAGAGGGGGGCACTGTTATTTGGGCAGGGCTCATCCTCAGCACTGGATTTCCGTTGGGACCCAATGGGTCACGTAGGCAGCAGCTCTCCAGGAGCTGCGCTGAGCCCTTCCTGCAGGAATTGCCACCAAATCTGCTGGCCTAAAGTCAAAGCAACGCTGATCCAAAGGGGAGCAGAGTCACAGCACCAGGAGGGCTGACGGTGCCGAGTGCCGCCGCTCCAAAGTCACCGGATGGAGAAAACCAACGTGATCCGGCGCCGACCCGAAGGATTTCTGCTCCAAAGGAGGAGTCCATCAGCTGGAAGTGACACAACTCTCTTTGTTCAGTGCTACAAAGCGCCGGGATGGAAATGCTCGCTGTAAATACGGCGGGGAAGCAAACACCGTGGAGGGAGAAGACCTATTTAATCCAAAGCGCAAATTGGCACAAGAATAAATAAATATAAATTCGCCATGAACGTAGGCTGAAAATTAATGGGATTCTAACCACCAGAGAAGTGGTGTGCTGAAACAACCTTCTGACAAGCAAGGAGCCGTACTGATTTCGGGATGGCTTTCGAGCCGTTCGTAGTTCACCAGAGGACAAGGGCAGTAGTGGACAACGCGTTTAATGCCTCAGAAATCTGTATATACAAACAGTGGAAGCAGAACAAACAGGAGGAGCTCGAATTCTTCCTACAAAGCAAAATTCTGATTTAATTGGCATAACAGGGGCTTGTTGGGATAAGTTCTGTCTGGAATATTAATATCCAGGGGCAGAGAAAGGGCAAACGAGGAGAAAAAGGAGGCGGTGGGGAGGACAGGTAACGTCCCCTGGGTGTGTAATGGTCCCTGAATAGGGACTGGAGAAGGAAAAGTGGGCACTGCTGGAGCAGAGGCAGAAAATGAGGAAAAGAAAACAGCAGCCATTCTAATGGGAGGTTTGCAGCCTCCTCTGGAAGACGGAAGGTGGTGGCAGCGAGGGATTTCAGCTGCCTGGGATTGCTTGACAGGGATCCTGTACAGCACACATTGCTCGGCAGATTTAATGACTGTGTTGGTAGAACAAGAGGTAAAACAGACAAATGAAAGCTCTGAAGCTGCCTGTGTTTGCTTCTGCCCAAAAGGAAAGGCTGACAGGAGAAAAACAGCCTTGGAAATGGGTGAAAGCAGTGAGGATGAGCCCACGGGAGGCAAACTTTCCATGGTGCACACCGCGGATGCCAACGTGAGCACTGACTTTTCGGCATCACCGAGTTCGTACGGAGTTGAAACGCAGGAAGGGAGAAGCGTTGCAGGGGATTTGGGCTGGATGGATAAGAGGAAATCAAGGAACGATGGGCGAAACCTGAGGGCCCCTCGAGATGAGCCACAACCTCAGACTCCCCAACAACTGCTGACAACAGATGGAGGGCGGCGGAGCCAAAACGGCGTTGGGAAGCGGCAGTCACGAGCACGAGGCTCCCTTTGCTTTTTGCCTTTGCTAAAAAGGGAATGACTCCCGCGAGCTCCGGGGATAGAAGTGTGAAATCTTCAAGGAGATGACAGGAGGAAGGAATAGATTGAAAGTCCCTGGATGAGTCAGGTTTGGGGTTGAAGAGCTCCTGACCTCGTAGATCTGGAGCCTCCAAGAACCATCCCAGCACCACGGGGAAGATGCTGCTTGCAGGGATTTCCATAAAGCTTTTGACGCCGCCCCGTGTGACATTCCTATAAATGAGGTGGAGAAAGGCATCTAAGTTAAGCTCCTCTAAATCAAGTGCAAAACCAGCTGGAAAATCTACTCAGGAGATCGTTGAGCTCAGAATAGGAAAATATATCAAGTGGAAATCTCGCCTGGGCTTAGCGTTATTCGGCGCTCTCATACCTGGCTTTCAGGACAGCATGAAGGCGTTCCTTGTTAAATCTGCAGGTGGATCAACCTGAAAGCCAGCATTAAGAATCCAGCCCTGACAAACGGCGAGAAATTTGTCAAAAATAAACATAAAAATCAAGTTAAATCAATAAATGGGCTGCAGTTTTGGAGGGATGGGTGCGGGTTTCTGCGGCCGGGTAAGAACAGCCCCTCTCAGGAGTGCGGATCGGGGGACAAAGTGAGCGGTGACAGCTCCAGGGTAACACAGGTGGCCAGAGGTGGGACCACGCCATGCAAGAGCATCTAAACCTGCTCACCAGGTGGGATCGGGCAAACTCTGCAAGGAATGCTCCTTCCCTGGGCCCCGCTCTTTGGACGACAGCTTCCTCGTGGCTCATCTCTAGGCTGTGCTGCACCCGCTGCCTCTCCCCATCTCCATCAAGCCTGGGCATCGTTTCTCAGGGCTCTTCGTTCTCCACTCCTGGTAATTTTCCTCTGAATAATCCTTGGAACGCGCTGCCTTATTTTTAATGGCGTTGCGATGGTCTGAGCAGAGATGCGTCGCATTAACATGTAAATAACACCGTATTAATCTCAGCTACAAGGTGGATGCGAGGCACTTCGTAAGGATGCTTTCTCCCACAGGGATGACAAAGTGTGTTTGTTTCTCTATAATTACAAGCGGGAGAACACCTCCACACTTCACACTTCAGCTCTGCTCGTCTATTTATTGCAGTTTTGGCAAATTCATATGTCACTGCACAGGACCCTCTGGTTTGGATTTCTTGGCTTTTTGGCTCAGCTTTGTCTATTTTGCTGTTCTGAAGATTCAGTGGCTGGGGAGGGTTTGTTGTTTGCTTTCTTTTTAGCTCCCTCCAACACTTGGTCAAGCATTTGTGTCCCCTCGTGAAGGGCTGCAGCCCTTCATCATTTATCTGATGAAGGGTATCTTAGGGAGACCGAATTAAGCATTCCTCCTCAGCATTAAATCTGCAGCATATTTCAAAGACCTTTTATTTTGGTGCCTCCTGCAGTACTGCAGAGAAGAGGAATCCTTCATCTTAAAGATCCTGGGAGCGATTTCCCCGAAACACAGAGGGGAAAGGCGGAAGATGGGATGCAGATCGGTCCAAGTATCACTCGTGGTACCCATGCACCGTTTTTGGTCCTGGAGCTCATCCCAGCAATAAGGTGCTGCCATACAGGTGAGCCTTTCAGGTGTGTTAAACACAAAATGCTGCAGGAAAATGCAAAGCAAGACAGGAAGGAGCATCTGCAAGGCTTCAGGTGCCACCGACCATCTCCGAGGCCACGGCACAGTGCAGGAGCCCTGGGTCTGGGGGTGAGTCCCACCCTCAGCACAGCCTTCAAGATTTTGGTCTGTTTAATTCAGCATCGGACGCTTATCCATGTGCTTAAAGCCACCCTGAGCCAACTCAGTACTGCTGGAGTCTGGACCTGGTGAAGATTCTCCAGAACAAACACGAGCCCAGCAGAACCTCAGGACTTGTGATGAGGATTCACCTTCCTACACACCCTGACCTCCTTGAGGGTCTCCACGAGGGTCTCACTGATGACCTCCTTGCAGATCTCCTCGAGGGTCTCCTTGCAGTGCCTTTATGTCCCTCAATGCCAATTTTTGGGATGCAGGACATCCTGCCGAGGACAAAGAGACCAGAAGACCTGTAGGATCTCTTCGGGGCTCCGGATGCAGCCCCAGGAAGCTGGAACTGAGCAGAGCTTCACAGGCAGGGTGGTGTTGGACCACCCCAAACAGCACTGCACCGTTGGGAAGCACTGACCCTCCCAGCTTACTTCCTTTTCCTGCAGATGCGTTGAGCGCTGTCAGCCCCAGCGCAGATCTTCACACCACTCTGCACTTAATTCTTCCCTGCGAAAACCACTCTCGTCTTCACTCCCCGTCCTTTAGCATGTTATTACACCCTGCAAACGCTTTTCCCCTTAAGCCACAGCCGCTAAATTTCCTTCAGAGCTGCTACAGAAGAGCTTTTCCCACACTGCTGTGAGTCCAAATGCCCGCTGTCACCTGGAGCCCACTCGTCAAACAGCTGCTGATGCCTTTGGGATGCTGCAGGAGCACTTTGGGTGAAGTCCCTGCCAACGCCACCCATCCCTCGAGGCTGGCGATGCTTTCTGGCCACCTCTTCCTTTTTGCCATCTACACGATTTCAGGCAGCTGGAACTGCTCTGATGAGTCTTTCTGCAAGCTTTCAGACCCATCTGTTCCTGATACTCCCTGCCTCCCTTGGTATCAGAGCCTCCAGAGTTGGTATTTAACACTCGTTAGCTTTCCCTGATTCCATTTTGATGTAAATACCCACTCATCGCGTTTTCCTAAGGAGAAACTGTTGGTGGTTTCCAGTTCCCCTGCACTGAAATGCTGTGACCCTTCTGTAGGGAAGGCAGCGGAGAGCTGGAGAGGCTCGGAAGCCCCATTATTTCTTATGTGCCAAAGGGCACTGAGTGGGTTAAAGCACCGCTGTTCAATCCCATGGCGCAGAGACCTGTTGGGGTCTCTCTGACAGCAGTGCCACCGCCTGCAGGAGGTGACATTAACCCCACGTGGACCTCTGTCAGCAGAGAGCAGCTCTCAGGCCAACAGGCATCTCCAAAAGCAGGAAGGTTTCCCTCTAAGACATGCCCTGCCTTCACCCCTCTTAGCTGGGTGCCTCCTTCCAGCTTTCTTGCTTCCCAGAAAGGCAAGGATGGAGGAGATGGACGAGGTGCCAACACAGAGCCTTAGGAGTGTGCGGCAGCAGAGGGAAACTGAGGCCCTGCGAGTCCTGATGTGCCACCATCACACGGATGGACCTCAGTGGTGCTTATGCAGAAGGGCTGGAAAACGTCTCAGCTGCCACTGTGAGACCAAAGAGATGCTTTGTGCCCTGCAAAAAACGTCACCAGAATATTGGCAGCTCCTTTTGGAGTGATCTTACGACCCGGATTGCTGCTGTCTGTAAGGAGGGCACCCTTTGCTTCACAGAAAAGAAGGAAGAAACCCAGGGGAGGCTTCCAAGCCTTCAGGATGGGAAGAAACACAAATCCCTTCCAGCGAGAAATTCTGGAGATGAGTGGGAATCCCTGTCCTGATGGAAGATAGAAAGCTGAGCAGACTGCCTGGGGCTGCCAAGGCAGATCTAGGGGGGGAAGTGAGGAAGTGAGAATGGAGCCAGGAGGTCCAGCAGATGGGAAGAAAAATATTTCGGTGCCAATATTTAGAAAGGTAAATGAGAAGAGTTGGGTAATTACAGGGCTGTCAGTCGGACGGGGAGCAGTTGGCCGTTCCGTTGGAGCTCACGGGAGGCAGATTTCATCACCACGGCCCGTAATCCTGATGGAATGATAGATCTGGGTGATAAACTGATGACTTAACGATAATTAAATGTGAAGAGCGTTTCGCGCGCGACGTCGACCGTGAAATTCCAGCGATAAAACCAACGTCAGCTCCAGCAGAATGGTCTGGGAGCAGCACGACCTCTGGGTCCCCATCTGCCCTGCATGTGCCACCTCCAGGAGGTCCCCAGAGCATCTCCAGCACACACAGCTCCGTGCTGAGCAAACAGCATGGAAACAACCCTCAATCGCATCCCCGGGATTTGTCTCAGCCAACCGTGACCGCGTCCGACGCCGGCATCTCGGCTGTCACCTTGGACTCTGTCTGGGAGCAGATTGCATCCAGGCGTGATGCGGAGAGCACACGGAGGGGCTCTGCTCGGATCCAGGAGGGAGAGGGGTGCTCGGCTTTGTGCCAGCGCTGAGGTTCAGCTGCGCAACGGAGCGGCTTTGGATGTTTTGGGGTCTTGCAGGCGTCCCCGCGGCGCTGGCGGATCCAACAGGGGGCCTAAGGGAGACTCATAGCCAGACACTGCAACCCGAATTCAGACGTTGGTGTGGAGGGAATAAAACTGAGCCCTCGAGGTGGGGTGGGTGATTGGAGCAAAGCCACGTCTGCTCCCCAACCCACAGACAGTTCTGCCCCCCACGCTGATGTCTGTGACGCGCTTTGCATCCAGCACGGGATTCCTGCAGCTCTGCATCACAGCCTCCATCCTTGGGGTGACCTGTTTGCGTCTCACGTCCCTGGGGGTCTCATTCTGGGCAAGGAAAACCCCAGCGCAGCCCACTGCAGAACCCCACAGCAGGCTTTGCACCTTTCCAGCATCCTCTTGTGTCAGCCGCAGCTGCAGGAGCTGAAGGGGACGTGAAATGCAGCTGTTGCTCAGAGCAATGGAACCAGCTACCACTTCCCTTGCTGAATTTCAAAGGAAAAAAAGCAATGTTAGCCACCTATATCCGTTGCAACCCAAGCGTGCAGGACTGGGATGCGTGCACATTGCCCATCAGTGCAGGGGGGATCCGTGCTGGGCACAGAGCAGGGATGGAATCAGACTGCCCAGCTCCCCGCAGGGATGCACACATGGCACAGTGCTGCGCCAGGCAGCCTCTCCTATCTCCTGTAGGCAGACCAGCCTGCAGGTATCCCACTTCCTGGGCACGTATTCAAAGCTCTGGGATATTGCACACATATTTTCTCAGCTCCACGTGACGGTGCATTTGGAGCACTCCGAGGGAATCTGGCTTTGCAGGGCACAGGGACTGCAGGAAGGTTGTTTTGTTTTTTTTTTCCTGCTTCCAAGATGGCCTCAGGGAAGAATTGGTCGGAAAGCAGCTCCTCGAGGCACGGTGTCATAGGCTGCCATGGAAATTTGCTCTTCAGAAAGTCGAGGTGGCACAGAGCGCTGCTGGACGATGCTCTGGGATGCTGTGACTGCAGGCAGCGCGTGGGCTCACAAGGAGACATCAATGCAGGGGATATCACAGATGGAAACCTGGGCTGGGCCCTCAGCAAACACAGCAAAGAAAACACAAGAATATCACTGCTGGCAAGGGAACGTGCCAGAATACCCCGACCTCAGGTTCCTGCTCCAGCCTTCCAAAGCCTCTCATTGCTGGCAGATAAGTGACAAATCCAATGGCTGCAGGCAAGGCTCTGCCATGTCACAGCAACCCAAAATCCGGGGCTGCACCCAGCACCATCCTATGGGATGCACCCCATTTCTGCAGGAGGAAAACAGCCCATAGGGAAGGCAGTGGCACCAGAGACCGGAGTGCCTACCTGGTGTGCAGCTCAGAGCTCTGCCAGGAGCACATCATCAGCTGGGAACAATCTCAGAGAGGAAGCAATTAAACTGCTCTCCCTTTTCATTTTGCCACTGGTGTGTTCTCCAACACGGGGCTCTCCCGTGGAGATGTGGAGAGCCGTGGGCTGAGTGAGGGTAGGATGGGTCTGAGAGGTGTTTGTCGGTGTTGGTGTCTCAGTTCAGCTGAAGTGACTGCGCCTGAGGGTTCATCTGTGGTCAGCAGGTTTGTAAATCCATCAGCGCATGCACACAGCTCGCACCAGGAGCTCCCCAAGGACCCTACAGGTGCAATCTGGATCCCTAATAAGCTTTAGGCATGGGGTCTATTACCTCTTACTGGAGGGAAGGGAGGAATAAAAGCTCCATTTCCAGTTAGTCACAGAGATTTGATCAACGCATTCGCGTTAATGATCTGTAAGAGTGCAAATGGCACGAAGTCTAAAGAGACACAGAGAGGAGGATATTATGGACTGTGGGTGCCCCACAGCCCCATCTTCAGCCCTTTAGGGCTAAGGAGCACTTCTGTTTCTTTCCACAGTCCTAACACCATAAAATCCCAGCGTATGAATGGGGTTCAGGCTCTAGATAGCAGGAGAGAACTGTGCCATATCCCTACCTGGCAGGGCCAGACTTTGCATTCTGTGCTTGCAGGTACAGACGCTGCAGGCTGCCATTAGTGCAGCTTCAGCAGGGTAATTTTTCACACATGTCTGCAACGAAACAACAGTGCAGTTAATACACAAGATCCTGTGCAAGCGTCAGCATCAGCAATTTAAGCACTGCACCTTGACTCCATCAGCGCAGGGCACAGAGCGAGGGGGAGGACAGACGGACAGAGCGCCTCCCCAAGTCCTCCTGCCCACCCCAGCTTTACCCTCAGCCACCCTAGGGCTGCATTCAGTCCTCACCCACAGGGCAGCTCACGCAGCACGGAGCCATCAGCCCTTCCCCACGCGTGTTGAGGCCATGGGAAGCAGACCCTGCTGACCCACAGCCCCTCACCCCACTGCTGCTGCAGCCATCCCAGCAGGGAGCCCCGATTCACACGGTCTGATCACCGTCAGCCCCACGGACGCTCGTTGCCTCGTGGTCCATTTGCTCATTTCTCCTGGTTGCTCTCCTGCACCTCCAGCGCCGGGCTCCTCTCTGGGTGCATCTCTTAAGCCTTAACACAAACCCCAACACAAACAGCAAACCCCAACCCAAACCCAAAGCCAAACCCAAAGCCATGCTCAAACTCAAACCCAAACCCAGACTAAAACCCAAACCCAAATTCCAACCCAACCCAACCAAAGCCAAATCCAAACCCAAACACAAACACAAATTCCAACCCAAACCAAACCAAAGCCAAATCTAAACCCAACCCAAACCAAACCCAAACTCAAATCAAACCCAAACCCAAATCAAACCCAAACCAAACTCAAACCCAAACCCAAACCCAAACCCAAACCAAACCCCAACCCAAATCAAACTCAAACCAAACCAAGCCCAAACTAAACCCAAACCCAAACGCAAACCAAACCCAAATCAAACCCAAACCAAACCCAAACCCAAACCAAACCCAAACCCAGATCAAACCCAAACCCAAACCCAAACCCAAACCCAAACCCAAACCAACCCAAACCTTAACCCAGCCCCCTGCTCTGTACCTCTGTCCCCCAGCTCTCCCTCTGCACTGTTGGCAGAAGGTCTCTGGGCTGAGCCCTGCCTGGCTGAGCCCACTGAGCTCTCCTATTCACTCCTAGCGAAGGGCTCACTTTGAAGGGATAAACAGCCTGATTAAACTCACAGCTCTTCCTCCCGAGCACTGATTCTCTTTGAAGGATACAGGCAAAGCCAGAGCGAAAGCAATTGCTAACAGCAAATCCACTGCTGACTCCTCCTGGGAGAGAGAGCCCTGTGCAGAACGGGAGGAGGAGAGATGGAGCGGAAAAGCTCGTGGAGCTTTGCTTTGTATCAAATAATCTCATTATTGCAATTTCAGAGCTAAATGGTAAATAGGCAGAGCTGCTGGGCAGGAAGCAGGCTGGGTCATGGCTCAGTTCTGCTGATGCAGGCATGGAGCTGCTCCTGGATGCTCTGCTCAGACCAACCTTCGTATCCATTGGGTATCAGTGGGGTCGTGCCGTGCAATCCCTTCAGCCAAGGTCAATTCTGGCAGTCCTGGGGCTGCTGGGAAAGACAAAGAGCTAATTAATATCAATCTGTACAATTGTACCAACGGACTGGTAAGGAAACCCAGTCTCACGCATCCCAGTGTTTGTCCAAGGGTGGGGAGGAGCAGGGAGGAACTTTGCACGCTGCGTAAACTCAGAGCATCTTCACACAACCTGCCAGGATGAGAGGGATCTGCAATTTCCAAAGAGATTCGGTGCTCTCCAAACATCTCTGGGGCATTGCAGAGCCTCGGGTGGTCCTGGAGAAAGAGAAGGGCTCTGGGTGGGCACAGCCTTGTCCCCATGTGTTGCAGAGACCTCAGGTGGGCACAGCCCTGCCCCAGCACCCAGCTCATGTATTGCAGAGACCCCAGGTGGGCACAGCCCTGCCCCAGCTCTGGGTGGACACAGCCTTGTCCCCATGTATTGCAGAGACCCCAGGTGTCCCCACATATTGCAGACATGCAGCCCATGTGCTTCCTTTCACATTTTCTCCCCTCTGTTTTCCCAGGCTTGAATGCAGCCCTGAGCAGAGCCTTGCCCACCCCTGCCCCTCTTTCAGCTCCCACCAGGAGCTCAGCACCTGCAGCACTCCCCAGTTCCGCTCAGTGCTCTCCATTTCCAGACAGATTAACAACTCTTTTCCGGACAGATACACATCCCCTCCTTTTGTGCTGTGTTTCCACATCATTCGCTGGAGTTTATATCTTCATCACTCAGCGTGCAGCCTCAGGGCTTGTTTACCACGCATCAAACCCTCTTCTGAATAGGGAATATTTCCTTCCTTTTGCGTTTTATCTGTTGAGCTCATCACCCGGAGCAGCAGCACTAAGAAGCATCGGGGAGGGGACAGATTCTCGTGGTGCCCTCTGATGTGCTCCCCCTGTAATCTGCTCTAAAGGAACCCTCTCCATAAGGTGGTCCCCCACATCAGATTCAACACAGCCACGATGATGCTCATCCCCTCTGCTCCCTGCAGAACGCAGCAGGTGTTCCTAGAAGTTGTCCTGGAAATTAGAGCACGAATAACACAGCTTGTTTGCCACGGGCAAAGATGAGTTCTCTTCTTTCTGGTGCCTCCTAAGATCTGCGTTCTTGTCTTACAGCCCTCTCAGGGCGCCCACAGAGGGGGGAGGTTCTTATCAAACGTCCCAGCTATCAAAAGGAGCGGGGATGTGTCACATCCTACTGAGCTCTCCCATTCAAATGCGTCACTACAAAACCCACAGACACGTTCTGGTCCCTATTCTGACCACAGATCAGAACAGAGCTGAGCAATAGCTCTCCAAGCATCATAAACTCAGTGCAGAATGGCTCTGCAGGCGGGGGGACCGCAGCTCTGCCCTCACAGTTGAGCACCTCTCCCTTAAATCCAAGCAGAAGGACCTTTGTTGCTAGCAGTGCCCAGCTGTGAGAAGGCTCTCTGTGCCTCTCCATGGGCAGCACAAGGGAAGAAGAGATCCCCTTTCATCTCCCTGCTTTCCCCACTCATCACCTCTGCGCCCACCCATATCCGTATCCCACAAACGGAGGGACCCCGCTGCGGCACTGAATCCTTCCCACCCCCACCCTCCCCTCCCAGCTGCCTTCTTCCTGGGAACCTTGGAAGCCTCCCAGTACCTCCTCCATCCCCTCTCAGCACAAAGGGTGGTTGTTTGCTGCTCCCAGCCCTGCAGTTTGTGCTCGGGGAGCTCACGCGATGGCCACTGGGAGACGCAAAGCAGCTGAGCCCTAAGGAGCCCGAAGGCTCCGTGCTGTCTGCTCAGTGCAAACCCCCAGGGCTTCTGCAATAAAGGAAGATGGAATGATGCAGTGGGGAATTCCCCCTCCCTGGAGACTTTCAAGGCCAGGCTGGATCAGGCTGTGGGCGACATGATGGAGCTGGGAGAGCCTCTGCTCGCTGCAGGGGAGTTTTGGGTTCGATGACCACTGAAGTCCCTTTCAACCCTAAGGATTCCATGAGGCTGCTCCCCAGGGCTGAAAGCCAACCCCGTGCACAACAGGAGGCTGCACCAAAGTGTCCCAAATCTGTTCCTTTCTTTGCTTCTTTCTACTTTACTCTTTTTCCCACCGATGAAATTCCCATTGGAGCACCTCCACTTCAGCTTCAGTTTGGCACCGGAGCGACCACCGTCTCCCTCCTGCTCTGCACCACATCCCACCATCAGCTGCAGCCACCAAAAGCCTCTACTTAAGGCACAGGTCACACTATTATCCCACCCGGTGGTCTCCCTCCCCCTGCTCACCCCTAAGGCTGTCAGACACCACTGCTTTCAGTCCCACATCACTCTGCACTCCCCCATAGGACAGCACAGAGATGCCCTTGGATGTCTCCGTGCTCCATCAGTTCACCCATGGGGTCAAGCAGCTCAGCAGGGCCCAGCGTGGGCTGCTCTCTTATTCCAGGTTTCTCTAGCCTGAAACCAAGAGAAAAGAAACGGCTTGGCAACTAATAATAGAAGCTGCGAAGAGTTAAAATGTCCCAGGAGTGGAAGGAGCTTTGATTCATTTCTTCACATAAAAAAAAGTTTCTAATTATACTGAGTCTTATCTCAGAGCTAGAGCGGGTTCATAACTCTGCCTTTGTCCTTGATGTGCTGGGAGGCGACGGGCGGCTCTCGGACAGCACAGGGATGGAACTTTTGGGAAGTAAAGTATTTCCTGGGAGTCCTGCAGGGAGGAGGGGCCCTCAGCTGAAGCTCTGGGAGCTCAGGAGATGGGATTGGAGCAGTGGAATGGGCTGAGATGGGGGCATCCTCGTGCGCACGGCTGCGGCCACGGACCCGATGGCGTCCTGAGCTCCCTCCCCCCTGACTTATCATGTGGGTCTGATCTTGATCTGAGCTCCAGATCTCGGGGTGTGGGGCCGGGATGCTTGCACAGCAGTGATGAATGCACCAATGGAAGCCCACCTTCTGACTGCTGTCGGATCCACGCGCTGCTCAGCCCTGCGTCCCCAACCCCAGGCATCCCCTGAGAGCCCACGCTCGCCTTCTCCCTTTTGTGCAGTGCCTGAGCTGCAGTTCAATGCAGAAAGCAGCGGTGTGAGTTACACACTGTGACCAGAGCCATATTAACCAGGGCCGAACCTTCTGCTATGGGATGCACAGCTGGTGAGGGTCACAGCACGGAGGGAAAGCTCTGCCCCTCAGACAAGGAGCCAATGGAGCCCTCTCCTCTCCCCAGAGCTCACAGCCCTCTGGGTGGGGGCAAAGTGCAAAGGGTCTCGCACTGGGAGAGGTCAGGAGCGCATCCAAAGGCGCTAAAATCAGCCAAGCAAACGCCTTTCCTGATGCAATTCCTCCTCTTTGAACCTTCTTCCTTTGCTCTCGGCCTCTGCCCGTCACAGCAGAGCAATGGGTTCTTCCAGCAAAGCCCCACGCAGAGCCATTATTCAGCATCACAGCAACGCAGCCTCATGGGGAGCAACCCCAGCAGGGTTCCTTGATGGAGGCAGCTGTGACCACGTGCATGGAGCAGCGATCTGCCACCCAGCAAGCCCATCCAGCGATGTTTTGCAGAGCGTGTTTACCCACGGAGAGAAGCTGGGAATGCTCTCCCTCCAAAACACAGCACTGAAGGGCTCTGAAGCTCTCCCAGATGGTTTTATTTTCCCTGCAGAAGTTTGCCATCTAAAAAGGTACCCTTTCAAAAAGCAAGGATCCAAAGTTTTAGTCACTGATAAATATTTTGGTGCTGGCTTTCCAACTGTGACTACTCCAGTGAGAAAGCAGTGTCTGTCCTCATCCAGGGGTCGGTGCGTTCTGCTCAGAGCATTCCCAGCAGATCTTGCTTTTCCCCTCTGTGAGCTGCAGAGCGGCGCCAGGATGGAGGCAGCTGGAAATTCCTTGGGATGAAGTGGATGAGGATGAGTCCTTTGGTCTCTGCTCACGGACCTGGAAACAAAGCATGTTCCCAAATTAATCCCTTACCTCGCAGGTCTCCAGGGCTCACAAAGGGGAAAGAGAAAAGCATTTTGTTGCCCAGGCTGCCACCGACCACCCCGGACCCCCGTCTGCCTCTGGTTGATCCCAAACACTTCCAGTAAGTCCAGGGCTGGTGGAGGATGAAGGGCATTTTTCATACGAAGCAGCAAAGGCACACGGAGCAGACATGAGAGTGAGTCATTAATTAAAAGAGAAGGAAATTATTTCAGCTCTACCACACAGATCCCAGCGGCAGCGGAGCAGCCCGAGCCTCCTCAGGCCATTTACCTCTATGGCAGATGGGGATTAGCATCCTTCTAAGCCCAGCTAAGGACTCCACAGTTAAGGGTGTCGTTTGCGCTCACTTCTAAGCCCAATTTCACAGCCTACATTTCTCCAGAAAACCATCTTTACAGTTGAATTTCACAGGCGTTATCTGTGGCCAGAGCAGAATTTTGGCAAAATAGGAGATGGAAGGAGGAGAGAGGAGAGCCTCCAGTCCAAGAAACGTCTTCTCTGCAGACAGCTTGGCAACGAGTTCTCTGTGATGACGATTCCTGATGGCCAAGGAGGAGATCAAGGCAACGAGAGAGAGTCAGCCCGCCCTCCTTTGGGGACAACCAGACGCCTGCTAAGCAAAGAGGGCCCAACTCAGGAGTTTTGTGATGCTGGAGCCCCACGCTCATCGTTTAGCTCCAGCATCCCCGTGCTTAACCCTCAGCACATCTCCAATTTTGAACCCTTTTCTTGCTCGAATCCCCGCTTCCCTTCAGCCTCTTGACCTTACTGAGGCTCTAGCTGGGATTACTCAGTCTTCCACAAACCTTCCGCCCATGCTGTGAACTGCAGATGAAAATCAGGACATTTTTTGGTCCTTTTTGGAAATGCGTCAGGCTCTCAGAGCCTCCTCTCAAAGCAGGCTTCCCAGCTTCAGAATTCTGCTTCCCCTGCCCTTTGCAAACGGGATTTTTCAGTGGAGAAGCAGCGCAGCTGGATGCAGCATCTGCGGGATGGGAATGAATGAAGAGACAGCTTCCCCTTCTGCTCTCAGCCAGGATTTCACTGCACAGATGCCCTTCTAACAGCCCCCAGCTCCCAGCCCAGGTTGGTCACTTCACCTTCAGGACCCTCAGCTCTCTCCTGTGTCTTCAGCCCCCGTTACATCAACGTGGGCCATTTTGCAGTGAGCTGCACTCGCTGGATGCATCCTGCTCAGCATCCTGCTCAGCATCCCTCCCCATCAGCCGTCTCCTTGGTGCTCTGCTGCTTATCCTCCGCACGAGACGTAGAGAAAGCAGCTCTGAGGTTTGCCCTCGCCAATAATTAGGGCACAAAACCACGATGGGAGCAGCTGCAGCTCGCTGCCTCAATGAGCTCCGTGCACCAGTGAGCACAAGGCAGGTGGGTGCGCCGCGTTTCCCAACACCTTTCCAGCCAGCCACTCTTTCTGTGCACTTGCAACCCTGCAATCCCCTCTGCTGCATTCATTTGTCTCCCATTGAGCCCACGGCCTCAGCAGGGCTCCATTTCTGGAGCTATTTCCTCCCACCTCATTCCTGACCTTTCCTTATTTACGCTCGCCAGCATTTTTTTCGTCCCCATCCCGTGGCAGCTTCTTTTCCTTTGGTGGAGGACATTATCAAAAGCGTTTTGGGAATCCCAGCAGAGTCCATTAAGCAAATTGCTCTCATTTGGCCCTTGGGAGAGCTCTGCTTCCTCTCCCAGTGAATCCTGGGCATCCATTTGCTTACAAACACCGTTCTCCTGTACGGGGGAGCAAAGCAACACCAACGGACGCTTCTCCAGATCTTTTCTGGAGCTCTTTTATCAGAGCATTTGCTGTATTTCAGCCTTCAGATGCAAGGCTGTTGGAGAGAGCACTTACAGAGCAGCATTTCTCATTGAGCATCCTCAGCTGTGGCTTTCTGAGGAAGTCTGAATCGAGACATCCCGGCCCCGACGGTTCATCATTGGCCATTTTGTCAATTGGATCCATAATCTCCCCTCCAGGCTTTTCAGCACTGGACACATCCTCTGATGAGCCTCCACAAAGGTTAATTACGGCACGGGAATCTCCATGCTTTCTCCTACAGTCAACAACAATGCAAACAATTGCTCCGGTTCCTCTTGCAATGGGCTCATCTTTCCTAATTGCTCCTTTTATACTCCGATCATGCGCTGGCTCCGCCAACTCCTTGGCACACGCCTCATTTCTGATAGATTTCAGAGTAAAACGTGGACTCTTCTCTCCTGTGGCTGTTTCTCAGATGCTGTCAGCTTGCTGTTCAGGCCAGGAGCTCGGCGCTACAAACCCCCAGTTGGATCCAGCTCTGCCGTGGGTCTGGCCTTCCTCCCCACGAGGTTCCTCTGGGATTTGCCGTCTACTTTGCCCTCTTCCTTTTGTTTGCGTCCCTTCTGAGTACAAAATCACTCAGCTCGTGGTGCCTCGAGGTCTGCCTGCCATTCTCATGCTCCCAAATATACTCTGACTTCATTCTCATCCATTCAAGACTCCATTTAGGACCCTCCATCCCATTTCCGAGGGGTCTTGGAATCTAGAATCTCAGAGCTTTCTTCTAGGTCATGCAACCGAGCTGACTGTGAAGCCGAGGAGCCCACATCTCCCACAGAAGGTTTCAGTGCACAGCATCAACACGTTTCTTTCCATCTGTAACCCAAGATTCTTTCCATCTGTAACCAAGAGTTCCCACTCGGGTCTGCAGGGCGAAACCTCTTCTCCACAGAGCAGAACTGGCGAGCAATCCATAATCTGCTGCAATCTGCTCTTCCAGGAGCTCCAGCGTACGTCACAGGTGGGGCAGAACCTCAGCTCAGCAGCTCAGAGCTCTGCATCCAGGGCCGCCGTGTGCTTTGGTTTGTGTGCCACCCCTCTGCAATACAGATGGGGCAGCGCCATGCCTTGGCAAGGCCACCAACATCACCAGCAATGGGGCAGTTTGTTGTTCAGGCCCATAGAGCAGAGAAAAAAAATGTGAATTCTCGTCCCTGGGGAGCTCTGTTGGCTTGTTTTCTGGTAGAGCTGCTGGGGATGCAGCAGCTTTAACCATGCAGAAGATGTTACAACAAGCAGAGCTGGCATGTAAAAAAAAAAACCCACAAAAATAACCAAACAACCAACCATCTCATTTCACAGGAAAGCAAAACTGAGATACGGATTTGCCTGCTCAGTGGCTTGATGCTTGTCTCGTGTCACAGGCTCAGTCATTCAGGAACAAAACACGCTGTGTTCCCTCTTCCTGCCCCTTTGTCACTGGGCAGCAGCTCCAGTGCTGCAGAAGGGGATTCTGCTCTCACACACAGGAGCTGCAGGCACAGCTCCCATCCAGCTGCACCAGAGATGCTCCTCCTCAGCTCCCCTGGTCCCTCCGTGAGGTTCCTTTCCTTATCAGCCATCCAGACAACACTGGGGACCCTCGGATGGCGCCAGCTTAGCCCTATGCGCCCACCTCCTCCATGGACACTGCAGGTCTTCACGCTGATGTCACAGACCTGGGTAGGACACACGGGGACGTTGTGACTCTTAGGTGACTGGAAATGAACAAATCTCCATCCTGGATTGATGTTTTGACCCCGATTCTCACCCTGTTTTGATCCACGTTACAACAAGGTGGATCCATGGGCCGCATCCGCTGATGCTCCCGCTCCTCACAGCTGCGGAAAACGGCCAAAGATAAAAGGAAAGAGAGAGGGAAAAAAAAGGGAAAAAAAGAAAGAGATCCCCTCTCTCCCTCTGTCACAGATGTCCGCCACTCTCCCTCCAACCCACCACGTCTGCCCCATAAGCTGTTCTGTGTTGAGAAGCCAGCTCTGCCCTCCTTGCCAGCTGCTCCATCCACGCCGCATCCACACCGCTCTGCTTCCTCTGAATTCTGCTTTGCATCTCTTTGAATGGAATGTCATCTGCCGTTTAACACACGAGCGTCATGGGACCCTCTTCAATTTCTTGTATTCAGCCCCGGATTTGGCTCCCCTGAATCGTTTCTCCCTATGAATCGGGCAGCTCAGTCACAGCCCTTTTTGGAGCCAACATGAACGCAACCATCGCCACAAACAGCAGCGCAGAGGTTCCAAAGGCACCCACAGCCACTGTGAGAATGGATTCTGCCCTCTCGTTGTGCCTCTTCCCCCTTCAGGAAGTTTCTTTGCGGGTCACCAACGTGGGAATCCCCTCCCAACGCACCACTCTCCATGCTCTGCTGTGTTACAACTGCAGATCGTTTCCACTTCGGATGCGTCTCCGATCTTTGATTTCCCTTTCTAAGAACCAAATCGAAGCCTTCCCCAGTCTGTATTCATTCAAGCATCTAATATAATTATTCTACACCATTGTTTCTAACAATCAGAGGCTGTTGGAGCGCTAACTTGGTTGCTGTACCCATGCAGGACTCCTTTTACTCGTCGACTTCAGGCAGTAAAACACCAACCTGTTTGCAGAGGAAGAACTCCAACGCTGCTCTCCTTTGGCCGCCTGCATTCAGCCTCTGCAGTGTGCTCCTAAATGCCTCCTACTGACTGCAGAGCATCCCTGGAGCTCCTCTTGCCCTGCGTGCAAACACAGGAACCTTTTTGGGTTGGCACTGCAGTGGAAAGGCGAGGAAGGTGCATGGGATCCCAAAGGTGCAGACAGCAATGGCAGACCAGCATCAACGAGGGGCATCTGAGGCCAACAAGGAGAGAAGAGGAGACAGAAGGGCCTGAAACGAGCTCACCTCCTGCCATCGAGTCCTTTGCCTTCAATTCGGGGTGTAGATCCAGGTCCTGTGTGTTACTGTAGGATAAACCAAGAGTTCCCTTTCCCCTTTAAGGTCATTCGCCGGTTGCTTTGCTCATCTGTGCTGCCTAAAACCTCGTTTTCTCATCCAAACAGAAGCGGATTTGTCCAGATGTTCGTTTCCACGTACTGACAAAAACTCCCCTTTCTGTAGAATTGAAGGTTGGAACAGAGCTCTCAGATGACCTCAACCCAACCTCAACCCAACCCCACCCCACCAGCCCCACTCATGCAATCGTGAGATCATTGAGGTTGGAAAGACCCACCGAGCCCAACCAAGCCCCAATCTCCCTATTCCCACTCATAGAACCATTAAGGTCCGAAAAGACCCCCGAGACCCCCAACCCGTCGCCCTGCCATCGCTGACCATGTCCCCAAGCTCCACATCTCTGGGGGTGGTGAATCCACCTCTTCCACATGGAGCGAGGAAACTGAGGATTGCAAAACCGGACGTCTCCAATGTCGACGTTCCAAGAATTAAAGCATTCTAACCAGTAATTAACTCCACTCTCTGCGTCCTCGGATGATTGAGCAGTTTCCAGTAAGAGGGGAGTTCTGGAGCTGTTTTTGCAACAGCGCCTTTGCTATCTGCTCTGAAGTCCCAGAGTTGCCAAGGAGAAAATTCTGCCACATTGGCCTTTATTTTTTTTCTTCTCATTTATGTCTTTTTTTTTTTTCCTCTCAGAATGTTTTCCTTTTTTTTTGACTGGCACTTTGCATTGTTTTGCTCGTTGAGCGCGTTGTTTTGAGGCGGCGCGTGTTTGGGCTCAATGCATCCTTAATTGGGGCGAATCCTATTCCTCCACAATAAAATGAAATAAAATGAAATAAAATGAAATAAAATAAAATAAAATAAAATAAAATCCTCCAGGATGAGATCCTGCAGCATTTGCAGCATTTCCTACACCCAAAGAGAAGCAAACCCATCGTCAGCCCTCAAAACGAGGATGGAGAATCTTCGGGCGGATCTTGAAGAGGATCCCAAGCTCTTGCTCTACCTCTACAGCCCACAAAGAGTGAATTTCCAGCCTGGATTTGGAGTCAGCTCAGGGCTGCGCTGCAAGCCAGGAGCTAATAAATGTCACTGAGTAGATTAGAAGCAGCCATTTGGACTTTGGCCATCAGTCGGAGCGGAGCGGCCGCGATACCTCGCCGCCTCCCAGCACGAACGAGAGCGGACGCCGGGGATGGAGATCATCTGTAATTTAAATTAAAAGATATATACGTAAGAAATCACCTGAATGGGTCGAGGCACCCAGGGGACGTCGCTGCGCCTCGGGTGCCCTCCTCCATCCACAGGTTGCTTTCGTGCTCCTGACGGGAAGAGCTGCTAACGGGGCTCGGGTGCTTGGGTGCCGCGATGGAGCAAAGCCCTTAATGCTCTTAGCGTTCAGCAGGGGAAGCAGATGAAGGTCGGCTGGTGCTCCAGTGACCTCCCAGCCCTCTGTGGTCACCGTGTCTTCAGAACGGCACCATCCACCGTTCACCCCTCCAAGCTGGTGGCGTTTTTTAGGCATTTCTTGCAGCTTGCTTTGCCTTCCAATCAAACCAACATCTGCACAGCACAGCAGGGACGTTCCTGATGCATTTGGGGTCCTGCAGGCACCCCCCAATCCCACCACCGAACCCATTGCATTTGGGGTCCTGCAGGCACTCCCCAATCCCGCCACCCAACCCATTGCATTTGGGGTTCTGCAGGCACCCCCCAATCCCACCCCCATCCAACCCATTGCATTTGGGGTTCTGCAGGCACCCCCCAGTCCCACCACCCAACCCATTGCCGTGGGGTTTTGGCTCCTGACACCCCATGGGGTTCTGGCTCTTGACACACAGCAGAGCTGAGATCTGACTCACAGCAGCGTGACGCAGGAGTAACTACCAAAGCCTTAACAGAAGCAAATCAAGGACAAGATATTTCTGTACAGAATATTTCTGTAAAATCAGCTCGGCTGCAGGTTGGGTTCGATGAAAGCCTGCACTTGTCTGGAACAAGCATCACAAACAGCCGGGCAATGCAGGAACTTGCTTGGACCTTCATCTTGATGTAAGAGGAGATGCACGAGTCAAAGCAACAGCAGAACATCTGCCTGCAAGCTCTGCAGAGCTGCAAGGAGCAGCAGGTGAAGGCCTGGCTGCAATCACACCCCTGCAGGACCCAATTCTTGTGCCCAGATGGCTGCAGGGAAGCAGTGAGATCGAACTCTTTGATGGGAGAGATCAAAATGGCACCAAACTCCTGGAAAGGGGTTTGATAACAGCAGATGATAACGAGGGGTCCGGACTGCATGCGTGTAAATACGGAGTATGGAAGCAGAGCAGCTCCATGGTGCTCAGAGCAGGAGAAATCCTGGAGGGTGGAGAGGAGAGGGGAGAAGTGAGGATGCTCAGGACTTTGTTTTAAGCGGCACAAAGGGATGGAGCAGCACGAATGACGGTCGATGAGGATGTCACCAAAGGAATCTTCTCCCATCTGCAGCGCCTTCCCTGCGTATTTCGGTGCCTTCCGTGGCCTCTGAGGGTTTTTTGCACCGGTTGGGCATGGGCTGGGAAACCCTGAGAGGGCAACACAATACTGAGCCCATCTGATCGCTCAGAGCTTCATCCCAGCCCACCCTCCAACCATAACCCCAAGAAAAGGCATCCCAAAGGTGCAAAAAGCCAAACTGAGGCAGCCCAAAGGGGGAAATCCTTTTTCAGAGGATTGACGGATGGAATGTTTTATGTCAGAAGGGGCCAAACGACAACTGGCATTGCTGAGGTGTTTGGGGAAGCCCTGGAGGGTGCTGTAGGGTGCTGTGGGGTGCTGTGGGGTGCTGTAGGGTGCTGTAGGGTGCTGTAGGGTGCTGTATGATGCTGTAGGACACTGTGAGGTGCTGTAGGGTGCTGTGGGGTGCTGAAGGGTGCTGTAGGATACTGTAGGGTGCTGTGGGGTGCTGTGGGGTGCTGTAGGGTGCTGTGGGGTGCTACAAGGCACTGCAGGAAGCTGTAGGGTGCTGTAGGATACTCTAGGACACTGTAAGGTGCTGGAGAGTGCTGTGGGGTGCTGTGGGGTGCTGTAGGGTGCTGTAGGGTGCTGTAGGGTGCTGTATGATGCTGTAGGACACTGTGAGGTGCTGTAGGGTGCTGTGGGGTGCTGAAGGGTGCTGTAGGATACTGTAGGGTGCTGTGGGGTGCTGTGGGGTGCTGTAGGGTGCTGTGGGGTGCTACAAGGCACTGCAGGAAGCTGTAGGGTGCTGTAGGATACTCTAGGACACTGTAAGGTGCTGGAGGGTGCTGTGGGGTGCTGTAGGGTGCTGTAGGGTGCTGTAGGAAGCTGTAGGGTGCTGTAAGATACTGTAGGACACTGCAGGATGCTGCAGCACGCTCTCAGGTCTCTGCTGGCACACGTGCAAGGTGAAGAAGGAGACCTAGAGGCCAACAGCACTCTGAACACAACACCCACCTTCCCAGCCCGGCGTTGTCATCAGCAACGGAGCAGCAGAAAGATTTGGGCTGGTGGGGACGTGGGGAGGCCTTGGGGACGGAGCAGAGCTGAGGAGCACCGCCCCCCCCAGGCACCAGGGCTCTGCTGAGAGGAGATGCCGTTCCTGGGAACCCCCGAGGTGCCACGGCAGCATGACAGCATCCCTCGTGAGCATTCAGTCCCCGCTGGTGGCAGATGCTCTGGGGCTGAATCACAGCATCGCCTGGGCTGCATCCTCCCCGTCCTCTGCCTCCACCCGTGGGCCGTCGCCCCACGGCAGCCCCACGCGCACAGCTGGGGTGCTGCACCCACCCTGGGGGTGGGGGGGAGGTGGAGGTGTGTTCTGAGAAGCCCCTTTGCTTTGCGTGGGGCAGAACGAGCTCTAAACGCAGCCTGGAGTCGTGCAGCCTCCGGGATGGGGCGCAGGGATGACCCCCATCACCTCCACTGATGGATACGGGAGCAGGGATGCGATGCTCCACGTCCTCCTCTAGGGCAGACATCACGAGGAGGGGGTGGGGGGCCATCAGAGACACCCAGCGCCACATGAGACCCCTCCTCCCCAAAGGAAACTGCCTCCCTGAGCGCTGCCATGGGGCTGGAGCCACCCACAACCCCCAGAGCCCCATCCCATAGGACCCCAAACCCCCCATTTCTCTGCCCCATCCCAACCTCCCGCCGGAGCTCATATTGAATTTCTCCTGGGGGATGAACTGCTCTCCCACCCCCCACCCCACAATATCCTATGGCACCCTACAGCTTCCTACAGCACCTCGCAGCGCCCCACAGCACCCCACAGCACCTCACAGCACCCCACAGCACCTCACAGTGCCCCACAGCACCTCGCAGCGCCCAGAGCTGTTTGTGATGATGACCAACATCCTCAAAATCCCCAAAATCCAGGAGACGGACGTCACCCCGAGGGCTGCATCCAAACAGGGGATGAAGATTCGGGCCGAGCAGCTCCGTGACCACCACCAGAAAAGCTGTTCCACCCACAGCCCCTTCCCACGGGGGAGATGATTCAGAGGCAGCCCTCAGCATCCCTGCAGGATGGCATCAGGGTGTAGGAAAGCTCAGCACGAAAGCGTGCAGCTTTGCTCCGTCCTTCCCTTAGGGCCAAGCGTGGCCAAAAGGGTGAATTCCTCCTCCAGGGCTGCGCTGGGTTTTGCCCTCTGATGGAGGTAACGCAGATGGATGGCAGAGGCTGCAGGAGATGGGGTACGAAATCGGGTTTTTTTCACCCCAAAAGCGAATCGCCTGCGGGTTTTGAGGCTGAGGTCCCGTGGGTGCAGATGGAGCGGGGCCGGATGGAGGTGGATTCGATGCCCTGTAGGGTCACAGCTCAACGCTCCTGACCGCAGCACCCCATGGATCGTCCCGCAAAGGGGCCGCCTCGCTCCAATTTATAGGAGGGAGATGAGGTTCTTTTAATATCTGTACGCCCAGCGTGAGGTTAAGAAACAACGGTTCCTATGTGGTTCCGACCAGTTTATTACCAAACCTAATCAGGGAGACGGGGAAGGGGAGGAGGGCGATAGAAAAGGTGGGAAAGAGGCAGGAGTTGCGTAAAGCGAGGAGAGTCAGCAGCAGGATTCAGCAGCGTCCCGTTGCTCGGCGTGTGAAGGTCCTGGGCAGAAGCAGCAGAAGATGGAGGGCAGCAGCGTGGCGTCCTTGGGCAGCAGGCAGGGAGACGAGGAAGTCGAGGAGCCAATCCTTGAAGCAGCAACAGCGGTCAGGCAGCAGGTACAAGAGAGATCGACAGCATTGGGGGGTGACCTCATGGCAGCCTATCAGTACCTGAAGGGAACCTACACCCAAGAAAACTCTTCAAAAGGGCTGACAATAGCAGGACTAGGGGAAATGGATCCAAGTTGAGGGAGGAAGATTTCGGTTGGGTGTTAGGGGGAAGTTCTTTACAAGGAGGGTGGTTGGGCCCTGGAACGGGCTGCCCAGGGAGGTTGTGGATGCCCCGTCCTTGGACGTGTTCAAGGCCAGGTTGGACGGGGTCCTGGGCAACCTGATCTAAATGTGGATGTTTGGTGGCCCTGCTGGGCAGGGGGGTTGGAACTACATGAACCTTGAGGTCCCTTCCAACCCGGGTGATTCTGTGATTCATGCAGGAATCGTCAGGAATCCCTCTTCTTCTTCATGAGGAATCTGTTGTCAGAAACCCCATCCTCATGGTTTTCAGTTCCTCTTTTATCCTCCTTGTTCTCCTGCCTACGTGACAAGGATGGGCCTTGAGCAACAGTCATTGACACCCCCTGAGATGGCCGTCATCCGGAGATATCTGCTGCCAGAAACCTTCTGTTCTTCATGAGGAATCTGTTGTCACAGAATCACAGAATTGTAGGGGTTGGAAGGGAGCTCCAGAGCTCATCGAGTCCAACCTCCCTGCCAAAGCAGGTTCCCTACATCAGGTCGCACAGGTCGGCATCCAGGCAGGTCTTGAACATCTCCAGAGAAGGAGACTCCACCACCTCCCTGTACAGCCTGTGCCAGTGAACAGTGGGACCATAGAGACACATTGGGACCCATT